>NC_134571.1:89371646-89703146 GCF_050947875.1 Dermacentor variabilis | reverse complement strand
GCGATCGGGGAGGAGAAGAAGGCGCAGCATTCAACAAACTGAAGGCCGCGATATTTTCTGCCGTCTTGAGGCCGCGCCCTCTACTAGACTGGCAAGCACGTGGAGCGGGGAAGCCCGGGAGTTTGCGTGCGCGGTTGACTAAGCTCCCAAAGGCGGGGGCAGAAGAGGGAATCTCGGCAATAGGCGGTGGGCGTTCCTCTCTATTTTTGCGTTGTCTCGTGGACGGTTGTGATAAGAGAAGGCACAGAACAAAGAAAATAATAGGCGTAGACGTGACGAGTGCCTCTCCTTCCTCTTCCGCTCTAGTCCGGCCTTTTCATGGCATCTCGCACGGGTCTCGCTCTCTTTTCGACGCGACGCCCATTTCGTTGCCTTTTGGAAAGCAGAGAGGGCGCGGCAGCTCTTTTGAAAAGCAAGCCGCTAGGGCGGCGCGCGCGTCGCGGGCAGCGGCGCTCTGCGCGTTTCCCCTTCCCTCTCGGCACACGTCCTCCTCTTCGCCCCCTCATTCGCTTTGAGCGGAGCCGCGAGGGTTCGATTCCTCTCGTGCGACGACCCCGTTTGGCCCGCCACCTTGCCCCGTGCGTTGTCCTCCTGCGTTTTCTTTCCCACGAGATCTCGCTGCGCGCAGACGAGGGAGCAACCTGTCCTGCGCCACTGGGACGCGGCGCGCGCCGTTCCAACGACGAGTACCAGTAGGCTCCACGCGCTGGCAGAGCTGCTGGTTCCTTCAGCGCCATGAAGGCTGCGAGTCGCAACGAGCCAGCAAGCTTTGTCCCCTGTGCGTTTTAAAAAGCGTTCTCGTGGCCTTCCGTATGACCAGTTTTATCCATTTTTGGGGGTAACTTACAGAAAAGAAAGACAGAAAATAAAAGGTTTCCTGTAGAGGCATCGCAGTGCCTAAATTAAGCTAGCCAAACACACCGCAGTATAGATCGAAAAGCCCCAATGTGATAACCGGTGCTAGAAGACGACATGGCGAAACCCTTGACGCCTGCTTCGCGGCGTTTTCCCTGCCACTCCCGCGCTGCGAATTGCACCCACAAACTAAAGATGAACCAGGCTTTCGCCATGTCATGATTCATCTCTACCGCGATGTTCTAGCAATGCATATCTACTCAGCACAGCAGCAGAATAGTCAGCGTTCTCAAGCCTGACGGTCCCATAAAAACGCAACGTCAGAAGATTGGCGGGACGATTAAAGAAGATATTCTATCAGTTCGCAAAGCGCCTCGGTTTTGTCAACAAACATATGCAGTTTGTAAAAATTCTTTGGCTTCCAAACAATGTCAAAGACACGTAACAAATAAATAAAAACAAATGTGCAGTATCGCGCCTTTCAGTGAACAGAATCCTCACCATGTACGGGACGATGAAAAAAACTGCTACCGTCTGCCGAAGTGCTGCCATAGTAGGCTTCTTTACAAGACAATGCAGCCGCTGGCTTCTGCATAAGTCTAGAAATCCTTCCGACACGGCAGGTGCCGCGTATGCCCCAACCGCGAACGCACACGTGTTCTCGCGGTTTCTGTCTGCATTTTCGGCGAATTTCAGCATCAAGCTGTGGTGGCATAATCCTTTGACGCCTTCACCAGCAACCCGCTAGGCGTTCTGGCTCACACACTCTTCTTACCAAACAAGAAAACATACACGAATATCGACGACGCGGTTATGCTGTGGCAATACAAGTCCTGCGGGGTTAAGCACAGCATCGCAAGGTGTCGCCACCATCGCCGCTGCGCATGTCTACGTCTACGCCACGTCTTCGCCGTGTTCAAACACTTCCTGAACGCGCCGTCACCGCGGCCTAAGTAATTTTTTTTTTCGAGAGGCAATTGCACGGTCAAATCGCTGTCAGACGCGTGTCCACGCCTAATTTCCGCCAGCGACATTAGAGCTCAAAGACACCGAGGGCGCGTGACTGCGCGCGCCCGTTTGTTTTTCGAGCAGTGCCGTCACTCTCCAGATTAATCTTTGCACCGATGCCAGCCGGATCACAGTGTACACATCCGCCGTCAGACAGGAGGCACACACACTGCTGGCCCGCAAAACTAATGCAGGGCGCCGCTGCCGACCAAAACAAAGGCTGGCGCCCGACTGACAAGGGAGCGCGTACGCAGCAGCTGCCGTCCCTCAAATGCGAGCCACGAATGAATGATCTCTGGCATCTGCGCGGCGCCGTCTCGACGCGGCCAGCTCGACTGCCTGCCGCGCGCACCTATATAATATTATGCTATACGGGCGTACGCAGAGCGCCGGCCACGTCTTCAAATAACGGGAGGGGTCGTGAATAACGGCAATTTCTTACACTCCATCCCACGAAATTGAAAAGTATTCGCTCTGCTCTCGCGTGCGGGCGGCAACCGCACGGTGCGTGTAGTACATCTGAATCGCGGATCGTGCGTTTCTGCTGGCTTTTCGAAAACTCGTGCGATAGCTCGAGCGAATCTCGGAAACACGGTTTCGCTCCTGCGGCCGCGCACGTCGCGATCTGCCGCCCCGCGGGTGTTGTATTCGCTCGTCTGTGACCCACGAGGCACGCGCGTAAAATTTGTGCTACATTCGTGGCGGGAGATCTGGGTCGGAGCTGTAGAGGGCCGCGCAACTTGCGGCGGTAGCGTCCGCTCTCAAGCGAGGGCATCCTTTTCTCTTTTTTTTTTTTCCCCCGCCTTTTTCTTGAGGAAGACATGCGGGAGGTCGTAACCTGCTCACCGCTGCGGTCTTATTCATCATTCTGAGCCAGATACACAGTATCAAAGAAGCACGATAAAACCGCGATATCCATACGGGAGCAAGCTATCTTTCCCTCAATGCCTCAAAAAAGCGCGCGAATGCAAAAAACTGTTAGCGAAGAAGCGCATACGCATCACTGACGGTTCCACGTACGGCTGGCCCCGTTTGAAATGAAGACGGATGAAACAGAACGAGGGCGGCGGAGCTGGTGATGACACCGAAAGTGATGACGCACACACACACACACACACACACACAAACGACGTACCGTTCAGAGAGCGGTGGACGTCGTGAAGCGATGACGTCGACGGCCTGGATTCAGACGAGTTTTCAAGCATAGCGAGCGAACGTCGCGCACAGTGTGCCATATTTCGCTAGGCCGGGTCTCTGGGACAAGGAGAGGCGTATAGCAGAACGAGACGCGGACTGACTAACACTGGCCTCGTCGCGCTTTCGACGCACCTGGTAACTTATGGACTCTCGAGGTCACTTTTTCTAATGCGAACGACGAGTATGTGCTTGCAAGCTGTGCAAGGGCCCCGCGCCTAATCCGTGGCGATATATTCTGTTTGGCAAAAAAGAAAAGTGACTCAACACATATGTGGCGCACGCGTCCTACCGGGAAACTTAAGCTGGCGCTATATGCTGGTGACTAAAAACGCGGTGACTCAGGGTTGGACCGCGGGGGCGCGCTAGACTGTCACTTCGGTACGTGCCGTGCGCACCAAATACGGCGGCACCAGAATGTGGGCCTGCCGAAATCGCAGCTATGATACGCCGGCCTTCAGAGCGGGTCTCGATAAGGGCCTGGCTGGCAAATTCGCCAGGCCCTTATCGACAACACCAACAACGCACCATTATCTCGGAAACGCGCGCGCACAGCGTGACGGCAAAGTGCACGAGATTTCCAAGTCCCAGCTCCTTCGCCACGTTCAATGGAACACTTCGCCTGAACCTCTCGTGTAGTCTGTTGACTTTCGTCCTGGAACGTGATTTCTGCTCTTGGAGTGAGTGATGATTTTTGCCTCCTATTTAGGAACGTTAGGACGTGCACGCGAAACGGGGTCTTATGTTTATATCTACGTGTAAGGCGAGAAAGATGCAATATCCGCCCTTTTCCACCAGTCGCGCACCGTGGTACACTTGCCTTCAGTGGAGGACTTTACACAGCCTAGAACTCGAGACAATCTCGAGCAACGTACATACATTGCTTCTGTTTTTTCAAAGTTGCTGCGGCAGCGGGCCACCGAACAACCTACGCACCCTTGAAATTTGCTCAGAACAGAACATCCGCATGGCGCTTCTTCGTCTCGGGTACAACAACCTCGAAGCAGACGACGTTTCTAAAGTTGCGCGCGCACTAAAAGGAGCCGCGAGTCCGTCGCGTTCTCAAGGCCGTGGTGTCAGTCGCGGTGTCGGCGCGATTCTTTTGAATTCAAAACGGCCGGATGTATGCATGCCTGTTGTATATCATATGCACGCGTGGCGTGCGAGCTTGATACGCCAGAAACTGTCTGGCCGCGTGGTTCTACACAAACCCTGCCTTGTCTGTCTTCACAATCCCTGGCGTTTTTGCTTCCGTTGCTAATAATTTCGGCACTTTGGAGAGCGATATGTAAAGAGCTGACGGCGGGCGCGGTTCAGCTTAGCTTGGCAGACGGCCACGTAGACCGCCGCCTTGCAACTGCCGCAAGTGTCGTGGCCTCATCCACACATCGCCGCGCCGATCGGGGACGACCATTCGAGCCAAAAAGGCCTGAAGCCAAATAATTTGCCAGATATCTGGCAAAATAAGAGATTGTCGCTGTATCATTTGGTTAGCAGTTCCGTTAATTTATTATTTTTTTTTACATCGCCCTGTACGCGTTCTCTCGGGCTACCACCCCTACAGCTGGTGTTCGCAGGGCCCGCGGCCAAATGGTGTCAGGTTACGCGCGCGAAAGCTGGCAGCGCTGTGAAATAGCGAGTTTTTTTTTTTTCTTATTTTTCCCCAGTTAAACCAGCCATCGTGTTCAGCTTCGACCGAAGCTTTTCTGTATATCTGTCTGGATTTGTTGCTTCGCAATATTACCGAAATTCGGGCGATAAAATTACGCAGTTTCATTGAGAAATCCCGTTTTCATCAACGTTGTTACAAATAGTTGCTGATTTACTGTGTGCAGAAGCAGGAAATGTGACTGAGGTGTTTCTAACCTTTCTTGAAGACTGCTGAGCGCGACTCATGAAGCGCCGGGGTCGGGTAGCTCACTAGAACTCCAGTAGCCATGGTATAACTCCACGTGTCGGGCACAGCAGAAAGGGATGATGGAGTGAGCGACAGTTGCGATCACAGCACCGTGCTTCCTGACGTGGTATACGTAAT
This sequence comes from Dermacentor variabilis, assembly GCF_050947875.1. Lineage (NCBI taxonomy): Eukaryota > Metazoa > Arthropoda > Arachnida > Ixodida > Ixodidae > Dermacentor > Dermacentor variabilis. Next base: position 89,698,054 of record NC_134571.1, on the reverse strand, counting down.
CCAATATATTGAGTTTCGGCTTTCGCGACTGGAATAACTTTCGGTTTGCCCGAAACGACTGCTCCCGCACTTCGCGCGCGCTTGCGGACGACTGAGGAGGAACGCTGCCGCAGCAGACGATTCATTTCGAGCTCGCCGCTGGCGCCGCGCCGCGGAGGCGAGGGCGGTGGTCTGGTGTGGCGCATGCGCAGAAGCGTTGAAAGCAGCTGCGCGTGGGCGCCAGTATCCCGCGCTCCTCAAACGTGCGAAACTCCCGCCTTTGCGGACGTTTCAAACGGAAAAATTACCTGTAAATTAAAAAAAAAAAATGTCGGCTGGCTCAATTGCAGTTAACGTTGCCAGCGTAATGCGAAACATTCTTCATTTGTAGAAAACGGTTGTATAAATAGTGTAACTGTTGTGTAGAGAACGGTTATGTAGATATCATAGGCTGCAGCGTAAGAGAGATGTTTGTAATGCCAAGATACAAAATTTAAAGCAAACTAAAACTCAGTTGCACATACCCAGTTGCCTTTGTGGTCCCAGTGCACATACCCAATTCACATATCGAATCTCTCCTGTGGCACATCATTTCAGACAGTCACTGTGCTATAACCGGGATCGGCACACGAAAACGGGGAGATAGGCTACACGAGTCTTCATTGAAATAAATAAATAAATAAATAAATAAATGGTCTGGGGTGGGTAAAGAATGTGGTGGGGTGCAGGGCCCACAGTAGCAGCACTGGATTCAATGGGCGCCCCTTGAGGTGTGGTTGTGGCAGATGTCATTTATAGCAAACATTTCTCCAGGTGGCGCAGCGCGTGCGTTAGTCTGTTTTCCGTGGTACAGTATACAGCAATATGCGGCATTTTGAATAGTAATTTATTGTTTCGACCGTTTTGCGACTAATCTACTGCGAGGACTTCGGCGGGGACGGCGTCTGACTGATCGCGCTCGGTTTTCCCCTCGTGAAACTGAACCTATATATACGCGCTTCGCGCCAACGTTGTTCGTATATTGAACGCTCGCGGCGTTAAGCTCGACGTCAGCGGCTACAGGGGGCTGCGCTGGGACCGTTGGAGCGCTTCCCGCGAATTCGGTCCTCCCCGCAAACTCCGCAGAAGCGAGGAAGGAAAGACGGCGCGCAACTGTCAGCGGTTCTTGCGAAACGGGCCGACGCGGACATTCTCGGCGTTTCCTCCGGAATGCAGCAGCGGCTGGTTGAATGTAGTGTCGCGTGCGCACGACATTAATGCAAGCTTCTCCGCGTACATCCCTCGCTCCCAGCGTGTTTCCTTAACTATACGCAGGCCGCTTCATGGAAAGTGTGGAACGATTTGTTAACCTTCTGGGGATCGTCTCCGCTAATTTTACCGCTTCTGTTTGTGCATTTCTTTCCCCTCCCTTTGCCGTTGCAGGTGGCGGGTGGTGGAGGTTTCCGTGCTGCAATAAACGAGAAGGAAGAAGCGACCTTTTTTTTTTTTTTGAGACAAGATTTTCGTTCATGCCAGCTTTAACGCGTGGCACTGAAACTCTATACGATTCTGTACCGATACAATTTAACTGACAGGGAGCGTTGCAACTTTTTGACAGTATCGAGCCGGTACTGCATATCCCAGAGCTTCCTACAAGAATCACCAGAGCGAACTGTGGCGCTGTAGTGTCGGCGGCGCAGCTGCGAGTACGACAGTTCAGTCAACTTGGGAATGATGAATAGTACGTGGATTTTCTTAAACTTTGTTCTCTCTGCTTCAAACTGCCTTGCGAGTTTGAAAAATGATATTTTTCGACAAAATGTTGCGTTTTAGTGGCAACAATTCGTTATAAATGTGCGTGTACGCAGAAAGTCCATGCCTTCGTGCGTCGAGGAAAAAAAGAAAAGTCATTTCATTGATATTTGGAAAGATATAAATAAAGCCATCAGAACGTCTGAAGCCACATGAAGATTAAACGAACCCGTGTACTACCCATCGTTCCCATGGTAACCGAATGGTCGTAGAGCCTGAGTTCCCCGTGGTAAATTTTGTAGGAAGCTCTGCGCTGCCGATGCCGCCTGACTTTTTCTTCTTTTTATTACAATTTTTGTTCATCTCCTGTTTTCATAGGCAGTTTTTCACATACAGTAATTCGAGCTTGTCAGCGCATACAAGCTGTACAGAAGAGAGATAGAGAGATGATAATTTATTGAGGAAACGCAGAGATGTTGGCCTGAGGTAATATGCTCTAGCCAGCTACTCTACTAAGAGGGAAGAGGAGAGATATGTGGGGTATGAAGAGTGTTGGTGAGGATAGACAGTAGGATACGATTACATGAGTATACACGTTCATGTCCAAAGAGCTCGTTCACAGCCTAGAATTTAGGTCTGTGTTAACTAAACATTCTAAGAGAGCTTTCATGGCTCGCTTTGTTGATATGCCTGGCCACAAGTTCGTGGCTACAATAAATGTGTATCTTTATGTAATTTCCTCGTACCTGTGGTCTTCATTATTTGCACTTCTATGGGTAGAGGAGTGCAATAAAAGGTCCCAACATTTCTTAAACATTATATATTAAAAGAGATCCGAGGACAACTAAACACTTCTTATGAGTTGTGAGTGCGAAAACGTTAATATCCAATTGAACGCCGCTGAGCGCTCCTTCGAGTGTGGCGCTGCGAGTAATGTTTTCGAGTTTTGCTATTAAATTGGGGCGGGTTATTTTTTTTCATACGCTTTCTACGTTATCATGTTGGCTGTGGACCGGAATCATTTGGACGATATTGCTGAGAAGTCAAGGACGCCGCATCCCACCGACGTCCTGCGGGTCGATAGACCGAGGAAGCAGCAGCAGCCACCAAGGCCGGCAGGTGCGCTAAAGCCCTGTGGGGGTGAGAGACAAGAGAGAGAGAGAGAGAGATACGGACCGCGCGCCGGCTTCCGAGAGCGAGACGGCAGTACCTGCGCGTCACGCGACTGCCTCGCCGACCACAACCCGACTCTCACCGTGTTGCCGTATTTGCTCCGTGGAGGCGCGATGATGACGTGGCGTCGCGGCGATGCCCTCTCTCCTCACGGAACACCTGACGCGCTAAGGAAGCAGCAGGTGTTCCAATTCGCCCGCTCTGCTCCGTCTAGGCGCGCTCGAGACGTGGCGACGCAGCCAATGGGAATTTAAACGCCGTTTCGCTGCTACAGACGCCGGCTTTTTTATCTCAATGGGCCAGCTGCCATCACAAATGTGTATCAGTGAGTTTCGCGTAACCTGTGTCCAACCTGTGCGAGGAACACACTTGTCAATGAATTAGAGGTCTATGGAGCAGGTAGTAACGCTTATCGGGCGAGTGTCATTATCTTGGCTTAACCAGCCAAAGCACACTGAAAGTGATATCCGCAAAACTGATCGATCGAGAATTTGCACTGTTGCGAACTGAAAAAGGCGAAAGCCACACTGAAGGTGTCGATAAACTGGAATGTTTTCGCCGTAAGTTCGCGTCAATTGCTTCCGTTACACTCCCTGTTTTTATACTGAAATCTTCTTTAGTTGTCTGTCATACGACGTATGATGAGGAAATTAATACATGGGCGCGTGCGACCGTGTGTTGTATTAAGCAGGTATAGCAGCTGTCGACCCTAACATGCGTGGAGTCGTTATTTCCTTCTGATTTGGGAATACGTTTTAATAAAATCTCGAAATATTTTCTTTGTAATTCTCTCTCTCTCTCTCTCTCACACACACGCACGCACGCACACACACACACACACGCACGCACGCACGCACGCACGCACGCACGCACACACACACACACACACACACACACACACACACACACACACACACACACACACACACACACACACACACACACACACACACACACACTCCGTTGCTAACGTTTTGGGACAAAATACACGAAAAAGGACCAGAATTGAGACGGAGCGGACTTCGCTTATTTTCAATCGCATATATCTACGCAGAACAAGCAATTGATCTGGACAGTTCGAACCTTTCGAAACCACCTAACTGCATCTGCTCTAACGGTGGAAAATGCTAATATTTCTAATTTCGCTTGCCTATAGGGGCGACACACAATCATATCATGTCGTGATTCCTGCACGTACTAAGGATCAGCTCTACATTTCAATAAACATGTGCTTAAAGGAGGTCCTCAAATACATATTGGTTGTATTAAAAGTGGCCAGGAACGTTATTTTTGCTTTCACCGGCAGTGACGTGAACTGGCTGCTATCTTGCAATACTTAGCCGAGTTGTGCGAGTTTCCTGCTCTTTCTTTCCTTCTTTCTTTCTTTCTTTCTTTCTAAATGAGATAGGAATGCTTGGATGACCATTACTCCGGGTATTGCTCGCACTGCGATACTGAAGTATGCGCCATCGGGCCGCGTTCCTGGGGCCTCTTATGGTAGGGTGTCCAAGGACGTCTCGGTCCTCCTCTCCCTCTGACCGCTGCATACGCTTAGAAACAACGTATACGCAAGAGCAAGGCCAAAAATTCTCGCTGTTGCTTGAACGGCACCAAGTCGCAGACATCACAAAAGAATAATGGCCCGCGCAACACATGTGCAGAGCAAACCGTCGCATTCTCTGCAGATTCTTTGCAGCCGCGCCTGTGCGAGATAACGCGAGCACACTCCGAAATCTCTCTCTCTCTCTCTCTCTCTCTCTCTCTCTCTCTCTCTCTCTCTCTTTCTTTCTTTCTTTCTCTCTCATTTTATATTATATTTATTTATATATTATTTTTTATATTTTTTCCCTTTCCTTTCCGGTCGCCTCCGCTTCCGCTCTACCATTTCCTCTCCTCCCTGTCGTACTACAGACGAACGCGTATCATGACCCGTTGACATTGAATATCCGGCTATGTTTGGCTTTTCTTTTGAAATTGACATAGCCTTTTGCCGTTGACATAGCTTCTCTGTGTTCTGTTTATTTAGTTGTCGTTATTATGCAGTGAGTTCGTTGCGACAACGTCAGCGTTTAGTTATGGGTGTTATTTTTGTCTCGAATGCATCTGTATACCGCACATGCGCGACACGCAACAGGTATACGTATAGCCACATCGAAAGAGAAAATAGGACAGAGGCTAGTATATTTTTTCTTCAATACGAAAATGATTTTCTCCAATTTTTCGTTGTTTTCCCTGAAGGTGTGTAAATTAGGATCGCGCGTTGGGGCGGCTGGCTCGGTCTCTCTCCTTCCCCAGGGACCGATTTGCATTGCTTAAAGCAGGATAGATTGGTTGCGCCTGAAAGAAAGTAATGACGGCCTATTTTTCTAGCGCTTTGCCCACTATACTGTACGACCCCGTCGACTCGACGAAAACAAGTCGGTTAGCGATTTGTTGCTTTGTTCAACTCCCGTTACGCGGTTACTGCAGCAGTGGACTGCAGGACTTGGCCGTTTATATATATAGACCCATTGTGACGGCACTTCTATGTACAGAGATGTCAACAAACCGTTTGGCCGGCAGTGCACGGCTTTGCGAAATAATATCCGACGGCGCATCGCTCGGTGAAAATTTTGCCTTCTTTTTGCTCGCGTGTCTGACTCCCACTGACGCCGCCTTGTTTATTTTGCGGGACGCTGTAGCTGCATTTCCATTGAGGCTAACGTTGCTAAACAGTATACATGCATTCTAGCGCGCCTAAAATGACCTTGTACAGTGAAGCTGTATGTAGATATACCCTCCGGTGGTGGTCGATGTCCGTCCGTCTACGCGTCGCGTCGACACGACAAAATTTTCGTCTCCAGTTTTTCGCGAATGCTCTGTAGCTCTCCATCTAATGTAGATGTCTTAGAAAAAATCATACTGAAATCGGTCGCTAAGACGACTCTATCATTACGCCGAGTTTCAGTTGCCTGTCATAATTAGTTAGTTCACAGTGAACTTGACGTTACAGAATTCTCGTCTGCTGTCAATACATGGCCGTCTACGGAGAGAGGATGGTTACAGACGACGGCTGTAACTCTTGTTTCATCGAAACTATGCCGAAACTAATTATACTGAATATGGCTGCTAAGAGGATTCTATCATTACGCCGAGTTTCATATACTTGTCTTAATTACGTAGTTCACAGTGAAGTTGTAAATATTGTGGAATTCCCGTCTGTAATGCGGCGGTACTTGCTCGCGTCACTACCTCATAAAAGAATAAGAATAAATCCCTTCGCAGTCGAGATATATATTCGCTGTTTGTTTCCTTCAATAATAATAATAATAATAATAATAATAATAATAATAATAATAATAATAATAATAATAATAATAATAATAATAATAATAATAATAATAATACCTATATATACACAGATGGGTTGATTGAGGTAAAACACACCACAGCTTCGCTGCTCGCCCTTCACAGAGTGGAAGGGCTCAAGAATTTTTTAGAGCGCAGCCACCCGTTCCTGCGGCGAGCGTCGGAGGCGTAGCCTAGCAACGAGCACAGCGAAAGATGAACGAGCGAATGCGGAGCGGAAGATAAAAACGCGAGCCGCGAACGACGGGCACCAATGAGAGCGGCCCCTTCATTGACTTGCGCGCGGGAAGCTGGTGTCATGCGGACTCAGCCGGACCGCTCGTTTCGTGCTACCGTCTGCTCGCGTCAGCTCTCGCCCGCGCTTGTTTGGTTTGCTTGGTTTGGTTTCGTTAGCGCTTGCTTCGATTGTGATGGTTTGCGATTGTTTTTTTTTTCTAAATCTCACTGTGTGCGCGACGCAAATTGTGCAGTACTTTTTGGAAGCCACACGGCACCAGCGATAACACTAAAAGCTTCGACGAGTCATGCATAAAAGCTGACGCTCTCGACCCGCAGATCAGATTTTCGACGATTGCTGACTCTGCTACATGTCTCTCTCAAATTCCTTGCCTCAATGTATCGCGAAATGAAAATACGTATGGAGCTGCGCTCAAATTTTGCATTGGGGAGTATGGTAACCGTCGGTGAACTTTTTCCTAACACCGATCCTATAAAAGAAATAGACTAATAGACGCAGATATGTTTACATATTCAGACAGCGTATGCGTGAAGGAAATTGAGAAATGTAATGACAACTTTTTTGCATATAATCAAACATCAGAGTATTTCAATTCTACTGCAAGGATAAAGGGACAGTGCGGGCAGTCTCCATGCACCTTTATCCGGCGTCAGCTGAGTCCGTACTATGCCTGAAAATTTATTAATCATCATAGCTCCATAGATCGTCTTTTTTTTTTCTTTCTTTCCCGCCTTGGAATGCGTTTTTATTTCATTGGCACCCATTCTTGTTCTCTAATTGACCACCGTTTATCGATTCAGCTAGTTATTTATCACTTGTCCAACACAATTTGTTGCTCGCAAATTATCAAATAAAACATCAGCGTCCCATGCTTGCTATCTGATCAATGTGCTATACCTCTTTTCAACGTATCCTTGTCACTTCACTCGCTATATATCGCTGCACTATCGTCAGCCTCCTTTCAAGCTTAGTTGTTTGCCTCTATGTTTGGGCGCCTTAGGTTAGTGCTAAAGAAGCAGTGATTATACCACCTTTTCTCTTTCTTTATTATTATTACGCACACATATAAAAAGAAACTGTGCAGGTACCGAAATTTCGCTTCTTCAAGAGGATTACTTAAGAGGTGGGGAATACACGCACTACGAATCGCAATGTTCGTTTCGCTTAACGAAGTTCCTCGGATAACATACTTAATTGCTCGCTTTAGGGCGCTTGTTGAAATTCTGCTACTGAACCCGACTAGAAGTCTATTCGTGTCTACGTATATAGCAGAGGTTCCAAGTACATGTTGCGAAATGTTGCGAAAGATTTCGCACAGCTTGAAGAAGACAGGCAGCAAAGTAGATGTTAAAGTTGTTTCTTCTGCCCCGGAAAAAATATCATTGCTCTGTAGGCGTGTGAATGCTCCTGCCACACGACGAAATATTTGCAATACTAACCATAGCAAGCGGTTTGGAGCATTCTCCCTGGGTGTGGTTTACACGATTCCCTTCACTTGCGGAAAGAAATACGTTGGCTAAACAGGCAGATGTTTAAATGAGCGATTGAAAGAGCATTTTTACAATGTTTATACCGCCATGCAAGGTCATCTTGGAATTTACTGCAGCCATTGTAACCCTGAATTCGAAAACTGCGTCGTAATTTCCAAGCACCAAGAACAGCTTACACGTGAAATCATAGAGGCTGACAAGATACAGCGACTGGGCGACCTTTGCATGAGCATGCCGTCTATACTGCCCTCAGAAAAAACGAAATCAAGTATGTGGCTGTGATGCAATAAGGGTTCATGTGTGACTTAATGCGAAAGTTGTTTTTTCATTACTTTTGCTCATGTATATAGTTCTGGCGATTTCGCAAATAAAGATCAGTTGAAATAAGCGCCTGTGTTGTGTTCTTCCTTCAGACCTCATCTTTCGCGCTGAGCAAACATGTCGATATTGCGAAATATATCCCTCCTCAATACATTCTACGAAACATTGCGGTGTTCCGCTTGGCTCTGTCACGCAGTGCGGGAGTGAGGAAGTTTAGGAAATTAGCTTATATGCCAATGTTTTTTCATAGCTGTTAAAAATAATGTGCGCTGTGTAGGTCGTCTATCGCAGTCCTTGTCCTTCGCGCTGTACGTTATTTTTGATCATGAATTACCAACTAGCTCAAGCGACCGCCCTAGTTCACTTCATAGCGGATTTTGGGCACGGATAAATCGAAACCGTTGATGACTCTAAAGTGGTGGAGGACGCTTTTCCGGCGTCGAAATTTAGCCGTCGATGAAGTTATGCATGTGACCCCAACGGGATCATCATAACCTGAGGAAGCGTTTTTGCAACGCCATGTTCAACGCCGTGATTGTGACTGACTCCCTCATATAGCGGCATGTTTATTCGGTTGTTAATGAACTCGCTTGGATGTTTGCCCACCGTGTGCCCACTTCGCAAAATCGAAGTCTGATGAGTAATGAGTTTGCATTCTCCCGCATCATATGTGTACATATATGCTCCGTCCAGCAATATCAGTCGTCATCCGGGCCTTCGAATCACTTGAAAAGGGGCGTCTTGGCGTTCCGACATAGCTGAGCCTATATAGCTGCTGAGGTGCAACACCGTGGGCCGTTACAACATGGGGGCAAATCCTTCGTTTACCTCTTGAGCCTGCTAGGGACGAAAAAAATGACATGTGCACAGGCTATCTCTACAGAGCGTGTAGTGTGTGTTTCGACACCGGCATCATGGAGTCAGCGAGCCTGCATTTTTTAGCATATCATCGTTGAAAACGAACACCATTGTATATCCATTCCGTAGTAAAGAATATTGGCACGTGCCATTTTGTCGTAGTGAGCTTGGGCGGCAAATGTTACGTCATGCACTTGCAGTTCTGTTGAACAAACTAATTTTCCAGGATATTCATGTAGAAATGTGCAGCATACGTAACATACGAGAGTTCTTCATTCCATGATGTCAGTACTCTTTTTCCACTGCTGTTAGTATTTTTATGTATGTATAATTACTGTCAAGCTGTTCGTATTACATTACATTGTATAACACTAGAGGTTAACCTGCAATGGTAAGCTGTTAAGATGCCTTGTTAATTGTCGCCCTTTTTGTATGCCTTGTATATTGGGGGCTCGGGCGCTTCTCAAGTGAATTGATTTTCACTTTTTGTCCGAGCATTTCCCGCATTGTGATGATGCAAATAAATTTCAACTTCAACTTCAACTTGATTTGATGTAAGCTGGCTCGCGACTCCTATCTTCTAGTAAGGACAACAGAAGCTCGAAAGACAGGACGAGACGAGCACACAGGGCTGCCACAGGACGAGTACACAGTCCTGTGTACTTCGTCCGCCGTCCGCCGTTCTGCTCCGTTGTTGTGTACGTATTTGTTTCCTCTCAATAAAACTTTTCATTTGTGAGTAAGTGCCTCGTCCTGCCCATTCTAGTCGTTCTCGTCTTTGTGCGCTTCTGCAGTTTCAAGACGCTGTGTACTCGTCCCGTCCTGTTTCATTTGCACTTAAGTTTTCCTTCTCATTCATGAACCAGCTCGCCCAAGAAAATGTTCTCCTACCTTCGTTTCGAGTGTGTGTTGTCAAGGACGAAGCGGGACGAGTACTCCGCGGAGCTGCAATTCCTCGAGCTCTTGCGGGGTTCACGGCAAGGAGACGAAACGGAGACTCGCCAGCGCTAGGTGTTAACTTGATCTTCACACGGCAACTTCACAGTTTCAACGTTAACCTCATTTCTGGTACTATGGGCCCTTCACATTGCAGTTCCTCCTTACAGGAAATCAAGGGAATCGATATTCATGGCATCGATTTTAATGGCATAGGTATTTTTATTTCCGCTTGAGCGGAATATAACGAGACATAAAAAGAAAAATATGTGGTTTCAATATTCAACTAGTTGGCGACGCAACGAACGAAATAATGGATATATTGGACGTGATCAAAACAAACAGCAGACGGCATTTAGAAACAGCACAAATAGAGGGAGGAGGGGCTCGGGCGTGTACCAGCTTTTCTCTTCCTGCTAACATTGTATGCGTGTCACGTTGTCACGGTTTGGGGTGTACGCTGCAGCGAATCCGCATGCCAACTACGCCATCTTTCGGTTTCGTGATCGGACAACTACATATAGCAACAGGTAAGAGACTCAAAGGAGTACCTTTCTTCCACCACCACTGAATAAATGATTTCGACTATGCAGGAAAACTGACTTCGAGATTTTGAGAAGGATCCACAGTGGGCGACCGTATCGCTGAACGAAGTATACTCCGGAGCTCGCTGAACCTTGAGATCACCGATTCTTAGATGACAGACCTCACAGACCTGAGAGCTCTCTGGGGTACTTACACTTCTGCGTTGTTGTGAGTGGTTTTGATTACTTCACGTTAATTTCTTAAATTCCTGGCCATTAAGCCATATTGCCAAGAAGCAGTGTCCACTAACAGAGGTCGCAGATTCCATAAAGCAGCATACAGATCTCAGCGCCTCTCAAATCGAATTGCGTGTTGCTATTGAGAGTTCTGCCGTCTGTATATACCGTAGCGTAGCTCATATTATAGTTGAAGTTAAGTGAGGCTTGTGCAGATCACGTAATGCGTATAGGACAAATAACCGCTGGCGTATTCAAGTAACAGTGTAGGTGCCAAGAGAAGCGCAGTCGAGGACGGCACAAAGCTAAGTTTAGCGTGACCGGACTAGGAAATTCGTAGGCATAGCATAGCGTATACTGACGCAAGAAAAAGCGTAATTGGAGATTCAGATTCCTGGTAGAGGACCTCGGCCCTGCAGTGGGGGCGTAAAAATTGTCTGATGACGGTGATGATGATGATGACGACGACGACAGCGTGCGTGCGTGTACTCGTATATAGATACACCTTGAACGCGAGCGATCGGCGTTTGTAAACAAGAGGCGCTCGAGCGCAAGCGTGCGTATACTACGCGTTTCCTTGCGCGCAGACCGTGCGTGTGTACACTACACACTCAGAGCGCATCTGCGCGCTACCGACGACTTCACGGCGGTCTTCCGCTGCCGTGCCTCGATCCTCCCTCCCCGTTCCGGCCTCGTAAAAGCGTAGGCCGCCGCTGTATACCGTAACAGGTCGTCCGTCGTCTTCGTCGGTGTCTTCGCCGCTGCAGCGCATAACGGGGCGTGCGCCGCCCGGAAACTGTGCCGCTCCTGCACCGGGATGGCCGCGTCTCGTCGCCGGTGATGGTGCGGTGCGCAGGAGCGCGTGCACGCTCTAGCCGGATTTCCTGTGTACTTTACCTTCTTTCTTTTTTTTTTTCCAACGACGCGTTGAAAATGAAAACAGGAACACACACGCACACTCAAAAGAAAGCAAATGAAACGAAAAAAAAAATTGACTCTTTCTGTTTTAGTTCTAGCGCAAACCCCGGCCGCAGTGCCCCAGATGGCACGGCGTGTGCGGTGCTGTGCGCAGCGCACGTGATAACGGCTCGACCTACATACATCCTGCCGCCCACTCTCCGCAGTTGGCTCGGCCTACGCGCAGAAGAGCGTGCATTGAGCACTGTAAAGGAGCGAGCAAGGAAGGAACTGCTCCGTTTCCTTCCGTTTCTGCAGAACAACAACAACAAAAGAAGCGCACTTGCACAAACTCTCACGAGGAGAATACGGGCAAAAGAAGAAAGCAAGAAAGAAAATAGCTTTTCTCCTGAGTCGGCAAGGCACTGCACAATCGAGTTCTATCCAGGCCGAACTAATAGTTGTGCGTAGTTATACTGGTGTTCTATACATAGCCTCTATAGCTGTTCGCGTTTGCCTGTGTGTATGATCGTTGTGCTGGGGCGCAGCTGGGGAGATCGTCTGTTCATTACGGGTGAGCAACGGACTAAGTCATAAAGAAAATTGCTGCCCTGTGTTCAAGCGCCAGCGCAGTGCGAAGTGGGTGATTGTCAGTGTGAACAGGAAGTACTCTAGAACGGGGCGGGTGGCAGATAGGACGAACGGAAAGCGCAGAGCGAAAAAAATATATATAACAGAAAGAAAGGCCGAAATCACGTGCGTACGTGCATATTTCGAGGAAAGATAGCTATTTTCAAACTGCGGCTCCACAGCACTTGTCAGAAATATCAGTTGCGAGACTGGAGGGGCTGACTTAGTGAGCCCAGCTAACGAAGAGGCAAGCTGCATGCCACTAAAGTGGCGCACTAACGTGGGATATAAATCTAAACCTGTGTCAGACTGGTAGATAACTCTTCCGGTATACTGTATTGGTAAGTTCACTTTTACCAGTCATTTCTTAGGCAAGAAGACTACACGAAATTAAAAGCCCGGTGGTGACGCCATTGCAGGAATCCCGCAGCTCGTCGCGACGTCATAAATCCCGGTGGCGCATAAGCGAGGCTACTTGGTAATTAAGAAAAAATGATTACATTACACGTTTACACAAAGCAAGACTCAAGTTGGCAATATTTGTGGAATCTCTCTGCAGAACAACGAAGAAACCTGATGTGTGAAAACAGCGCCAAGTAAGCAGTCTTTTCGGAGTCGTACAAATTTAGAGTTCTGGAAGGGTGTTTTAATGGACTAACTCGATTTAAGCTTCTCTTCAAAATAGCTTTAATGAGCTTAGGACACAGGGAAGTCTGTATTGTATCGACCCGACAGTAGCATGAAGCCACTAAGGAAAAACAATATGGATGACATTTTTTCACCCTTTCATCAACCGTCATCCACTTTGCGTGCCTCCATAGGCTTGATTTACCATATTTTGCATGCATATTATACGACAAGTCTCCATGAATTCAGTCTAAATTTGTGGGATATGGCAGCAGTGCACGACGTCGCACTCGGATTCCTGTTCAGCTCTAAGTCGATTCGCGTTGACGTAAAAGTAGCTTTCTCTAGCATATGCACGTACACCGCAAACTTATCAGCCAAGACGTCCATTCCCTGAGTTTCATAGCAGCAACTTACAGTTTCCGTCAGACTTAACCCTAACAATGAAGAAATTGGACAAACACGGGCTGTAACGCGCAAGCATCGAATGCTTGGGACGGAAGACGCGTCAACTTGCTCATTCGAGGTTCCTCAACCATAAATCTCTACCACTTTCCGAAAGAGCTAGGTGCAATTAGGCATTTAAGACATGTTCGGGATGTGTATGACGGTAGTTATACACTGCAGTATAGTTCGCGCTAACTTGAAACTTTCCTAAACTTGTTTGCAGGATGCCCGTGGAAACTTTAGACATATTCGATTCTCCGGTGGTTTAGATGCGGTCAATTTCCTGTGGCAGCGAGTCGCATTGACTAACAATCAAAAAAGAAAGTACGCGAATGCCTCCTAACGTCACTGCTTTCAAGAACGCTGTTCTATAAAGGAGTAATTAGAGGTCAGGCATTTCTATTTTTCGGTATAGACTTCTTTGTAATGTTTTTAATTAGCTTTGCCAATAGAAAGTACAGCGCTAAAGGCCTGCAAAACAATGTGAGAAGAGGTTATGCGGAAGGCACGTGGTGAGAACACTGAGAAGTTCAGGAGTACGAAGCGTTACCAGGCGTAGTGAGACATGCGCAAACGCCTGCAGTCCGCGCAGGTGCACAGGCTAGTAATCGCGTCCATATAAACAGAGTAGCGGTTAGAGTAAACACGCACAAAGAAAACAAGGCTACAAATAACGTAGTTAAGCGTCACGAGCTTGTGATGCTGCTGTTGCTGCTGCTGCGCAGAGTCCTGGCGCATGTACAAGTACACGGCGGGCATTCCGGTGACGCCACCGACACTGTGTGCCAGGTCATTATGTTGATCGATAAGAAAAACCGATCCTCGCCGGGCGCCCTCTGACGGTTTTGCTGACCTTGAACAATGGAAAGCAGCACCAGAACGGGGAATATGCTTTGCCGAATGAATCGCGCTTATAGGGGCACCGGTTAAGGAGAATGTTATTTTTATGGGGTATGTGTTAGCAGCGGGTTAATGTAAATAAGTGGACAGAGCCGCGGCAAAGGTTCCTCTAGTAAATTCCTACTGACTGGAAAGCACCTTTCGTCATTAGACGTATAGAGAGGTTCCCCGAAAGAAGAGTCGGATACCCAAGCGGTTGGCGCAGGGCAGGGGTAATTGGAGATCACAGGGAGAGGCCTTCGTCCTGCAGTGGACATAAAACAGTCTGATGATGGTTATGATGATGGCTCAAGCTCAGCACGTAACGAAGCCTCAATATTGGCAATGAGAACCTAAAAAAAAATATTAAAGGCTCACACGACCGTCTCCGGAACTGCACGAGTGATTGCATTCGACAGACCGTACGCAACGAGAGGAACCCGAGAGGTCCGTAAATAAAGATAATTTCGCCACCGGCGTTTTCGCCGCAAACATGCGGCAATAATTATTGGCATATGAAGACGGTAGAGCAAACAAGAGATACTTTCACCTGTACATTGCGAAAGAACGTAGTTGCGATATATTTTGTGTATACTTACTTTGCTCATCTGTGTTGTAAAACTAATCAAACTATATGTATACACACGTTGCGCGAGACTGATTGTCAACTACACTGTAGCAAGTATTTCCTTAAAAAAAAAAAACAAATCTTATGGCAGCTGCCTTGCCCGAATATTTCTGTAAAGCTGTTTTCTATTGCTGATTTTTCTCTTAGTTAACAAGTCTTTTTTTCTGTTATGCATTAACAGAAAGTGTGTGCTTAAAGATAGTTATTTGTTCTGTATTACCGAAAAAGTTCAGTTTTCTGTTTTAGATTTTTCTGTTTCTTTAATAATATTTTCTGTTTTATTTTACAGTAAATGTATGTGTAAAACAGTTATCCAATTTCAGGCACAGAAAATGTTCTGTGTTCTGCTTATATTTTATGTTACCTCGCTTTTCTTTTTCCACCGTGCAGAAATTTGACGTCTAAAGACAATTTTCTATCGTGATGAATAGTGGGCGCACCAGGAAAGTCGCCGAAGCCAACGTTTTGAAAGGGCATTTGTCTACATGAGTGCGGTTGCTGCCGCCCTCACGAAGAGAATTTCCTTTGTCGGAAAGTTGGTTGCAGCCAATATTGCTTGTTCGACCAGTGGTTATCACTTCTAGCCTCAATTTTCCTGTGAGTTTCGTATAGCGCGTTACAGAATCATAATAAAATAACAAATACCGCATATAATCGTGTGATGGCCGCACCCGTGTAAATGCCCACACCCAGAACTTTGTAAAAGAAATCCTCCAATAAATTAAAAAAGAAATTACCCACTTTGAGGTACCACCAGATTTTTGAGAAGGTTGGCAGTGTTATCTGTTGTGTGGTGCGAGAATTCCGAATCTTTCTTTTTCTTTTTTTTATTCGGTGGCAAGACGTGGCAGCGGTGCCTAGTTTTCGGCGCCTCCAATCAGCAATAGCACAGCCTCCGAGATTTAGTGGCTGCCTCCGAGACGCTGCCGTCGCTGGTCTGTGGGGCGTCACCATTTACTCCAGCCGGCAGGCGACGCGCTAGGGGGAATCGTGAAGAATAGCCAGAGCCAGTACAAGCGCAAGCGAGTACCGTAGTTCACTAAAGGCAAGCGCCAACGAAAATATTCGCGAAAAAAATAAGTTGTTTCTTTTCCTCCGTGTAATGGCGACACCCCCGATTTTCGCCCCAAATCTTGGAGAAAAACCTGCGGCCATTACACAAGTATATACGATATCGCGTAAATATGCAACTTGTCTCAAAACAAAAATTAGGCTATGTGGTAAAAGTTGAAAATATTTAACCGTAGCGAAAAAAAAAAAACAAAGGGCAGGCGCAGCGCTCATATTTCTCCGTTTTTACTTTACTCAGTTTTCTTGCGCTGCTGTTAAACATGGTCAACACTTTTTCTTCTAAGTGGCTGTAAGAAAGAATTTGCAATTTAGGATATTGTAGAGGAACACGAATTTTTGTTTTATTTTACATCAAAAGCTCCCTTGAGAGATAAATATGAATACAGGAATAATAATAGGACTGCTTATGCGCACTATAGGTTCAGAAAACAAACAACATCGGCTTTCCTCCAGGTGTTAGAACAGCTTGAAATTCAATTTCCCAGCTTCCCCTTGCCATGAATCACACGTGTACGTAAAGAAGGGGGAACAGGAGGAAGTACACGCCCTTTCAAAGCAAGGTGGGAAGTAAATAAATACGCACATCTTTGCGTATAATAGGCACTGATAGCCAATTCACTAAAAAACTCCCCCGACCCTGTCATTAAAATTTTTGTCTGTCAGTCACCGTGTGTATTCATGCGACACACAATAGTATCAAGCTGGGCGTGCAATGTGCATGAGACATCATGGTAGGTGTGCATTGTGTGTTATGTCATGGTATCCGGATATTGTGACGTGTACATTGAAGAGATATGCGCATTTTCGAAATGCATATACGATCAAATGCTTGTTTGATGTAAAAAGGAACTGTTGTGGAAAGTCAGATATTGGTTTGAGTATCGTCGCTGACTCAAAATAGCAAAACTGTTTTCACCCTAAAATTTTTATCTAATGTCATTATAACGCTTATGCTTTCTTTTTTCTATAGACTAAGGAACCGGACATTTCATGCAGCCACGTGTGACAAAGAGCAGATGGCTGCTCTAACAATGCTGTAAATGATGCTACAAAAAAGAGCCAGGCAAGAGTTTGTTTCGTACAAAAACTGAAAAGCGTTTTATTTTAAAGCAGGGAAAACCTATACCCATATAAGCCACATGAAAACAAAACAGAAACAGCGAACGTCTTACTACAGAGCAAGAGAAGCTGCTTACATATCAAACCACAATGGTGTTGAAAAAAAAAAAACTCAAAGTTGCCACGGCGTTACGTTGTTGAAGACTTTTGCTTTAAAACTCAATCGTGAAGACACCTGGTTATGGAGACAACTTTTGGTGCAAGACCGTGTTGTTTGCTTGCGCGCTGGACCTTGCTTCCTCTCTCAGCGCGTCATGCTGCGACTGACCTGAAAAACAACAGTGTTGCTTTAATATACATATGTCAGCAGCATGGTTGTACAGAGCTCAGTGAATAGTCAATATATACTCAGCTCAGTCAATATGCACTAAGCCAGAGGATGTGTGAACCTCAGGTTAATTGAGGCTGTTACTTCATTATAAAGGAACAAGAGTCAAGGAAGACAAAAAAAAAAAAAAGAAGAAGAAAGTAAGATCCCAGGTTGGGCTCCACCAATTCAGCTGGAAATGTAATTACCACCCTCTCACTGCCTTAGCTGCTTTTCTTTGTTTTTGGTTTAAGCGTGTCACAAATTCATGACAATATTACCAATCGTCTGTCCAACTATAGTTGAAACATTTTAAAACCATGCAGCCAGTCAGAATGTGATATTAAAAACGAATACCTACATTTTCTAATGACTTCATTTTTTATAATTCTTCTACACTAATCTTACTATTCCCTTTAGGGCACCTGTTGAAATTGGGGAATTGAATCCGCTCAGTGAAGAAGCGATGCTCATTTAGCGGGAATCGCAAATCTAGCAGAACTTTCGAGATGACGACGGTCATCGATCATTAATAGCATTATCATTATCAACCTATTTGTGTCTACAGCAGGATGAAGGCCTCTCCCAGCGATCTCATTACCCATATCTTGCGCCCGGTGAACCCATGTTAGGCCTTTCGATACTTTTGAGATATCCGGTTTTCAAGTCTGCAATGAAATTCGTGGGCGTTCCAGCTTCTAGCTTTCCTAATGCGTGCATTAAATGGTTCGGTATGAGTTTAACATCAATGATTTTTTTAGCAGTATTTGGAGACGGATGTCTCGAAAATGGCTCTAGTATTCGAATTTCTGCTATGGAGCAATGACTTTAATTCTTGACCTCAATTTCGGAATTCTTGCATATGCCCCAAAAGGAATAATTATAAGTTATTCAGTGAATAGTTTTAATTATCAACCTGGACATTGCGAGATAGAGAGAGCGAGAGAGAAAGCATCTTTATTGAGCCTAAAGATGGCTTGATTTGCAGGAGTGGTTCCCTCTTCACGGGAATCCATGCGCCGTCTTGGCTGCAACCGCCCTCTCAACCAACGTGATCTGATCCGAGAGGCGGGAGCTGGATCGCAGCGTCTACCGCTGCTCTTGGGGGTGGGGGGTAGGGAGTAGAAGAAGCAAGACTGGATTTTGTTTGCAATCTATATGACAATGTGCCGGACGGTTCCTAGCTGTTCGCAGTATTTACATTGTTCGTCATATTGACTATAGGGAACATGAGATGAATCCTCCTTGGGTGCGGGAACATGCTGGTTTCCAATAATCTGAGTGTTGTCTCTTGCATCTTAATGAGCTGTAGATGCGGTGGTGGGAGTGTTCTGCGGTTGAGTCTGTAGTGTCGAGTGATTCTTGGCATGTTGTGAGTCAAGTGAGCTCTTCTGTGTTCTCCGGGGCTTGGTCGACAAGTTATAAGGCCAGGCTCCGGACATTGCGATCTGTCGCTCAAGTAAAGTCCACTTCTTCAGATACTCCACACCGATAGATTGAATTGCGCTGTATGCTCCCCGTGCTGCTTTTTAATTTTTCGAACTAAAGAAAACGAAAGAAAAAAAAGAAGAGAACACGGTATATCCGCTGCGTAAACGAGAAGTTGGCTTTCCAGCAATTGAAATGTAATACTCAAAACGAAGTGTGCTTGCCCGCAACGCAGGCTAGGTGAGCAAAAAAAAAAAAAAAATGTAGCTGTCGACAAGAAGGCAGGCATGGCAGGCTTCCCGGCGTAACGGTGTCTGTGCGACGCACAGCAACGCTGGACGCATACACGTTCCGCAGAGTGCGTCAACATGCTGACGTCATCACCTTTTTGCCAGTGGAGCCCATAGAGTCTATCACAAAACCCTTTGCTCCGTGGACGCCTGTGCTATCATCGCGTTTTCTGTACCGCCTCTACTATCAGCGCTGGATAATGCCGCGCAGGCGCACGGGGCATGAAATACAAAACTATATTCATCGTCAGCACCTCGTAATCCGAGTTCACGTGTGTCGTCTGCTCTACGCCTCTATACAGTAATGTCGAGCAGCATAAACGAGAAAGAAATCGGAATTTACTTCATTACCAGATATTTACAGCATTTACCATATACAGCACCTTTACAACCCTTCGAATACGCCATACGTACGTCGCAAGCAAATCACACTGCAGCTGGTTTCGTAGCAATATCAAGCAAAATGGCAAAAGGTAGAACATAGTGCTGATAATGTAAAGCGGTGGACAGATTGCATTGACTGTATATAGTATTAGTTACGGGAAACAATGACGCATGCTGCCTTTTTACTTTTTTTTTACTAAACGTGTTACTGCAGTCCAATTTATGCAAATTTTGACAATTTATTTCTTATATTCGCAGTACTTCATTCGTACATTTAGTTATTCTTGTCACAGTCAGGAACTGAGGCTAGCAGGCGACAAGCGAGCAATTCTTTCATCACAAGCGTGATGGCAGCATATCTTCGCGGTTCGGGTACTAGCACCTCCTGCGCTGTGCGTTTAAAATGCGCACCTAGTACACCAAGCCGCGCAGTCCACTATTCCCGCTAACTAACTTCGAAATGAAACGACGCAGTCAGTGGCCAGGCAAAATCATTTCCCGACGTTAACGCACTCATACACTCAAACCGCAGTTAGGGAAGCAATAAAATCAATACTGGATGTCATACGCCATCATATTCAGCGGGTTCATATGCGAACATCCAAACAAATAAAGTTAAATGTTACACAACAGTAAAGAAGTCGCACTTTCCAGTCACCTCAAGAAACTAAACACTTGATCGTAGCTGAGAGCTAACGTCGCGGAGTGAGCTTTGTTGAGAACTCAAGCACGCTTGTTTTTTTCTTCTAGCAGCCACAGCAAACACAAGTACAATCCAAGAAGGCAAGAATAGACAATAATACATTTGTCAAACATACTGGCTAGCCATTACGTGTGCTACAACAGAACACTAAGTCTAAATTTAAGACCCAAATCCCACGTTGTCTCACAAGGCGCAGCAGCGTACGCTCAAATGTCGAAACACGTAGTTAGTAAATTTTGTCACTGGCCACCTGAATTTTCTCTGTGGGCATTATAGCCCTGTTCTATGTCGTGAACACGCGGAATGTACCGGGTAAAGGATTGCGCTGTGCACTCTTTGTAATGTACTTAAAACCAATCACTTCTTAATATTGGCGAAAGAAGAAACGGAGCAGT
Organism: Dermacentor variabilis; assembly: GCF_050947875.1. Classification (NCBI taxonomy): domain Eukaryota; kingdom Metazoa; phylum Arthropoda; class Arachnida; order Ixodida; family Ixodidae; genus Dermacentor; species Dermacentor variabilis. The sequence continues at coordinate 89,677,414 of NC_134571.1, read as the reverse complement.
GCAGACATACGTTGACTCGAAGAGCAGCCATCTTGAGTACGGCACGGGGCAGAAAAGCAGTACCGCAAACAGCGTGTCATGCATATGTGCAAAAAAAAAAAAAAAAAAAAAAAAAAAAGATCCCACCGTGCATGAAAATGAAGAAAACTCTAAAATGTTATTTTATAGTTTTCTGTGCAGTTAGAATAATTTAGAATGGTTATGTTTTAGTTTCGGGTTGACTTAGAGGCTGGAGGTCAAGAGCAGAAAATTTCTGTCCTTCTTTATCTTTTAACAGGTTTCTGTCATAGAGCACTCACAGAAAATTTCTTTTGCGGTGTAGAATATTTCTGTGAAATGCAGTGAAAGTGTAGTGTGTCCCTGTGCCTGCTCGACGCAGTTTTGTTCTCGCGCCAGGTCTTCCCGCTTCCAACGCCTCCACTTCTTGGTGTCAAAAGGCAGGACCGTCTCGTTTATACCGTCTGCTTCTTGCGCTCGTTCCGCGGTACGCGCCTGTAACGATTCGCCGCTGCGTGTTGCTCTTACCTCTTTCTTTCGCGATGTTGACTCTGGGCCCTGGCACAGCTGCGGATATGCCTTGCCGCATGCGCCCACTGGATCAGCCCACTCCGTCCGTGGTGGACACTGGATCTACTTTGGGAGGCTCTGCACACCCGGACGTGGCGAGTAGGCCGATCCTTCAGACAGTGCACGATGCAGGACTGCGGACGCAAAAAAAAAAAAAGAAGAAGCTTTCGAACCAGTTTTACAGTAAGTAATACAGCTCTACCGGGGACATCCAATCACGAGAGTGATAACGCGGATGCAGGCGTCCATAAGCAGCGTGTACCTGTATATGTGCTTATAAACGTTGGCGTGTTCTTATCGTCGCTTCAGAGCAACTTCACGTTTCCTAGCGCAGGCTCGAAGTACAAAGCGCAGCCATTACAGATACATTTAGGCGCAACCAGTGTACGGTGATTGCTCAGAACAGACGTCTGCGCCTGCACAGCTTTCACTTCTGGCCGCTCAAATGGCCGATTTAGAAACTCAACTTGTAGCTCTATGCGAATTACACTTCTTACGTCGTGGCTTTCGTGTCGTCACGCATGTGTCGAGTGTGGCGGTGTACATGATCTCTCTGTGAATGTTCTACTCTGTCTTACAGGCGCGCAGTTCATACAATATGTCAGACGCACATCGTTCCCCTGTGCTGTAATTAATAATGATGTGAATTCGTCAAACATTAGTAAATCTTTCATAGCGAGATCTTGATAAACTAAACAGCGGCTTATAGTGGCGCATATCGTAGTGTAGGTCTGACTTGATGCAGCTTCTACTTTTCTCAGATTATTGAGGAATGACGTCACTGGAAAGGAGATCCCAGGCAACGTTGTCAATTGTGAACAAATCCAGCTGCCTTGTGTCGTTTCAAACACAGGGTAAACGCAGGCTTAATCGATCTTGTCCGCGAGTCTAAACCACAAGTCTTCCGAGCACTGGCTTCAGAATCTAAAGGTTCACTGTTCGATTCCCGGTTCCGTATAATTTGCTTGGCATTTGCCACCGGATGACATGTGTGAAACGGTGCTTTGCGAGAGCCTGCGAGTTTTTGTTGACAAAAACAAAAAATTCTCGACGCCGCCTGAGCACGCTTCATGCCTAAACAAATTCGTGGGTGAACGCGATTAGGTAACATGCCAAATAGTTACCGCCGTATTTCAGGAGCCTCTGGCTGGTTTTAATATGTTTAGCGGCAGCGGCACTTTCGTAGCATTAACATATCTCCGTGCATTTGTGTTTCCACGTGCGCCAACAATCACCTTTCTTTATCCTTTCAACGGTGACGCGTACTAGCGCCGGCCAACATTCAAGCGATAAAAAAGGTAAAGAGCGATGGCCTTGCACAGAAGCTGATGACTCCCGGTCTGCTCCCTCGGGAACACGCCGAGGACTACAAGTCCGCTCAGTCGCACACCCCGCAAGTTTCTGTCGTTTCTGTTTTTCAGGACACTACAGGGCCAAGTCTATATGAGCGATGGGACACGCACTCCACAGGCGTGCTTCATGTTGGTAAACAAGAACACTCTGCCATCGCTTGCATGCAAGGGCGCAAGCAGTGGAAGTCAACTACTAAAGTTACTTGACTTGGTGGCAGCGTTAATATTCGCCTAAAGAGATTGTTTCTCTCTTTCTGTTTCACCGGGATAAAACGTTTAGGAAGAAAAAGAAAAGAAGAAAACCGCGAACCAGCCTGGACAGCACGGCGACACGTCAGATGCGACCTACCATTACGACGTCGCACTTTGGAGTATAGGTCTATCTATTTGCACCGCACTGAACGGTCGCCTGTTCTGACGGCAGCCACGTTTACCTGGCAATTTCCTGGTCGCAAAAACGCGGAACTTACCTATGATGGAGACGCGCTGTCACCGCGAGTTTTGCATACGTTGCATGACTGATGGAGTACGCGAGTGCCGTAACGCGTTACGAGCGCACATGTCCTCTCAGCCTCCAGTCTCGATGACAGTGTTGTTATTGTGTGCAGTAAGAGATAGCCTTGAGCGGTCGACCGAAGCAGTACGTCACCGGTTACCTAAGTCACACCGCTGGCCTTGACTTGCCCTAATCCATCAAAATCCGCGGCCTTCAAGCGAAACGCTCTTTCTTGTCACTAATGCCAAGACGAAAAATGCTTCAGCACTCGAAAAAAAAAGAGAATGAAAATACCGCGCCGCGTGTTTGTAGCGACGTTCCAAGCTTTGGATTTTTGCATGATGCACTCGTTGCAAGCATTCGTTAAAGAGAGAGCAAGAAAAAAAACACACAGACACAAACACAAGAAAGACATAATCTAAAGGTTTGTTTATGGCCCAAACTCACTTTGAGCGCCTGAAGGTCGGCTACTTTACTACACGTAAGCAGAACACTTGTATAGTGCAGGACGCAATATTATTGCGCATAGCAACCGCTTCCAGAAAAAAAAAATTCCGATTGGTCTATTCGTCGCAGAAATCATTAACATAGCTTATGTTGAGTCTCTGTGGAGAACTGGATTGTTCAGATTCGCATGGAGGAGGAGGAGGAAATGAAGAGAGAAGGCAGGGATCCTGACCAGAAATGCGTCTGGTTGGCTACCCTACTCTGGGGGACGAGAAAGAGGGAATAGAAATATAAGATAGAGAAAGGGAGGGGAGGGGGAGGAAAGCCGCGGTGAGGTGGGGCATGCACGTGGAGGGCCTGAGCGAGTCAAAGACGTTCACATAGGCCAGTCGCCCTCAAGAAAGACAAAAGTGCCTTCATAGCTTTGTGGGCCGACGAGCTATGGGCACGGTCTTCAAGTAGCACCTGCGCAGACAACGGCCAATCGTCCAGTCGTGGCAATGCGATAGATGATGATTGTCTTTCCGACTGAAATCGATGACAATGGCACAATAAATGTTGTGTGTTCTCTCCCACGCCGCAGACGTCGTATGCTGCACTGTCGGTCATTCCAACCAAAGTAGCGTACGCCTTCGTGAAAGCCACGCCCAACCACAGCCAGTATAGAAGCGATGCCTCACGTCGGTGAAGCCTGGGTAGAGGTCGGAGTTGGATTCGCATGAAAGTAAAAACGGTGCTATAGAACCATTTAAATTTTATGCGAATCTGTACAATCCCCTTCGTCATGGACATATATGTCTAAGATAAAATATTCAAGGCATGATCGTAAACTTTAGAGTGTCTTTTTGTGTTGGCCCATAGCTAGCGAGGACCTCACGTATTCCCCATGCCATACAACTTCTAAAGTGCTCCCAACTTCCCTCCCAAGTGGCTTACTATCGTAAGCACCCAACTCATTCAAGCATATTTGGCAGATTTTATTGAGTTCTCAAGCATGTTGCCAGTGAGGCCTGAAGTCACCCCAGTTAAATCAAATATGAAGTATGCTCTTCTTCATCCGCAGCCTTCTCCCTTGTTTCAATTTACTTCCTCTCTTTCAGTGTGAACGGATGAATGAATGCATGAATGAATAAAACGTTATTGAAATCAATGGTGAAGGGGGGGGGGTGAGGGCTTTTCGTTGGTGCTGTTAACCGCGTCGGTGTCGCGTGGTCATGTGGCTTAATACATAGACAAGGGAACACTAAGAGAAGCCGGAAGAGCCTAACATACGGATTAGAAAAACGGAATCGGTTTGTAAATCGGTGGTACTTCAGACAGCTTAAAAACGAACACGCTTTTAGTTGTGATCACCTTGTCTGCAAATTAGGCGGCCTCTCGCTAACACGTGGCACCACACATACGTGTCTATATTTATTTTATTATTTCGAAAATTTGGCCAATGGCATGACATATTATATAAATATATAAATGTAGGCCGGTTTCGGCCATGTGGATCAGTAGTGATCGATGGTTGCTCCCATGGAGCCCATAATGATAGTCTGGTGGTCTCGTTGGATGAAGGCCAAGTGTTAACAGGCAGCGTCGTCGGATCTGGTTTCGGTGTCTGTATTCACGAAACTTCCACGTTACGTAAAAAAAAAAAAGATGTCCCCACTTTCCGGCGTTTGGACGGCACGATAACGAGATGATTGCGGCGATGGTGACCTGCCCCGGACGGCGCTGATGTAAGACTCGAATACGAGCCCGGTCTTCTCGTCGTCGCCCGGTTCCAGGGCTAGAGCTCCGTCACTTCCCTTCTGAGGTGTGAGGAGCAACTGGATATGGACAGCTTCGGAAAGGACAGGACGATCATCACCACCGATTGCGCAACAGCGTCGTCCGGATCGCGCCGGACCCTGCGCACGTTGCACGCTGGTGCGGTTACAGGCGACACCGCCGGCACCGTCCTCGAGCATTCAGTGATAAAGGACTGCCCGGAGGAAGAAGACTCTCGACACGACGCGTCTGCACTCGGCCAGCCTCGAGTGCCTCGCAATCAACGCTCGCTCGCTGCATCCGCGAACAACTACGTTGATCGCTGTTATGTAAACCGTTTCGTAATCGCACTCCAGTGACTGCCTCCTGTCTCGAGTGAACGAGTTGCGCGCCCTTGTGTTTGTGTTCCTGCGTCCACGCGAGCACGCTGATAACCGCAAAACGGTCGCGCCGGAGCGAGCAGCGCGCTGCGGGTCTCCGCAGTGCGTTCGCCGCTGCGCTGTGGCGGCTCGCGCAATTGAACAGAGATGGAAATAGAGGAGAGGTATAAATAATGGCACGGCCAAGTGTTCCGGTGGCCCTGGTTGTGTCAGCAAGGCTGCTGCTGCAGCCGCTGCGTGAACTGCGAAGAGAGGGACATATGCGACCTTGTCCGCTCGGCAGCGTTCGGCGGCGACCGTGCGCGTCCTTGGACGTGCGGCAATGCGAGAAACGGATCGAGCAGCAGGCGCAACCGAAATAGACTTCAGCGTTGCTGCTTTCGGCTGCAGAAACTGGGGGAGATATGCACTGCAGAAACCGCAGCCCGTGGGAAGGAGTGCGTGGGGAGCGAGTTGGCCGCAGTCTCTGAAATACAATGCATATTCATTGCCCTGCGACGCCGGCGACTTGGTGGGATCACCCTGCTCTCGGCGCGGTGTCGCTGCACCTCGTCCCACCGCCGTAATCTGTAACAATTCTGAGAGACACGTTTCGGACTCCGAGAAGATTGTAACGCATAGCACGCGAACAAAAAGGAGAGACGGTGCGCCGTGGCAAGGTGTGCTGTCTGTTTATATCACTTCCGTGCTCCTCTTAAGCACTGCCATCGTCCGAAGTTTACCACCTGTTTCATGAAAACACTCGCCGCAAAGTGCAGTGCAAGTGCTAGATGCTCTCAATTCAGTGCTTGCAGGTATTGAGTATAAGCAACATGACTCAACCGCAGCATTTTATTCGCACTGAAGTCAAAGAAGTTGCGGTTTACCCTAGCGATATACTGCAGCACGTACACGTGCACGTACGTACGTACTGCACGTACTGCAGCGTACTGCTGAATACCACTGGCTCCTTGGTCATCTCAGGTGACTTCAGCGTGCATCACCGGTTGTGGGGAAGCACCAAGATTAGCTTCAAACAGCAGAATGACGGCAGCCCAGTGTACGGCGGGGCACTCGCTTGTACTTTGGTTTCAAGGCGCTCTGCTGCACGCACAGTGCTAAATCTATCCCTTTTCCTCTTTCTATTAACTCTTTCCCTTTCTCCCGTGTAGGGTAGCAAACCAGACGCTCGTCTGGTTGACCTCCCTGCCTTTCTTCTCCTTGCTCTCTCTCTCTCTCTCTCGCTTAATAGAAACTAGTCTTGAATGCTATTGGCAAAATTAACGTTCGCAAGCCTTCCCTGACGTTTCCACTCTTGTTTAGAGCTCTCAAGCTGCTTATTGCAGTACCGAGAAGTTCATATATGTGAGCACAGCCTGTTATTTATTGCACAGTTGGCTGGGTGCAAGTTGTCCAGCGCACAGACGCCGGCCATCAACGAACAACTCATGAGACCCTCTGATGGCAGCGAAGGTAGGACTAAGTGTAGCTTTGGCAGCGACGAGCCACCGGGTCATTAGCACGGTCAGCAGAGTTCCTCGTTTTTCTTTGATACCGAAATCAGTACATGACAAAGTGCACAGGTTTAACTAGAACATCAAGACTGGTCGCGATGTTGGAGGAGGAATAGAAAAGAATGAGCAGGTGCGCCGAAGCGCTGCACACGAACCTCACTCAAGGGTGTCACAGAAAAGTGCGCGGCGCGACATTCCCGAGATGCAGCTGCGCAGCGTGTAGATGAGGACCAACCCCGATCGACGCGGTCGAAGCACTGCGGCCGAGGCTAAGTAGTGGCGTGATGTCCGACGTCTCCTAATGCGACCACGGAGTGTTCGCCACTCGGGCACACATTCTCTGGGGATGCGAGGGTAACCCTCCCCCACAATAATTACTGCCAGCTCCCTCCGAGGAGGGTTGGAACCAGCTGCTGATAAGAGCAGACAAGAAAACACAACTGGCACTCGTCTCGTGGGCTCAAGACGTCGCCCCCACCTGGGAGCCACACTAGGCCTACCTGCCCTAACTTCCAACCTTGCAGTGGCAAATAAAGTTGTCTCTCTCTCTCTCATTACACGAGCATAGGACACTGAGTTCAGTGCGCATAGGGAACTATTGGGAATGACGACGTAAGGTCTTACAAATTAAGAAACGGCCGCCAACGAGCGAACACGCAGAGTGATGCAGAGTTCCAACTTGTTCAATGAGTTATACCCAGCACAAGACGGTGTCACCACTAACAAGGTCTTTTGAAAACTTTTCAAAAGGTTCTGCCAGTACCTTCCGTCGCAGGGGATGCAAGCATTTAGAATTTCTTGGGCAGTGTATAGGAGCGCGCGTAGTTGCCTCATCATGCCTGAGGCTTTCCTCACTTGCTCTGCCTATAGTCCTGAACCTTTTATGAAAAGGTATGTATATATAGGAGGCCTTGATTTATTTTATGTCGTCTGTTAGTTCCGCTTTTATCCTGAGCTTTGCAGGGTACAGTGCGCAGTTCTATGCTGCACCGAGGAAGAAGTTGATTGCATCGTGAACACATGCTGCATTCGTGAATGAAGCGAGAACGCTTGGATGGGGAGAGGACGAGGCGCGCACCTCCGAAGGCGCAGCAGCTGACAACCTGTTTCATGTTGCTGCACTTCGCTTGGTGTGACAGCGTGATTTTCGTCTTATTTCTCTTTTGCTGTGCTTGTGTTCACGCCACAGTCACAAATCCATTTGTTGTACAACTGCACGAGTTTCAACACATCCGGGAAATTTCCCAACCCGGAAGCGTCACATGACAGCGTGTTACAAGTGACGATGGCTTGGAGAAAGGACGGAAGGAAGGGAAAACTTTAATGAGAAAAGCACCTGCGAGGTTCCCAGCCCGAGCTCAGACCACCCGGGCATTATGTGCGGTGAGGCATAGCCTTTCCACCAATGCCCGGGCCCGCTATTTTGCCCATAGTTGGTCGTGTAGTTCCGAGCTAGTCAGAGCGCTTAGCCATCGCTGCTCGAGAAAGTCCGGTTTTATGTTGTCCTCTACGTATATTGCTCTAATCTCTGCATTTCCATAAGATGTGTGCCATGTCTGCGTGTTCGTGCTTGCAGCGCTTGCAGCTCGCGTCTAGGTATTGTCTGGAATTTACTCTGTTTAAGTGTGCGGGGTTTCGGAACGTTCTGGTTTGCAACCTTCTCCAATCTGTTTCTTGAGAACTGTCGAGCTGTTTGTGCGGTTGTGGGTATGTTTCTCTTTGTTTCGTAAAGTCTGTCAGTATGCCGTGGTACGTGACCAGTCTGTTCCTGTCATATTGCATTGCTACTTCGTCGTGGTCGCCTCCTTCGTGTTCTCCATCGCCTCCGCCGCAGTCCTCCCCCCTTCCGCGCGAGGTGCGGGGTATTTGCCGTCGCTATCCAAGCCGCGGTGGGTTAGTTCTCGCATGATTCGGTGGTGCTTCTCGTTGAGGTTGGGAGGGGTGCTCGGGTCTTCTGTGGTTACTTCTCCCATATGTGCCGGGATTCATATGTGGTCTTGATGTCTTGTGCTCTGCGCTTCAGGATTTTGGTCACCTCGGTGGAGACCCTGCCCTTTGTGAAGTTCCTAATGGCCGTCTTGGAGTCGCTCTATCTTGTTGCCGACCGTTGATTAGAGCCAAAGTGATTGCCGTTTCTTCCGCTGCCTCCATCCCACTCCATCTCGGTTGTGGCCTTTTCTGCGTCTCGTAGCAGCTCCCCGCTCCATACTTCTATGTTTCATTGGATCCCTGTCCTTTTTCGTCTCTGATTTTGCAGAATTTGTCCCAGACTACTAGCCGGAACTTATCTTTTTCCCTTCGTGACCCGAGCCTCTCCTATGGCGATACTGAGGATCATGTGATCGCTCCCAATGTCCTCGAATGTGTTCTCCCAGGTGATTCTCCCGGCGATAGTGTTAGGTCTGGTTTCGTGTTCCTATGGAGACCCGCGCTCACTCTGGTGTGCGAGGCCAGCTCGTTGAGAAGGGTTAGGCCGGCCTTTTTTATGATGTTGGTCAGGTCTTTTCCGTTTTTGGATGAGTGCCCATATCCCCATTGCGTGTGTGGAGCGTTGAAAACACTTCCGATGACGAGCCTGTTGTCGCCCGCGGTGGTCATGGTTTCGTTAATTAAATCTTCGAAATTGTGTGTTAGGCCCTTTTTGGACGGGCTGCTGCAGGCGTTCAGGACGAAAGTGCTGCTCTCCTTGCTGCGTGGCAGGCCTTCTATGAGGATGTGGCTAATGTCCGTAATTTTTCTCATAATGCACGGGATCGCGACCGGTCCTTTTTTGACTAATGTGGTCCCAATTATACGCTCCTCCCCGCCCCTTTCCCCGCAGGGGCGTCTGTGTCAGCAGGCGTTTCGTGTGTTGTGACACCACGTACCCGAGCACACGAGGGTTAGACCCTCCCGCGTCTAACCGTGTGTGGCTTAGCCGTGTCCGGGGATCCTGGGGGTTGAGCCGATGTCGGGTGTTCGGACCTTTAAGGCCCCCCGGCGGAGGCAACAAACCTCTTTGGCCTCTGCTTCACGTAGACGGCGCCTCCGGACTGCCCCCCCCCGGGGGGGGGGGAATCGGTAGTTGCCTTTTCCTGTCTCTCTCTCCCTACAACCTTCGTCTTTTCCTTACTTTACACCTTTCCTGTCTTCTTCTGGCTTCCCCTTTATTTCCAATTTTTCCAGGCAGCAAGGGTTAACCTTGTGTGAATAGCCAACCTAGGTTATTTCACATTTGGTTATAGTGGTAATGTACAGCTGGCGTTTGTAGGCCGTGTTTCACAGCTCCTGCGGCGTCCCCTTGTAGGACTCCACGGTGGGTGGCTGGCGTTACTGCCGAAATATCGCATATCTTTATGGATAGCTCCTTTCCTCAACTCCCTGATCGCCCTCAGAAAAGAGGGCGCACCGATGAAGTTTTTCAGTTTTTCGGACGTCAAGTCCACAACTTCCCACGTTTCCATGTAGTTCACTCGGAAAAACCCGGCAAACCAGTGCGCACCGTTTCACCTTTCCTTGTATCGAATACTTTACCTGATGTTTTTGGAGCCGGCTATAAGGCGACCAGGATGGCAAGCGGTGATCTCCTGCTGGAGCTCCGCGATAAGAAGCAATACGCGAAATTGCCGAAACTAGTGTCATTTGGGGATACCCAAGTAACAGTAACCCCGCACCGTACTATGAACACCACCCGCGGCGTTGTGTTGGACGATGACTTGCTGGAGCTCACTGAAGTTGAACTCTTGGAGGGCTTCAGTGAACAGAATGTAATCAACGTCAAAAGAATTAAGATGAGGTGAGATGGCAAAGAAATCCAAACCAAGCACTTGATAATCACATTCGCATCAAGTGTCCTGCCCGAGTCAATCGAGGCAGGGTACATCAAACTCCGTGTTAGGCCATATGGGCCCAATCCGCTCAGATGTTTTAAATGCCAACATTTCGGTCACAGTTCGCTGAGCTGCCGAAGCTGTCAAACCTGTGCAAATTGCAGTGCCCATGAACATACTTCTGAAGCTTGCGAGAACACTCTCCATTGTGTAAACTGGGAAGGGGAGCACGCCGCATACTCGCGGTCGTGCCCATCCCGGAAGAAAGAAAAAGAAATTGTGACGATAAAAGTAAAGGAAAATATAAGTTTCAAGGAGGCACGCAGGCGGGTATCCTACCTGCCCAAGAAAACCTTTGCCGATGTGGCGCATCAGGGGCAGCGTCACAACGGCCTCCGGCGGCTGTCCAACCCACAAGCAGTGAGTCGGCAGTTACGCCATCTGCACCCGCGGCGGTTGCAGCTAGCGCTGCTACGCCGAACCAGCCGACAGGGCCATCGACCCAGAAGGTGGGCGTAGCCGAGGCTGCCCCAACCTCCCCGGCCCCTTTCAGCGCTGGCAACAGCCGGCGAAGCCAAATCTCTTAGGAAACCCCATCAACCTCCGGGCTGGTGGGCGCAGGGGTCTTGACCTCCAAGGCGGGACTCTGGTAACTTCTCGCTCGCAAGAGCGCGTGTCCGGCGCCTCACAAGAGGCAATGGACACAACACCTATCCCCACGGCGCGCCAAGCGCCTAAGGAGCGGCGAGGCTCCCTCGAACGCTTCAGAAAGGGCAAAACCCCGGTTACAGACCCTCGAAAGAGCTCTGTAATCTAATCTCTGAAATCTCTAATTAACACTGCTGTTTCTGTACACACAGCACCTATTTGCTACCAACATGGATACACAGATAATTCAATGGAACGTCAGAGGTCTTCTTAGAAACCTTGATGATGTGCAAGAACTCATCTACAAACACAATCCAAAAGTGCTGTGTTTACAGGAAACACACCTGAAATCACAACACACAAACTTTCTCCGACAGTATGTTACATTTCGCAAATATCGCGATGATGCTATCGCATCATCGGGTGGTGTTGCCATTGTTATTCAGAAAAGCATTGCGTGTCAGCGCTTACAGCTACAAACGCCCCTTGAAGCAGTGGCGGTTCGTGGTGTTCTCCTAAACAAACTCATTACCATTTGCTCCCTTTACATACCCCCACATTACAAATTAAACAAACATGAATTTCAGTCCTCTATAGATGAATTGCCAGAACCTTACATTGTTCTTGGCGACTTCAATGCGCACAGCTGCCTGTGGGGCGACTCTCGTATAGATGCGCGAGGTCGTCTTGTTGAAGTTCCTATTCTCTTCTGGTGCGTGCCTTCTGAATAAGAAGGAACCCACATATTACTGTCTTGCAGACAAAACCTTTTCTTCAATTGATCTCAGCATAGTTTCTCCTTCTATTCTGCCTGAACTCGAATGGGAAGTTACAAAGAATCCTTACGGAAGCGACCACTTGCCCATACTGCTACGAACACCTATAGAAAACGAATGTCCACCACAGGCACCTAGGTGGGAGATTGATACAGCTGATTGGGAGAAATTCCGAGCTCTCACTAGTATCTCATGGCATGACATGTCCTCGTCAGGAATTGATGCTGCTGTGGAGTATTTTACAGCCTTCATAATATATGCCGCATCTAAATGCATATCAAAAGTAAATGGCTTGGCATGCAAACGGCGTGTCCCGTGGTGGAACGAAGACTGTAGGATCGTTCGTAAGAAACAGAACAAAGCGTGGGGGTTGCTACGCGCCTCTCCCACTGCGGAGAATCGGATTAACTTTAAGCAAGTAAAATCCCAAGGCAGGAGAACGCGCCGACAGGCTAGAAGAGGGAGTTGGCAGAAGTTTTTATCGGGTATCAACTCGTATACAGATGAGGCCAAAGTCTGGAACAGGATTAATAGGATAAGAGGGCGACAAACATATTCACTTCATTTGGTAAACACACAAGGTGATACACTGAAAGATCAGGCAGACTCACTTGGGGAGCACTTTGAGAGCGTATCAAGTTTAAACCATTATTCGCAATCCTTTCTGAAATATAAACAAATAGAAGAATGTAAGCCACTCATAAGAAAACGTCGACAACATAAACCGTACAGCTGCCCTTTTAGTATTGCCGAGTTGAGAGCTGCATTGAACGCATGAAAAAGCACTGCACCGGGACCTGACAGAGTCGTGCATGACATGATGAGAAACTTACGTACTGACACACAAGTTACACTACTCACACTTTTGAACACTATTTGGGCTGCGGGATACCTCCCATCCACATGAAAAGAAGCGATTGTGGTTTCTGTTCTGAAGCAGGGTATAAAGACCCTTCCTTGGCGGCAAGTTACCGTCCGATAGCTCTTACAAATTGTCTTTGTAAGCGTTTTGAAAAAAATGGTTAATCGCAGACTCATAAATTTCCTTGAACTCACCAATATGCTCGATCCCAATGAGTGTGGCTTCAGAGAAGGACGATCGACAACCGATCATCTTGTGTGCATTGAATGAAATATCCGTGATGCATTTGTTCATAAACAGTTCTTCCTGTCAATATTCCTCGACATGGAGAAAGCGTAATACACAGCATGGCGTTACGGGATCTTGCGAGACTTGTCGGGAATGGGCATCCGTGGAAATATGCTTAACACTATTGAAAGCTATTTCTCAAATCGTACCTCCGTGTAAAAGTCGGTAATGCGCTGTCACGTCCTTTACGCAGGAAACTGATGTACCCCAGAGAGGCGTGCTCAGCTGCACTCTCTTATCGTTAAGATGAACACCCTACGTGCTTCACTGCCACCGGCCATTTTTTATTCCGTATACGTACACGATATACAAATAGGCTTCAAATCCTGCAACCTCACATTGTGTGAGAGACAGGTACAGCAGGGCTTAAACAAGGTATCCAAGTGGGCAGATCAAAACGGATTTAAAATCAACCCCCACAAAAGTACTTGTGTTCTCTTCACAAGAAAGAGAGACCTGCTTTCAGATCCTTGTGTAGAACTGTGTGGACAAGAAATAGCCGTCAAGAAAGAACACGCATTTCTAGGTATAATACTTGACTCTAAGCTTACTTTTATCCCACACATGAAATATCTCAAAGCTAAATGTCTAAAAACAATGAACTTACTCAAAATACAATCACACACAACTTGGGGTAGCGACAGGAAGTGCATAATGAATATTTACAAAAGCCTCATTCAATCATGGTTAGACTATGGCGCCATAGCATACAACTCTGCCGCCCCCAGTGCACTAAAGATGCTGGATCCCGTCCACCACCTGGGTATCCGTCTGGCCACAGGCGCATTCAGAACTAGCCCCATTCAAAGTTATATGTAGAATCGAATGAGTGGCCACTCAATCTGCAGAGATCTTACACCAGCTTCACATATTTCCTTAAAGTACACTCTCATCCTGAACATCCATGTTATGAAACTACTAACGATTCGACATGTACTGCACTATTCCGTAATCTGCCCTCTGTGAGACAGCCTTTCTCACTCCGTGTGAGGGAGCTTAGCGTGGAAATGGATGTTCCACTCTTCGAACCTCGCTTGATACCTCCAGCGAAGAAGCTACCGCCTTGGGACTGGCAAGTGATAGAATGTGATATATCTTTTGTAAGAGTTACAAAATACGCACCAGAACTCGAAATACGAATGCATTTCCATGAACTCCAATTGAAGTACTGTTGTGCGGAATTCTACACCGATGCATCAAAATCGCATCTTGGTGTGTCTTACGCGGCTGTTGGACCCTCTTTCTCGCAGCAGGTGTACTGAACCCCCATTCAAGCATCTTTACTGCAGAAGCTTACGCAGTACTGTCTGCGATGAAACACATAAACAAATTAAAGCTAGAGAAAGCGATAATATTCACGGACTCGTTAAGTGTTGTAAAAACACTAATGTCCTTAAGAAAACACAAAAATAATGTTTTAATCCAGCTTTACTCTCTCTTGTGCAATATCTATTCGTCTCGTAGACATGTGACAATATGCTTGGTCATAGATGCATCGAAGGTAATGTGCTGGCCGACCAAATGACCACACCAGTTACACCTCAAGCGGGTAATACCACCATTGCTATTCTTGCCACCGACCTCCAGCCTTTCTTGCGAACGAAACTGCGAAGCTACTGGCAACGCATGTGGGACAATGAAACTAATAATAAGCTCCATTTGATTAAGCCAAGGATAGGTTTCTGGCCCTCCATTACAAAAACAGGACGGACTGATGTCCTATTCTGTAGACTCTGAATAGGATACACATATAGTACTCACAATTTTCTGCTTACTGGCAATGAACCCCCTACCTGTGGTAGATGTGGTGAAAGGCTCACCGTCCTCCACGTCCTCGTGGAGTGTCGGGAAGCCGAAAGAGAAAGAAGGAAACATTTTCCTCTAGCATACCGGTATTGTATCCCTCTCCATCTCTGTATGTTTTTTGGTAAGGAACCCCTTTTTGCCACCAAAGCTGTCCTAGGTTTCTTGAATAATGTGGTTTTGCATGTTAATAGCCCAATAGTATCGTAGCATATCCTCTTTCTAGAGGATGCTGCTATGATAGTAGTTCTGGACAGCACACACCTTCAGGTCTTTGCGGTTCAAGGACTCTGTTAGGGCAGTAGTGCTTCTTCAAAATTTTTTATCGAAATGACCAATTTTAGCACATTGTCGTTCTTTTACAATGCTTCTATCGCGTCCTTGGCACGCTTCATAGTCATTGTCATAGTTTCATTACATGTATCTCTTAAACATTTTACAGTGACCGTCTTTTAGGCCCCTTTACAGCAGTATTACAACCATTGCTCGTAATTTATCGCTTCACTTTCATTTCATTACCATTGGCTTGGCGCTCTTTGGCTATACCTGGCCCTTGCGCCATGAAACACCATAGATCATCATCATCATCCCCGCCCCTTTTGTGCGTTGTTTGGGGGTGGCGTACCCGGCAATTTTGGCGCGGTCGAATTTTTTCTGGAGAACTATTACGTCGGGCTTTCTTGTTTTCGCGCTCATCTTAATGTGTCGCGCCATTGTTGTTTCCTTGTTTTGGAAGCTGCGGCAGTTCCACTGCCAGATGACGAGTCTTCCATTTTTGGTGCCCGCCATCTTTACGAGATCTTCTTCAGCCCTGCGAGCCGCCTGTCGTACTTTAGGGCCTGCGCCTTCCTCTCTGCCTCGCTGTCACTAGTGCGCACCGCCAGCATCTCGAACATTTTCTCCCATTTTGTCCGAGAGCTTGTTGAGCAAGTTCTCGAGGATGTCTGTTTTTTGTTTGTGCTAGGTCAGAGTCTCTTGACCTCCAGTACTGAACCAACCTGTTCGTTGGTATTGGTCTCCGGGTTCTTTCACTTGGTGCCCGGTGGGTTTGCTATCTCTGCTAACATCTCCACCTCCTCCTCCGTGGCTTCGGTGGATGGGATGGAGATGGAGGCGAAGGCGGCTGACGGGGGCGATGATTGTGTCTGCATTTTGGTGAGTAGTTCATTAAGTGTTTTCTGTAGTTCGTCTAATGTTTGGGCTGATTCGCTGTTCTGTCTTCTTGCTTTTTCGAGCTACTACCTGAGTAGCTGATTTTCCGTTCTATATTCGTTCACGCGTTCCTCTATGTGTTCGTACTTGCCCCTATCGTTACTGCTATTGCTGGACCTTCCCGATTCGCGATTGGCTACTACGTCTGACCAGCTCACCTTTGCTGGTGTCGTCTATTCTTGATTCTTCCACTTTGTTCCGGGCTTCCTCCCCCCAATTCGGATCTCGACCCGCGCCCAGTCCTGTCTCTGTTCCTGGACCTGGACCTCGAGGTCGGTCGTCCCTGCGCTCCCGGCCTGTACCTGGATCTGGACCTAGATCTGGAATTGGTTCTGGTTGCGGGGGGTGGTTGTGTGTGACTGATTTCCCCGGCGTCGGGGTCTTGTGAGTCGGCTACCCGCAGGAGTTCTTCCTCGTTTCTTTCCGCTGTCCATCTTCTTAGTTTGACCATGTACGACGTCTTGTATTTATCTCTGCAAGTCCGGCTCGCCGTGGGGTGAGCTTCTCCGCAGAGCTTGCATTTGGGTGTGCATTCGTGGTCTTTGGCCGGTGGCCGGGTTTTTTGGCACCGCACGCCGGGCACAACCTGTCATCCGGTCTGGGGCACAAATCGGGTCTGTGCCCGAGCCTGCCGCACTCTTTGCGAAATTCTATTCGTTTCCGATAGAGGGATGCTATCATCATGATACTGTTGAAGTGCGCCCACGCAGGGGACTTGTTGCCTTCGTAGAGTGGTTTCACGGTGGTCGTGCTGCCCAGTCTCTTGGCGTACGCCAGGAAAGGGTTTCTCACCTTCACCAGTGCGTGCACGAGCTGGTCTTGTGTGTAATTAACGTTGCGGATTATCCCCTTGGTCATCTGTTCTGGTGCCGAAACGTACGCGTTGGTGGTGTGCTTCCTCCCGTTGATTGTTAATTCCTTGATTTTGACGCCTTTCATCGCCGTCTTCTCGTCCGGTGTGCTTATCACCACGATCTATTGCGTCGGTTTGGGGCAAATTGGGACGACTTCGTCGCTGCTCACTCCTGATTCATTGCGTATTGGCTCGTCTAGGCTGGCGCTGCGCGTGTTTCTGATGTTCAGCCCGTGTCTAGGTCTGACTATTATCTTGATGGTCGTCTCTAGGTAGCCTGAGCATCTTGCTTGCCGCTAAAATCTTGTTCACTATGCTCTTCGTGCCTCTGCGCGTCGGGCTTCTCGAGCGGGTGCCTTGCTTGTCTGCCTCTTCGGTAGCGTTCACGCGGCCTTTTCTTTTGTGCGTAATTTCGATACATCCATCCGCGTCGCTGTCGCTCGGCTCGTCTCGTGGGATAACTTTTTTTCTTCTCTGGACTTGGTATTCGGGGTTCTTCCCACTTCTGCCTCGTCTACCTCCATTCTGCAGGTGCTTCAATCCTCTGGTTTACAGTGCGACGCCGTTTTCCGCCCTGCCGGGGAAAGGTAGGGACCCGGGCCTAGTCGGCGCTAAGCTTAGCTGTGTTTCTCACTTCGAAAAGTCTTCGAGAAAGGCCGCTCAGCCTGGGTCTCGGTGTGCCTGGGTTCGGGTCGGTTTCCTCTATCCGATAGTGGCCGGCTTTCAGGTATTTGACTCGATAATCCTGCGGAAAGCATATCCGTCGTGAAGTGCGCCCGCAGCGCTGGCGCTTGGAGAAAGAGCTGTTAGTAAAGTAAATGTCTGTCTGTCTGTCTTTTGCAAAGCTCGGAACTGTGTAACTCTGGAAAGCTTCTTGCTGCTGGAATGATGACTTTTGCGATATTGATTTCAGCAGATGGTAATTGGCGAAGCTGACGATCAGAGTGCCAGCAGTTAGTAATACCGGTGTCACACGGGGCACTTTCGATCCCGATCGTGCTCGATCTAGGTCGAAAGTACCCCCGTGTCATCGGCCTATAAGGCATCACGCCGGGCGCTACGACTCGCAATTAAGAGTTCAAGTATCTCCGAATGTGGCCATTAAAGAATACGTCCCCTCGTTTAAGCTCCACATGGGAAGACCCCACCCACCATCCCTTGGTGGGCTTGCGGCTCTGTTTTTCACAGAGAAGCTGTTAAGGGATAGTTTCCCCACTATCGTGTCCGCGTGTAGAAAAGAAACTGTGATCATCAGCGATAGCTCGAGCGTCGTGGTCTTATTCCACAGCTGGCTCCGTTGCCGCTCGTCATTCAAGCGTAGAATTTCACTTCTCTTCGGTCGTCGTAATGAGCTTAATGAGCGCTATGAGCTTAAGGGGGTAAGAGCCATTCATTGTCTTACGTGACGGACAGATTTAATTTTGAAACAATTTAATTTTGAAGAATCACAAGCGGCAATGCCGGGCGGATGCTGCTAACCAAGCCACCGAGCAAACTCGAGACATCGGACGCAAGCGACAACGGCGGACAGTGGGCATATACCGTCACTGACGTCGTTCTCTCCGTCGCAGCCGAACGTGCGTGTAATCTCATTAAGAAACACTAAGACGGAGCCAATAATTGAGAAAGACTTTAATGAACCGTAGGCATTTACCCAGCGATACACGTTTCAGCTTCGCTGGTTAACCATCTGTACGGAGTGCTTGGGCTGATAATTTTTCAGTAGCTTGCATCTTCGTTTCCTCAAACTCGCTTCACTTTAATGTCAATATGCCTGGTAAACCAGTGTCTGCCGTAGAAGTCGTCGATACTATGGCTTGCACCAGTCCATGAGCTAGCTCGTCAGATGCCGGAGTAACCTCGTGTTGTATCGATCCATTGTGTTCGCTAAGTTCAGGCAGAGGTACTAAACGAAGTAGACATAAACGACTTCTTTAGTTTATACGCTACACTCCGACACCCTTGTAGAGGTCGGATGCAGAATTGGTTATTAGGGGTCAACACCCAATCACTAGCAGATATTGACATTCGTAGAATGGAGGCGCAGTTTTGCTGACGACGGAAGCGAATGCGAGTCATTGATCTTAGCATTCGAGTTGGTAATGGGATAGATAGTGAAAGGTCATTAATGAAGAGCAGATAATTCTGCCACGTATTTGACCACTTACGTGCTACCTCGCACTGAGAAAGATATTGGGGACAGAAAAAGTCCTAGGAGCTTGAATTATGAACGAGGAATTATATGGTTCCCCCCTATTTCCCCTGGCAGCGACACAGGAGGCGAACAAGCGCAAGTGTCTCCGCAGACCTTGTTCACGACGCCCGCTGCACCTGCAGGAAAAAAAAAATAGTTGGCACAGTCGTTGAGCAGGAAGTGCGAATGTAGCGTATAGTTAGTCATGCGGATGTGGTGCGACCAGTGGATCGAGGAAATGCGTGAGCGTGTGCAAAGCAGTACAGGTAGTCGTGCACACGGATGTATTCCTTTACCCCGCAAAATATCACTTCGGCATGACACTGTTCTTTCTCTTGATATGCTGACGCCTTAAAGGCAGAATCTGTGACTTCGCATACTGCCGTTTCGCTATCCGTCTGCGTGTGCCTTAATTAACCAAGCGGCACATTGGTTCGAAGGCGAAGTAGCTAGTTCTAGCGGGCACCGATGCAGAACGTGTTCTCGACGTACTGTTCACATTCGCAACGGCGTCGAGCGAAGGTCCACCATCCATTCTAACCAAGAATTAACAAAGATGAACAATAGGAATAGCAATGACGCATCGTGGCCGGAGAGTTGAGCATGATCCAATTGGCGCATGATCTGTCCGCGATCAGGACTGTGAAAGAGCGCGTATAGCGCTTTTACAATTTTGTTGAGTTGGTAAGAGTGGCTTGTATTTTTTTACTTGTTTTTCGGTCGGCTATACACGAGTTGAAGAAAGTCTTTTTGTTTGTTTTGTTTTCATAGATTATTTTCACTAACTCATATTTTATATTTATTTAAATTTTAATTAAAAAAAGTTAGTCGAACAATCCCGTTCGACATCAAACATTTTGCTACATGTAATTGCAAAGTCCCGTCTCCCGCATAAAGTTATAGAAAGAGTGGAAATATGATCCGTGACTCCAGCCGAGCAAGTTTGGTCGCTGGTTGTGTTGAAGACCTTCATGGTGCAATTGACCTCGACAGAGGATTCGCAGCCCGTGGCTCTTCCACTGAAGTCATGGTGCAAGTCATGCCTCCCGTACTGGCGTACAAGATAGGGGATTCCTTTCTTTTGTTATCTGCTCGGCTATCCTCAATCGCTTTCTTTATTTTCTCTCTCTTTATCCCATTCTCCTATCATACTTCTACTATTTGATTATCAACCAATCCATGAGATTACGTTTGTGCGATTGCTAAAACAGGAAAGTTACTCAACCCAAAATAGCATGTTACACCACGCTTGTTCTTTTCTATGGCTCTCCTATAACCGCTGTAAATTGCTGTCTGGGTTTCCGCCATCCGTTAGTGTAGTAAGTGAAACGACGAACATTCTTTCAGGCTTACTTCTGGGAAAACAGAATGGATTGCATAGTGCTCCACCACGCCACTCTGCGCGCTCAACTTACTTCAAGAAGAACTTGCGTCCACGCTCTTTTCTTGTATTCACAATCCCGTCGCTACGTTTTATGGTTTGAGTCGTTCATACACGTTGCAAAAAGCACTTGGAGCGAAAAAAGCCTTTATAGGCGCATTACTGGCATCACGCTTGGTGTAACTCAAAAATGAACCGTATTTTATGATAAGATTGACAGCAGCGGGAAATGCTCCTCTGTACCGTTTTTTTACGTCTCCCTTTTTCTACACAACCATCGCCACACATGGAGAAAAAAGAATCAAAGGACAAAAGACATCTACAAAGGTCCTTTTTTGCCGCTTCTTCAGGTGTCGGAAAACATGAAGTAGTCTTTTTCGTTCTCTCTCTCTCTCTCTTTCCGTCTTTTTCATGTGCGCGCAGAGCGGTAAATCGGATATGGCTGTCGCCTCTCCTGTCTGAAGGTTCGGAATGCTACTACACGCAGCTCTGTGCAGCCGGCTATGTTTGTGGGCATTTCCCAACGGTGTCTAAAATAAGGTCCATCGAAGTCTTGCCGGGCACTGCATATATAGTGACGGGCTATACAGAGCGTTGGTTCAGTCGTTTCTGCGTCGTAGTCAAGCGTGCAGGGTGTTTCGACACAACCCTTTGACGCAAGTGACGAAAACACACGCCGCAGACGCGTGTCGGCTTTGCAATGACACGTATTCTGTTGATGACTCGCATTCAAAAAGTATTTCCAATATGAGTGCCGTTATTGGCAAACAAATGTTGCCCTTGACATAACAACGCGGCATTTTCTTTCGTTTTGGTAATTTACAGATCTGTGAAAATGGTGGTCGCTGCAATGCTCTATAGAAGTATGCATCACAAAACTTTGGCGCTGTTTTTGTCGATTATTTCTGTACGACGAAGGTGGAGGTGGAGATGGTGACCACTGTGGTGAAAAACGAAACTAAAAGAAATCTAAGAAGCACAATGCTGTGTTCACTTTCGACTGTATTATAGGACGCAAGAAACAACAGCAACAACGACGACGACGACGACACACCTGATGTAGGAAAGGAATAATTAAAGATCATAGTCCAATAAAGGCATGGACAAGCGCTAATCTTCCAATGAAGATTTATTGAAAAGACGCCGCATTTATACCAAGCGCATAACCAGCATTGGGAAGCACATTGGTGATATCAGACCATGATGACCAAAACAAAAAGTTGTACACTGCGTATCAGTCCTTGTTTTTATTTCCATGCGATTTTTTTTTGCTCATCGTTATGAACAAACTGCGCAAGAAAAAGAAAACGTTTTGCTAAGTCGAGAAAGGAACTCGAAGGGAACAGGGAAAGAAGTAGTGGTTATTCATTCAGTCGCGCCGACTAATTTACTCAGATCGCTGCTTGGCAGTTTGGATGATATTGCTCACTTTTATTTATACGTTTAACGCGGAGGGATTGGACGCAGGTGCAGCACAGTTTTGTTGGCGACACCCCATGAATTCTCAGGTCGTATAACGTACTGCAGGTTCCCATAGATTGATATCCTGCACAAGCATCCTCGTCACTCAATCTTACTCAGCGAATTTTGTCCAAAAGCTTCTCAAGCAATCTCAAGCAACAGCCGAGTGCCCTGCAAAGAAGTACGCGCATTGGGCTTCGGAAGATGCCATTCGTCGGGAAAGTTGATGAAAGCAGCGGCAGCAGTGCTTTGTTCATTCGTGGGAACGGACTACTAGCACGACGACACGAAGTGCGCTTGCTCCTCTTTTGTGCGAGGATGGCCGCAGCTTGGCGAGTGCATCGCCTTTCGCCAACGTTACACCGGCGGCGTTTTCTTTGAGGACTGCAGACGCCGCCGACTCGGATGCACCTGCAGGACGAGTGAAAGACGATAGCAGCGCCGCCCGCGGAATCGAGGTGCATGCGTTCTCGCCGTCTGCGCACTACCCGAAGCCGCCGTCGCGATCCGTTTGGGCACGTCCCAGACAAGAGGCGCGAGAAGGTCGACGCGTTCGTAGGCGTAATTAGACGAAAAGGTCACAACGCACGCAGTCGATGCGACACCCGTCTGGCTCACCGTTTTTATTTTTTTTTATGCGAAGCATATTACTAGAGCTCAACCCAGCTCCTCAGGCGCGGCGGTGTCGCCTTCAATACCACGTGAGACCGTGACGTCACGACAGAGGAGAAACGGGGCTCCAACTCGCGCCGTCACTCGCAGCGTCGCCCCCCGCATCGGACGCGGTGAGCGTCGAGCAACGCACACGTTCGGCGCGACAACGAAATGTGCGCCTGAGCAAGCGCCGCACGCCTGAGCCGACGCCGACGACACCGGCTTTTCTGCGATACGAGCTCCTTAACGCTGTCGCGTTAAAATAAAGGCTAGTATGCTTCGCGTCCTGGGCTTAACCTTAGCTAAGCCACAGCCATTTTTTTTCACAACCATACCTTTTAACGGCACTTGATGCAGCTACCATGACGTCTGTCGCAGGTATCAGCATTACACAATTCTTTTATGTATGATTGTGACATGATTATACGGACATTGGAGGCGCGTTTTCGCTGTCGGGGCTGCCGTTGTCACCACCGTGCTGTCCCGAGCGATGTCCAAGTGTCCAAGTGCGAGGAGAATGAAGGGCCCGTGCGCCGTGCGATGGTGGTCGACGTGATCTGTTGCGGATGCGAGGGCGACTGTGTGAGGATCGAGCCGTGAACGCTGGTGACAACGCCCGCAGTCTTCCTGCGCGTCCAATGTTCGAGGTCACGAAACGGAGATCACGCTGCCTGCGGCTAGAACCCTAGAGGAGGAGAGCGTGCGCCTCTTCCTTTAGCCTGGCCGTGGCTGCAGCGGCTGCCAAGGCGGCGGTCGAGCTTGCAAGAGCGAGCCGAGACAACGGGTGGTTTTACGCGCGCCTGGTGTTGCAGGTCACGTTATCTGACATGGAGACGGGGCATAGTTTAAATGGGGAAGCGCTCGGCGACACGAAACGTTTACTTTGGGACAAGCCGGCGCGCCCTCGGTTGCACGCCTGCGTTGCGACAGCGAGTAGTCGTCGTAATCGAGTGAAATCTCTTCATGTTTGCCTTTGGGCGCGTGACACCGCGTTTGGATAGTTGGAAAGGGAATCTTTCCTACAACTTATACAGCCCTAAAAACTACAAGCCTTACTTCGTGCAGTTGCCTAATACTTTGTTTTCGCTATCAATTATCAATGCTTCTCCTTTCGGATGGCACTGTGACTGTTTTAGACATGTGGGGCACTTCTCTGTGCATGCTTATCCCGTGAACATTCTTCCCTCGAGAAGCGTCATACACTGCCTTCGTGAAGTAATAAAACGATGGACACCGACCAACAGAAGTGCTAAAATATGAATAAATCTAAAAGACGTTTCGGCTTCGCTACGGAAGCCTGAACAAGGCTTCCGTAGCGAAGCCGAAACGTCTTTTAGATTTATTCATTTTTTAGCACTTCTGTTGGTCGGTGTCCATCGTATTATTACTTCATGCTTCATCCCGACCAGACGGGCTTCCGTCGAACCCTCGATTTCGCTGCCTTCGTATTCGTGACAGCTAAATGCTACAGGCGGTGGTGCTGTGCGCGAGTCGTGCGCTAAGGCTGCTACCTCGATTATTCAAGCAAGGTTACGCGTCGTTTACATGCGAACACTGTGTTGGCTCTGCATGTTTATTTTGAAATCGAAGCGTTCTTCGCCTACACCCTCCCGGGTTTCTATTATTTGCAGCTGCCGCTACTTTTGCTGGGTTAGTCGGTATCTCAGTGGATACATTTCTGGATATATAAGGAAGTTTATATGTGCGATGAATGCTAGTACCGTCAGAGTGGCGTATGCAGTGGCGTAGCAACAGGGGGGGCCGGGGGGCCGTGGGCCCCGGGTGCAAGGGGCCAGTGAGGGGGCGGGGGGGGGGGGGTGTCATATACGTACGTCTGAAGACGCCCCTCTTTCCGCCGGGCACACCCGGAGAGGGGGGTGACAGAAGACCTATGGGCCCCGGGTGCCAGACGACCTAGCTACGCCACTGGGCGTATGTACTCTCTGTGTGCTGACCGCCAAAGTAGCGCGAGTAATCGCACGTCTGTTCTGCGTAATAATAATACAAAAAAAATATTCCAACATAAAATCTAAGTGTATGATGTCAGCCCATAAGTATCTTTAGGGTACAAGGACCTCCTAATGGAATACGGCATGATATGCAACGGATTCTTTTATTTACCTGATTCTCTTTGATTTAACCATTCAGTATTCAGTATGCGCCACTGTGTATGTGACGGTTGTTCGTCAATCCTCCAGAATCTGTATTTGCCACTGTGACGCAAGATGTAGATAATCCTTAAATGTAGGAAGTTATGCTCTGTACTTCTGTGTGCATACAACTGCAATCACCATTCTTCCAAGCCTCGACAAGCGTCGTACATGGTCTTCTCCCTCCTTCGTCATCGCTAAGACGTTGCAAACTATGCGTCCACCTGATTTGGCGTTTTCGTTACGGCATAACTTGTGAACGGTGTACTGCATGAACAAGAAGACTGCATGACATTAAAGTTGTGACTTTTGCGGTGGGTAAACATAAACATTGCATGAGGTGGCGCACGCTGAATACGGATTGCTATTATTTGTATATCATTTAAGAGGAAGGTTTAGCTCAGAGCTACCTCTGATCACCCTGTGCAAACACATGTAAAATGCAGAAATCATTTTTCGAGACAACCACAGGAACGGTATGGATGAAATTGATTGCATTTGGAAAAGTTAAATTTCGGTAACTCTAGGAAGCAGAATTTTGATTTAAAACCTCGACTTTCCCTACAAAAATTGCCGTGGGGTTAGTTTTTTGTAAAGCAGCACAACGTTGACAAATCTGTAATTCTGCACCAGAAACATATACATCGGTTCTGTAAACTGCATCTGTAAGATCATCTCAAGCGGAGAAATTTGATATATGAATGGAAAGTTAATGTGAAATGGTTACAATGTTTGCGACGCTTTTGCGAAAGTCCGACTCACAAATTAGTGGTATAATTCAGAGCAGGATGTGAATTTTGTCCAGCTCAGATGCATTATTAGGTGTATTTTGCAGAATTATGATATTTTATTTTGCTGCTGAGTTGCATACACTCTAAGTGCCCCTTCTGCCACACAACGATAATCGTCATCTGCCTTGATGCGTTTCCTTTCTTTAACGCTGCGAGCCCGGTACTTTCCAGTAACGAACGGCACGCGCGTTATCAGCATGATAGCATTGACGACAGGAAATGCTGTCATGCTGATAACGCGCGTGCCGTTCGTTACTGGAAAGTACCGGGCTCGCAGCGTTAAAGAAAGGAAACGCATCAAGGCAGATGACGATTATCGTTGTGTGGCATAAGGGGCATTTAGAGTGTAGTCGTCAGTTTGTTACTTCAAAAATATATTTTCTTTAGTTTACAACAATTTTGGTGAACCAACGACGGACCAAATAAAAATATCTGCTTCCTATATTCACGAGACCTTAACCTATTGCTTTAAATACAACAAAATTAATCAAGATCGGTTCAGTGGCTACTGAGAAAGACGGTTTCTCCTGTTCCCATATATGTAGATAGGTGATCCCAAACTAAAGTTTCCTCTTAATACGTACCGCTTGGCTGAAGCTCCGCTTCACATAGATTGCGACATGTGCGTTGGAGGTGTATAACTCTTAATTATTTATTTATTGTTGCTCTCTTCACTAGGTATTGTAGAGGAAAATAATTCTCATCGATAGATGTCTATTGAGTGATTAGGTGTAAGTCCCGAAGGAACACCGGGATTATGAGTGAAGTTGTAGTGAAGGGCTTCGTATTAATTTAGACTATATAGTTGGGCGTTTTCAAGTTGCACCTAAAGCTCGGTATTCGACGTTTTTTTTTTTGTATTCCGTCCTCCCCATAGCAATGCGGCCATGCGGTCAGGAATAGTACACACGAGCTCATGCTCGGCGGCATAACGCGAATAGCCGATCAGCCACCGCGACTGGCTCAAGGGAAGAAGAAAGCTGAGCAGTTTGCGAAACTGGTCCTGCGGAAATCCAATCACTTGAACGCTTTCTTGGCGGTGAGTATAAGCACCGCTTTCCGCGGCAAGAGGCGCCCACACCAACATGGCGACTGCACGGGATGCTTCGGCCAAGCTTCTCCGCATATTAACCAGAACGTGCACGTAACATACACGTGCAACCACGGAAGGACAGGCGGACAGGCAGGCGCACGCGCGCACGTACACACACAAATATGGGCATAATTTTCACTCGTTGAGCGTAGCAGATGAAAACAAGATCGTGAAGTCTGTATACAGGTACTGAACGAATTGAGGCCAACGTCACAGTGTGGGTACTTGTAATTGAAGAAACTGTTGCAATCAAAGAAGGAAAATACTATAGGTCTGTATGAGTTCGAGAAATAGCGTCTCACTATACCACAGTCCAGCTGCACGCACAGGCCGACTCTTACTTTGAATGCATGGTTTCCGGAAACGAATGATCATCACTATAAGCGGATGTACGCGGTACTTCTTTCGCCTCCTTCTCCTCAGCCTAACAAGAATCCCGATGCGTTCGGTGTATTGAACTCCTCTGGCGCGGTTCGCCATGCTGTTGTCTTGCGGCAGTCCAAGACGCAGCATTGCTCATCGAAAGCCACGCTCCGTTGCTGTGACAATTTATCTTCCTCCGTTTCTGCTTGCGTGGCGTACGGTGCGTAGCCGGGGAGGCGCGCGCCTGTTCTTTGTCTGTTTATTCGTGTCTGTTCTTTATCGCCCCCCTTGTTCTCTCGCGCTCAAGATCGCGCTCGTTTGTTGTGGCGGCCCGGAGCCACGTTGTTCTCCCTTCCTTTCGCATAGCTCCCACGTCTGGGAGTACGACGTTGTGGAATGTTAGCGTGGTTGCGCAGCCTCCCACGGCGGCGGGGCTTTGGCCTTATACGCGTGTGATTTAGCGCCCTTAGAAGCCACCGCGCCTGGGTGCGCCGGCGCGTACGTATTACACGGCTGATGCCGTTCAACCGAGGACGCGCTATTCTGTACTGACTCTACACCAACGCTAGCGAGGTAGCGTGCAATTCTACGAAGCAAATTTCAGGCATGTAGACTGAAAGCAGCGCTGGTTGGGCTTTCGCAAGGTTGTGTGGACTTCGCGGCTAAATAGCTAACACGGTGATCTGTGCGAGTAAGCCAATCGTTATGTTGTAGGCGGTTCCTGAACTCCGGAGCTCGCGTAGAGAAGCCGCATCCCTTCATCAGAACGGCCTAGGAATGACACAAAAAGAATCAGGTGAAAAGATTATGCGTGTGTTTTCGCACGCTTTTGTTGCAGTAAATTCGTACTGGAACTCTACAAATGGCGTTGTCAGTGTCTGTTTGCGCATGAATTTCTCCCTTTCCCACTCTATGTTCCTTTGTTTTTTCTTTTCGTGTAAATAATTGAGTTGATAGAAAAAGTGGCAGCACGCGCCTCGCGATGACTGTCGTCAATAATGCGTTTAGCATTGCATTAAGATAGACGTATTGCTTCCGTCGAAACGAGTTATGTATGAGGCGTGTACTGCAGCGGGACTCACGTTTCGCGTTTCCCTAAGAACACTCGACGCCATGTAGCGCCGCCGCCGCGAAACCTGTGAGTGGCCTCATAAATGCATGGCGTGCCGGTGCGTGCGAATGCTTAGAAACGAGTCATGTGGCAACCTGGTTCCTCTCTCGTGCTTCTTTCTGGACACACTGCCCCATCTAGTGGCGCTGCTGAGAAGTCCGCGTGTTGCCTCCGAGATGAGAAGCGTGACACGCCGGCGCCTGCGAACTCTAAGAATTGTTCCCTCGTTTGCTGCGCACCCAGTGGCGCATACTCAGTGGCCTAAATTTTCATTGAAGACCGGCACGTACACGATGCCTTTATGACACAGCTGGCTAAAGTGTCGGGTTGCTGTCTTTGAGGAACTCTTGTAACGTGGGTTTGATTCCGTTCAGCATCGTGTAAATTTAAGGGACCTTTTTTGCTTTAGCATTCTTTGGGTACTTCACGCACTTTCTGGGACCTAGTGTCTATCTATGTACACTTCGATGTATGTATGTTTGTACCTAACTGTTTTCTCGCTTACCTGGGTCAATGGATAGTTCGTAGTCGAATGGGTTGTGCATCGGACTACTGTGCCGAGGGAATAGGGGTCGTAACCAACCGTAGGAACAACCTGGGTCATTGAGTATATGGCAATGTGTATATATGTGACGCTCCTCAATGTGCCTCTTTCATGCCGACATGGGTCACAGTAAATGCTGTACAATGTAGGTACCGGGGTTCGTAGAAATTCTTTGACGCCGACTTGAAGCAAAAGGTATGCGCCACTCGGTCGGTGCTGGTCTTCAGTGAGCCATTTTGATGCCAACTTGGATTACTGGGTGTGTGCCGGTAGGCGTGTACCGCTCTGGCAATGAGGTCGTTGACACTCGTTGAACAGAGTGGAATGATAATTCTGTCTTTCGTTTGTACGGCACAGGCTTCCCCCAGTAAGTGGCATTGTCTTGTTGCGATTCAAGGGTGCCTGGCTGTACTGTAGTGAAGATGAATGCTCGGCGCTGCCGCCACGTCGCCAATTTGCCGGAGAGGCACGAGCTCGAGATTGCCTGGGGCTGCCCTGGTTGAAACGCTGCCAACGCTGCCTGCTGCTCGCGTGCCCTGTCCTTCGCTGGCTTTAGATATTGGTCGAGATGGGCTTCAGAGATGGGCGTACATTCGGATGAGTCGGGTCGGTACGGAAGGATGGCATCGAGTGTAGCCGAACGTTCAGGGCCGTACGATAGGAAGAATGGGGAGCCGTTTGCGGTCGCCTGTGGCGCAGTGTTGCAGGCGTACGTGATGAACGACAAAATAAGGTCCCAATCAGCGTGATCAGAGGCAACGTATTTGGAGAGCATGTCGTCAACGGTGCGGTTAAATCTTTCCGTCATACCATTAGTTTGAGGATTTTAGGCGGTGGTGGTGCGATGAACGATGCGACATTCAACAAGGAGCGCGTTCAGGACTTTGGAGAGCGCATACATTTTCTCCTTTGCGTATATGGCAACGCTTACTGCTCGTGAGTCCATGTGCTGTTCACATACGATTCCAGTATACCCATCGACTTGAAACAATGCATCTTTATTTATTTATTTCGTTTATGGCTATTTATTTTTATTATTAATATGGGCGGAGTGCTTGAAGCCTACCTCCGCCGCGGGTCGATCCAGTATTGCAATATGTTCGGGATCGGCCCACGTTCACCTTTTGTTATTATTGAAGAACAAACAAACAAGAAAAATACATGGAAATCTTGATTTGTTAATTTAATTTATTATTTATTATGATTATTATAATTGTAGGCGAAGTGCTTGAAGCCTGCTTCACCTCCGCCGCGGATCAGCCCGGTATTGCACTACCTCCGGGATCGGGCCACATTTTTGCCCACGGACACGACAGATGAATTAGGGGGCAGAGGTATATAGCTTCGCTGTACAAAATGTGAAAATTAGGCAAGGTATGTTGAGTGAGAGATTTCTCTTATTGCGGGGCGTATCTGGTTGTGTAAAGTATAACCGAGCCGGTCCACTTAAAGTTCTGCAAAATTATGCCGTGTAGAAGCCGACTTCTTTCCTGGCATGCTGGTAGTACGGGGCCATATCGCCTGCTTGTTTGGTTTGAGTTTCAGTAAAGCCGCCACGTTCGCACGAACAAAGACAATGGATACTTCCTCCGCTAACTGCAGAGACGTTGAAGCCCTGCAAGTTTCGTTGGACCAGCGAGGCAGTACAATGGCAACGACCTGTGAACAATACCTTGTACCTTCTGTGCACGTATGAGCTTGTACGGGTAATGCGCGAGCACGCGCATGCGCTTAGGACACGCAGAGACACAGAAGGCAAGTGAAAGCAAATACCCCGAGTAATTGAGGCATGGGGTATACTTGACTCCTGTCAAAACTAATAAAGTATACCTGACTTTCCAGGATCTCGTCCAGTGCTTCCCTTCAACTGTCCCCGAAAGCTCGATGAAGGCCTGCATTCGTAATGCGTTGTCATTTCGAAGACGCCGAATAAGATTTTGTCTGTCATATCTCTGTGTGTGCATTATTTCATTTCTGTATCTTCCTCATCTGTGCACCTTCTAATCTCGGACTGCATCGCAGTATCGTGTATGCGTATGGAACATTGCATTCGCGCATATGTAGGGACTCAGCCTAGTGCAACTTGTCCTCGCCTTTCATTAAGCTGTACGTTCGTGTGTCTACATGACTGTATGCTTTGTATTTTTGAAACCTGACTTTGTTTCTTACAGCATATCTTCGAATTATCATTCTTACTATTGTGGGAAAAGGTGTATCCGTCACTACTATAAGAAGACTACATCTTTTGATCTTATTTAATTTCAACAAAAAGCGGTCAGATATACGTGGCAAGCCTCAAAAGGTACTCCTACCTGTGAGCTTTTTATGCCAACGTATTGCAAAGAGAGTTTTTTTCTCACAACGAACATCACGTAACGCATCAGTCCAGCCTCAAATGTGTGCCTGCAGACACGCAAGCAGCCATCAAGCGCGTAAATAACTAACTTCCATTTGCTGAAGCTACTGGACACAGATGTTACCTTCTCTATAACACTAGAGAGCAACGCAATCAAAAAGTACAGACTGTTGGACAAGTTGGGAAATAATCTTCTTTTTCAACAGCGCAAAGGACAAGGACGAGACGAGTACACATAGACAGCGCTGAACTTACAACTGGTTCTTACTGAAGCGTCTACACTGCTTAAGTACGGTGGCAAACAATCTCAAACGAAAATAAACAAAGATACACAATATTGGCGTTAAATGACCATATCTGAGCACAGGGCTGCAGTGACACATGAACAGCTGTGCACGTGTTTCCTATTTATCTTTAAGAAAATGCAGTTCTATTCTTGACAGAGCTATTGAGGAGGCGCTTACGCATTCGTCTTTGAATTTGTGGATTTCATGGGCTTCAATAATCTCTCTGGTGATTTTTTGTGCGATTATCTGACAACATGCTGCACTGACTGAAAAAGGGATAACAACGCGCTTTCTTATTTTTTTTTCTCTATGACATCTGCAGTTATGGACGCAGAGGCCTCGGTCTCGAAAGTTTTGTCAGTTTTTTACACCTGTCTTGACCCGCTTGTCTTGGCGCATGAAATATCTTCTGAAGTATATTACGTTTTTTAGACCTTTCCATGCGCCTCGGCAGTAGCCATGTGTGCTGGCGATACGAACCAAGATGCCAGAAGACCCTCACGCCTTTCTCTTCTGCACATTCCAAGCTTGTCAAGCGCGGCATTGCAAAGTTATGTTTTCGAAATGCCCTGGTCAAATCATGCCATCATTTGATGCAAGACAGTTTTCAAAATCAGGTGGTGTGCTTCCAGGCAGCAGGCTACCCAACCGAACTTCTCATTGCTGTATCAGAGAACCTGTTGAGAGAGATGATAAATTCAGGCTGCAGTGAAGCCACTGAAAGGCACAAGGAAGAAAAGAGAAAGGCTCTGGTTATCCCTATACCTGGATCACATTTCACATAACTTCAAAAGGGTGGGTTCTCGTGCCAATGTGAATGTTGTTTTTTCCGCACCCGATAAACTCTCGAAACTCTGCCATATTGTGAAGGAAGGAGGGCTGTGCCAAGAAGCACCAAAAACGTTTTGTACCGTGTAGCAGCAATGTTGTGTACATGTTTCCGCCATCTTGTGACAAGCACTAACGACCGGCTACGGGAACATAACACCAACGTGAGCAACACCGCATCCGGTCATCTGGGCATTCATTGCAGAGACAGCATGGAAGAAACATAAAAGAATAAGAAAGCACCTTGTTATCCCATTTTCAATCAGTGCAGCGTGCTGCCAGATAATCGCACAAAAATTACTAGGGAGATTATTGAAGCCCATGAAATCCACAAATCCAAAGACGAATGCTTAAGCGCCGCCTCAATAGTTCTGTCAGGAAAAGAGCTGCGTTTTCTTGAAGATAAATAGGAAACACGTACACAGCTGTTCATGTGTCACTGTAGCCCTGTGCTCAGACACTGTCATTTCCCGCCAATTTTGTGTATCTTCGTGTATGTTCATTTTAGATTGGTTGCCACCGCATTTAAGCAGTGAAAATCACCTCAATAAAAACCAGTCGTAAGTTCAGCGCTGTGTATGTGCACTCGTCTCGTCCTTGTCCTTTGCGCTGTTAAAAAATAATGTCACACCAACCTTCTCAAGCTGCAACAGTATCTGCGAAATAATGTTTGTGTGCTGAAATGTCATCAAGGGAGGGCACTGAAATTATTGCTTCAGGACCTGAGCATTAGGAAGCTGTAGCGAAGTCATCTGCTTGGAGACAATGTAGCTATATGTAAAAAAAGAGGAGTAAATATGAAAGTAATATCTGCGGGCACCATTCTGCATGTTGTTGTGCAGTATGTAACATAAACAGTCTTCTGGCCTCTTCTAATTAGGTATTTAATCCTATTGTTACATGCTCGAAATGACAAAGAGAACTGAGAATTGTCAAGGGTGTCTAAATTTCTGTTTTTGCCCGAAATCGCAGTTGAGTTAATCCTCAACGTGATGGCACCAACCGAAAGCCCTTTAATTGGTGGATTGCGCAAACACAATGACTGAAAAGGGCAGTGGACTCTCAGTGCCATTGGCTAGCCTTCCGCTCCTTTGAAATCAACTATAGGCTGCCGTGGTCCTTTCGATTTCGAAACCGAGGCGTTTCTCTACGGCGACATACTCTATGAAGCCAATGTCCTGCAGGCAAACGACCGGCTTCCTCAAGTCCCACGATGCGACCGACACGCACTCGAGTTCGTCGCACTCTGGTGGCTTAGATCCGCTAAGGAAACGCCAGCCACGCGAGGAAAACACACCCCAATGTCAAAGGAAGTATCCTTATTCCGTACATACACTAGTCATTAGAGATAGAATCGGCATACACAGCTATACCGAACACCTCTTTCTTAAACTGTGAGCAGCGCATTGGCCTCCGCCGTGCTGGGCAAATCCTCTCTGGACGAGGGCGATATAAGAGGATCACGCGAGCGGCACTGCAATGCACCGCGGCTCTGCATATAATGAGGTTCGCGAACCCGGCTATTGCCATGTCGTCGGCGCCGCTCGCGACCCCTTCAGCTTTTCGCGCCGTTACTTCAGTAAGAGAGCGGGCGCCATTATTATGGCGGCAAACACACGAAATACATTTGTGGCGTACTTTCGGCGTTTAGTGCGGGAAGGGCAACTTAAAGTAACCTTTCTATGCAAAATGGGGGGAGGGGGGTACGTTTACTAGTACAAATGTTAATAACGCCCGCCATTCGCCATAAAGACGCGTAAACCCGCAAAAGAGAAATGAAATAAGGTGTATCTAACGGGTACGCCGGTGAGATACACCTCTCCTTTACTAGGCAAACAAGCAACCACATCAAATGGGCTCGCGCAGGAAAGAAGCGCAGGAAGAACACTGCTAAGAACAATTAAAAATGCGAAAGTGTAAAATAAAGATTTCTATGGTAGCGTACAAGTTAAAAAAAAAAAACAGCAGTTGACAACCAAGACAGACGGCCCACGGGGGGTTGTGTTACTCCGCCAGCAAATCACAGAAGCAAACAAAATCGTCGTCATGCGGTCTTTTAAAAATGGCGTCGTACTTTATACCTCCGGAGCACCTGCTGCTCTTGAAGAGTCTTTTCATCGATGCAAAGAATGAGGTGTGCAACAGACATGAACAAAGTGTATGGAGTCTGAGCATTTCACTCTTCAAAAGTCTACCTGCCATGGTTGCTTAGTGGCTATGATATTGGGCTGGGAAGCACGAGGTCGCGGGATCGCATCCCGATCCCGGCTACGGCGGCCACATTCTCGATTGGGGCGAAAGGCGAAGACAACCATTTACTTAAAAGCGAAAACACCCGTGTACTTAGATTTAGGTGCACGTTAAAGAACCCCAGGTGGTCAAAATTTCCGCAGTCCTCCACTACGGTGTGCCTCATAATAAGAATGTGGTTTTGGCACGTAAAACCGCACAATTTAATTTTTAACCATTTACTTCTATTTACGTGCACGTTACAGAACTCCAGGTAGTCCGTACTTCCGGAGCCCCCCACTATGGCATGCCTCATGGTTTCGGCACGTAAAACACCATAATTAATTAATTAAATCTTCAAAAGCCTGCGGTACAGTCAATTTCACTGCTGAGCCCGTCTCACTCACGAAAGTTCACTGCCAGCTGAAGTGCATCTTGACAATATACTGCATAGTCGCAGCGAAACAAGCATTTTATTTAAGTTCAATAAAGAATTAGGCTTTCGCGCTCCACTCCACTATAATAGGGGAGGGAAAACGTATAAAGTTGCGCACTAACCATGTTTTTTTTGTTTTTTGTTGTTGTTACCACCTTATTTGGCTAACAGGAAAAGTTTAAAGTACGAATTATTTGCAGCCTCGCGGAGGAACAGTGGCTGGCGGTTATGAGGGCGTGGGCGGGGCTGCACTGCAGACATAAGTTGTATCCGACTATTGCAACCTTTTTTCTTTAATTTGCTCTGGAAGAAATATAGAGGAATATACATTTGCGGAACAATCACAGTTCTTTTGCATCCCTCGTTTACTGCTCTATCGAGTTAAGTATTGCTATTTGGGAAGTTGCGTAACGATGCGTGGCCGCCAGTCCCGTATAACCGTGTAGAGCACATGACGCTGCGGTTATAGACGTACTGCGCCCACCGGGGAAGGTTAGAAAAACACCTATACATAAGCACAGCAGAGAAGTGGCTACGTCAGACGGCTCAACTGATAATTGTAGAAGTGTTATTCAAAACACACGGAATTGTTCTGCACTTCCGGCGGCGTTTTCTCTATTCCTTCTTAAATAAAAAGATGTTTATCCTTAAAGATTTTCGTAAACAACAGTTAAATTTGTTAATATTCGCTTTTTCCTCCTGTTTGGCTGTTTCATTGTCTCTCTGCCTTCGCAGATCACTTAATTTCTCAACTCCGTGCGACTCCTGTTTGCAGTTGCCATTTTTGCACGAAAAGGGCTGTACAATTAGGGAAAACCAGACAAGCTAATGGGTGACAGTCATATTGCGTATAGGTTTAAGGGTTATTGCATGGTTTTATGATGGACGCTGCCTCGCATTATATTATTTTCCACCCTCTCTAACGCATATCGCGGGTATATGGTTCCGAGGATCTGCCAGCGTCGTGGCAAGCCGTCACTCGAGGATATAATGACGCAAAAGGAAAAGTTAAACGCAACTGGTGTTTTCTCCAGCCGCAACTCGTACCACGAGCATACGGACCAGCTGACCACGAACCAAATTCCTTTCTTGGTCCCTGGATCAGTCTAAACAAAGAAAGCTTAACGAAGAAACAGCGATGTGCGGGACCATTGCAATAGATGGTGACAACTGAACGCATCTCGACTTAATCGAGCGGGCACCGAATCGGCGAGAAAACTGGCCTACATACCCCAGGAGGTGCCGATAACTACCGCCATACAAAAGGAGTGAAAAAGGCAGCAAAACGTCGACCGTCAAATAGCTGTGCAGTCTAAACATTAATTTGGCGGCTTAGGACTGTGTGTGAGGAGTGGTGGCGTGTGGCGGGGGGGAAGGGTATGTCGCTTAATTTCGGGGGAGGGCCCCCCCCCCCTCCCCTGGGTACGTGCCTGGTCACATCGGCTCTATCCTCCTCTCGTTTTCTCTCTCTTCTGCGCCACAAACACTTTTCCAGGAGCCACCTGCCTATCACACCGTGATGCACACACTGGTCTGAGCTGAACGCGCAGCAAACATCAACCTGAATCTATCATATCCTTTCTTTTGGCCCGCGCACACAAACGGTTTTTCCTCGGTCTCATCTCGTGCACACTCGAAGCGCAACGCCTGTAACTCCACAGCCGCCGTTCCTCATCGGGTCAGCGTTATGACATATGCTCCAAGGCGATTGTCCTGCGCTGCGCAGCAGCAGCTGTCTCGGGTGCTGCGTCGCGCCATGTCGACTGCGCGTAACACGCGGTGTCCGAGATCGATCGCAACGCTAAACCTTGCCATGACCTTCAATGCCTCCCTCGCCTTCGGGGGAAACTGTCGATTCTTTGTCGACGTACTTTGTGCCGAAGAAATTATGATCAGCGCATGCTGGTGAACCAGGCACGGGAAGGAGCGATCGCCAACAGCTTTCTGGACCAAGAGAGGCGGCAACCCTGGGCGAAGAAAGAACTCTCTCACGCTGATTCTGGAAATAAACATTTACTCTCTCTATCCTTATGGTACAGTGCACTAGAAGGTATGGAAATTCGGCCATGTATGTGCTGGATACGGTCGTTCTTAGATCACAACCAGAATTTTTAAAAAATTGTCAGTTTTGCAGGAAGGTGACGCGTTGAAACCGAAAGAAAGGATTAGCATTCCGCTTGAGCACCTCGCGCGGTTCTCTAGCAATGCGCTGAGGTGACACAGACGACACTGCTGCAGCGAGGAACAGAGTCCTGACAGGTACCAGGCGTGTCACAACACCGGCGCTATGCGAGGCGCCGGTAGTGAGGTTACAGTCGTCGCATACACGGTGCACGAGATGAGCAAGAGAGAAAGAGAAAGAATACTTTTTAGAACAATAGAAACTAAGGCCACAATACGGGCCCCAATGATAGGCGCATGCCTCCTGGGCTTGCACATTTTTGCTGCACCAGAAGCGGCGACCACATATTTAGAGCGCAGCTCGTAGGCGCCCGTTCCTGCGGCGTGCGTCGGCGTCCCTCGTAACCCAGCGAACAAGCAGAGCGAAGAAGGAAAGAGCGAACGCGGAGTGCAGCGGGGGATGAAGGACGGCGGCAGCGAAGAGTGCGTCAGGAGGAAAGCGGAGGAGGGGGGTATGGCGACAGCGTGAGAAGAAAAGCGTAGTGTCGCATTATGAAACATAGTTCCAGCGCACATTTGGACACGGTCGAGGAGAGAAAGACAACACGAACGCCAGTCACGCCAGACGCTCTGCGGTGAGGATGGCTACGAGTTGGCGTCAGTGTAGCGTACGTCGTATGTTCACTGATGACGCCACCGATACCATACATGGAAACAAAGCACTGCATGAGCGGAGGTCTGTCTGCGGCGGCTGCTGTAAATCGCGCCCACGCGTCACCCCACGCGTTGCCTCTCGTGATCTCCTGATTAGGGAGGTGGTCGTGCCAGACTTGCCTCGTTTGCCTCGTGGCTCGTTTGCCTCGTTGCCTCGTTTGCAACGTGCCGCAGGAGACAGATTGTCAGCGCCAGCCAATAAATTGTGAAATGAAAACACTTATAGAGCTGCGCTCAAATTTCGCATTAGGTAGTATCGTAATCATCGTTGAATTTTTTTCTAACGTTCGTGGAGGAGTTGTTCGCGGGGAGGATTAGACAGATTTAGCTTGATTTGCACTATCCGTTCCCCTCCGCCCAGGGTATGCACCACCGTGTGATATTCACACAGATTTTCACCAGAAAGGCTAACATGTATGCGTGCAACGCTCATGCCAGCAGCGGAAGCCAGAACGCTGCCGTCGCTCTGGCAGAGTTGGCGACTGACCATAGCACGACCACGGCTGCTGGGGCACGACGGTGCGTTCACTTGGCTTCGTCCATTTTGCTGCCAAATGCACTGCCTATCTCGGGCTGCATTTTAACTGCGGAGGGAAATAAATTGCGCGATGATTACCAGTGTGTAACTCCAATATTTGCTAGTAAGCTGTGGTGTGAGAGCAAAAAAAAAAATACTCGCAAGACGTGTTCAGTTTTGGCGGCTTTTTAAAATTTCACTGTTGCGATCACGGCATTCTGATGGCTAAAGTGAGTTGCGATGTGCTGAATGTGCTTGATCAAATATTTGCTTTGGAGGACGAGGTCGGTACACGTTCCTATAGTCATAGTGAAGGATTCCAGTGGTGGGGGGGGGGGGAGGGGTGGCAAGTTGCAGCGTCAATGGTTGTGGAAGATCGCGTAGGAAACAAGCGTAGTTTGCGGCAAAGTTGATGTCTCCTACGAGAAGCGTTGGGCACGACCTGTACGCCATCAATACCATGGTGAAGTAGTAGACAGCCTCTGAGACGGTGGCTTTGGCATTAAAGTAGGCCACTGCGACGACGAGTTTGATTGTCTAGCTGCACTCCGCACAAGTTTGTAGAGATGTCTTCGAAGAGGTCTAAGCGTTCCTAGTGTACGTTGTCTTGGTGGTAATGACAACACCTGTCTCGTGGTTGCCGTGGTGATGTCAAAATCCATAGCTGTATAAATGTATCTTGACACCTGTAGTGGTGCATTCATATCTCTAAAAGACACAGTACGGCGCAGAGCCTGACAAACTGGTCGTGGTGAATGGCCAATGCGTGTGCCACAAATAAGCGTAAGTTGATTGCTGTGACGGAGAGCGAGTCCACATCAACACATACACTTACGATTGACCCTTTGATACCGTATTGGCCTCCGCCGTGCATTACTCGTCTCAAATGAATGAAGGGAATCCCAGGGGAAATCAGTTTCTCGCCTATGTTACAAAGCGGAGGAAGGTGAGGAGGCTTGGGCGAGTACTTGCAGCCATTGGTTGTCGAAAACACTTGGTTCTAGCGGACCGACTGCAGACTTGAGGGGCACATCCGGAACACCGAAACGTCACTGTCGGAAAACTCCAACAAGAGTGTCACCTGGTGAGGCAGATGCACGGTATAGAGAGATCGTTCTTGAAGCACAACCGATCGCACACAGATCAGTTGTAGTCAAAGGGGATGTGTAGGAACTGTTTGGTGAAGGCCTTGGTTGCAGCCTCTGTCTGAATTGGTGCATTTGCTTGGGGATTCTGTCACCTCGCTTCTGCCTCGGCGGCTCGAACCACATGGTCCTGGCTTGTAAGACGCTTTGCCTGCGCTTCCGCTGCTCGAACTGCACGGTCGTCACGCCTAAGACGCTTTGCTTCTGCTTCCGAAGCTGGAACGGCAGGGTCATCGCGTCTACATCGCTTCACTTCTGCTTCTGCGGCTCGAACCGACGAGTTTAGCTCGCTAACGTCACGTTGCTGTTGCCTCCACGACTCGTAAGGCAGGACTGTTTCGGTGGGCTAGGCGTTTTCGGTTCCGATTTCGAGCTCGGCGAATCGCTTATGGGTCTTAAGGTCCCGGTTCCTCCGTGACATTTCAGCGTAAAGGATACGCCGCGGCATAACTTCCACTATACTACTGGGGCCATCGGTGTGTTGCGTCGCCTGTGATGCGTGGGATGCCCCGATATCGCCTGCTGACCGGTTTTTTCCATCTTCTTTGAGTCTCAGCGTTCTGGGAGGTGGACATTACATACGAGTATCACTGGGTGAATACCTTGTAATCCCGTTACGATGTGTCTGGTGATGCACGGAGGGCAACACCTTCTGGAGCTGCTGCAGGGATCCGATGTAAGCGTCGCGTGAACAAACGCTGCTCTCTCATTGGTGGAAGCGCACGCCATCAATTGAAGCACCTTCTGGCGTGCTGCCAAGGCCTGCGCTGTTAAGGCGCTGATAAAGTCCAGCGTGACACGGGAGCGCGCCACGCGTGGCGCAGTTTCGCGCTACACCGGCGCAAAGTGGACGCTCTACTGTAGAATGTAGCGTTACCGCGCAGCCGGCCTGCCTGTAGGTATTCGGCGTGGTTTGTCGTGGCCAGCACGGAATAGAACACGCCCTACTTCACGCCAGAGCTTCTAGACCACAGTGCATCGTGCGCTAGCTTGGCTGGCCGGCAGCATGATGGCCTACAGTTCGGGCAGTTCGGGTGTGCTGAGGCAAGCATGCTGGGTTTGAGTCTTCGTGTTGGGCTGCTGAGCACGAGGTCGCGGGACCGATTCCCAGCCACGTCGGCCGCATTTCCATGGGGGCGATATGCGGAAACACCCGTGTACTTAGATTTAGGTGCACGTTAAAGAACCCCAGGTGGTCGAAATTTCCGGAGTCCTCCACTACGGCGTGCCTCATAATCAGAAGGTGGTTTTGGAACGTAAAACCCCATAATTTAAGGGCTTGAGTCTTCGCAAAAAAGAAAAGAAAGAACGCGCTCACTTACTCCGCACTTGTGAGCATGCTCTGCGGCTGCAGCTCATAATACAAGCAAGCAAGAGCTTTGCACAAAAATAGTGTTTTGTAAGCGGTGTTAATATCTTCTTCCGACGAGCAGACGCAGCGCCGTTGCGAGTAGACGGCCTGTTCCTGCTCGCATCTCCTCCTCTCAGCTTGTCTGTCCGGCAGGAGTTATCGCGATGCGAGAAAAGAAACCGGGAAGAGGAAAGGCCGGCGGCTGGGCGGTGGAGATAGATGCGCATCGCGAGGCCTTCGGCCGCGCGCTCCGGTTGGAACTGGATTCCAAGAAGCTGCAGCGTCGGCGCCGTATGCTGACTGGCCGTCTGTGTGTTAGCGATGGTCGGGTGCGCATGTTTGGACTGGGAGATCTGTACAAATCAGGACATACCTAAAGAAAATATAAGTCGAGAAACCAAACGCAACTCCCCACTTTGCCTTTTCGCTATTTAGCGACACCCTGTCAAATAATGTTTGCTTCTACTCATCTGTTAGTCCCATTTTTCATTGTATGGTAGCCAATCGCGCTCAGTCTGGCTAACCTCCCTACCCTTTCCCTTATAACCTTTATTTCTCTTTCTTCGACACTTTGTTGTAGTATAGCGTGGTATTTTATGGAACAAACTAGCTAATTAATTCCTTCTGTAATTGCCACCGGGGCCTCACACCTGCTGCGATAGCTGTACGGTATATGCTTATATCATTTTGCTGCTAAGCATAAGAATGACCGTACAGTTTCATGTAAAAAAAGAAAATAAACGCTTGTGTATACCGTGCTTTGGGTGCAATTTGACACTTTGAATTACTCCAGGTGGTCGAAATTAATCTGAAGCCTCCCACTACGAAGTGTGTCATAGCCCATTAGTTACTTCGGAAGGTCAAACACAATAATTTTAACAATGAAACTTGGGATTCACATTTCTATAGGCGCACCCACCGCGGTGGCTTAGCGGCTAACGCGTTGCGCTGCTAAGCACGAGGTCGCGGGATCAAATCCCGGCCTCGGCGTCTTTCAATGGGGGCGAAATGCAAGAACGCCTGTGTCTCGTGCACTGGAAGCACGTGAAAGATCCCCTGGTGGTCAAAATTAATCCGGAGTCCCCCGCACTATACGGCGTGCCTCATCAAATCGGGCTTTTGGCGAGTAAAACCCTCGAATTCAATTTCTAGGCTTGTCTTCCTACGATTGGCTTGCAAACATGTTTCGTGCGGGAGTATACCGAGCTTTCAGTTCACGCCAGCTTACCGCAGCTGGTCAAAATTGACTAGTAGACAGTGCCACTAATCGGTTAAAGTCATCGGAGAGTTCCACTATACGTCGTCATTCACAGCCCCTGTGTTCCTGCTTTTGGGCGTTAAACCCCATCATTTCATTAGCTTGGTCTATCTTTTGCCCGGAGCACTTTAACCTGAAGTTGCGCTGTTCTAATTGGCAGTTTCAGCGAAGCTCCTGCCTTTGAGTATAGTGTTTGTGCGAAACTCGGCATGGGGGCGCGCGGCGCGTTGACACGTGCCCAGAAGCTCACGACCTCGCTCTTTACTTCGTTCTTTACTTCAAATGTGCGGCCGCTGTCCGCTGCGAGAACGCATGAATGCCCTGCAGGCCATTCCGCGCATTCGGAGAAGAACATGAAGCCATGCTGCGCGGAGCGCGCGGCGTCCTTACAGAAGGCGTTCTCTGCTGACAAGTGTGGGGACGCCCCAACGCGAGTTATTTATAAAGTGCGCGTGTGCATCGGGCCGACCCCTTTTGGACTTGGTGGCTCGTGGCGCTGCCATTTACGGGGGCGTCCGTCTCCCGTCCTTATCCGGGGTTTTCCGCCCTGCTTTCTTTAAAACGGCCAAGCCCTCGCGCACACCCTCTCACCTCGCCCACTGGTGCGGCCTGCTTTGTCGTCTGCCGCTGTCGGTTTCGTCGTCTGCTTTACATATACATTTTTTTCTCTCTTAAGCTGTGCGTTTCGGGCGTTGTTCCTTCGGCATTGCGGTTGCACTTGCGTGCATCCAATGCTGCTTTAGTACAGCAAATGTAATTGTCCAGCGCTGAAGTAAATGAAGCTACAGTTTAAAGGAAGCGAAGCGCGAGGCCCAGAAAATATGACGTTACATTGGCATTGACACCGAACGTGCGTCAAGTGGAGACGCCTTGAAGAGTGCGTTGTCCCGAAGTGAAAATAATTATGGTCTGATGATAATGGTGATGACTTTTACTCCATTTAATGTCGACAAGTTTTAATAACTACCTAGAGTAATGTCTTGGAGTGCCGTAAGAGCGTGCACATGTCTGGCCATGGGCATGACAAGGCTCCGGTATCCTTGGCCGTGGTGAAAGGTCGCTGATCCTAAGTATTTAAACTGCGACGCAGCGACTGCTCCTGCTGGTCATAACGGGGAAACTCTTAACGCACTCTTAACGCGACAGCGTGACGGGTGCAGGAGATAAGTTGGCTTTAAATGGAAACTGATAATCTTAGCCGGGGATGGCGGCCTGGTATTCTATATATACTCTAACCAGTGTGAAACGGTAGCCAACAACGAGACAGCATTATAGCGCGCATACTCGCTGCCAATGATGCCGTACGTGCAAGACAGACACGTAGCAGCAGATGAGGGCAACAGGACGATTACTTTTGCCGTTTGCTAGAGATTGGACTGTGGAATAACCGAGCCACCAGCTGCTCTCCTGACCACAGCGAACCACAGCCGCGCAGTGTTAATGTCGTCTGAGCTGGCAGTACGTGTGAGGTAGCCAAGCTGCATATTAAAACGAAATTAAGTTGCTTTGGCAAACGAAAGCGTGGATGGACTGAGAATAAATTGGAAAGTAAAGCGCACATCTTGTAGTGACATGGCTTCGGAGTTGAATTATTATAGCTCGCGCGGTATTCAGGTCGCATTTCGAAAAGTTCAAAGAACAGTATTATGTGCGTACTTCGTGTATGTTTCGGAAACTTTTTT
This sequence comes from Dermacentor variabilis, assembly GCF_050947875.1. Classification (NCBI taxonomy): domain Eukaryota; kingdom Metazoa; phylum Arthropoda; class Arachnida; order Ixodida; family Ixodidae; genus Dermacentor; species Dermacentor variabilis. Next base: position 89,634,004 of record NC_134571.1, on the reverse strand, counting down.
TTTTGTTCGTATGCACAGGATATGAGTTTGGGATATGTGCCTCTTTCGTATAAGCGCATTCCATGAGTATTTCCGCATATTTCTGAAGTGTACGAATAAAGTACGTGCTTTCGCAGGAAGTGTTCCCATGGCGGTGATGAAAGCAGCGTGGCTACATCGGCTACTCGCATAACACTTCACAAAACAGCGTCCTGTTTCCCTCTGTGTCTTTCTCGGGCCACTGTCTCTTTCTTAGACGAAGTACCTGTTAATAAATTGACTGTTTTGGTTGCCTTGCAGTTAATTTTGTTGTCAACACTTGCAGTTAATGTTTACATCATTTGCTTACCCGGCAGTTACGGGTTGAACAATTTAAAGTGTCCACCAGCAGAGGTTTATTCAGCTGTCCCTCTTCTTGCCTTTACCTACCGCTCCCGAATTTTCGTGGTTGAATCGGGACTCCCGAACAGATACGCATCACGCTTGCATGCCTCCCGTTGCAGTTTCTTGAAGACGGCAACCTGGGCCTGCAATGTGTAGTAATCCATTTCATTTACCGATCTTTCTGCCCTTGGCCACCAAGTGGACATCGTTAACACGCTGAAATTGGCCAGTAGGCGCGACAGATATGAAAAGACGGATAGGAATTGAGGCTGAATATTACAGAATATGTACTTGCTTTGACTTTATTTAGTTTAACGGCTCGTATCAAGTGCAAATTGTCCCGTATGAGTAGAGTTTTTTTGTTATTGTGTTTCATATGCTTTGAAATTCGCGGTGTAAAAATTGGTAGTTATCTTGAAAAAAGTAAAACCGGGGAGAAATCGGGGGTTTCATTGTTTCGCAGCCCAAAGGTTGAGGATTTTTCTGGTAGCACTTACAAACGATTAATACAAGGAATGGTACGTCCCATTTTGGACACAAGAGTTCTATCTAAACAAGCGAAATGACTCGCAGGAGCATATGTAATGGCAAATAGAACTGCTCGCAAATCACGTGACGGATTGATCTCTGCAAGTCCTTGTCGTCAGGCGTTATTATTATATATAGAAATCACATAACAAAAATATCAAATAGAGAAAGATTTGTCAATCCCTTCTTTACTTTGTTCTCTGTGCTTTTTCTAGAATGGAATAAGCTACAAAAAGTAGTGCACACGTGCATGGTTAGGAGCAAATGTCATACTTTCTTTTATCTTATAAGCCTTTATTGAAGTACGTTATCATATGCATCGGGAGCATTTCTGTATCCATCCTAGACCTGTCCTATCGTCCTTGTCTGCGGTCGTCCTGTTTTGCTAGTTCCAAATATACGCTCTTTCAACAACAACAACAACAACAACAACAACAACAACAACAACAACAACAACAACAACAACAACAACAACAACAACATATTGGAATATCAGCTAGACGAATCAGCCCCCCTCCTTGAACGCATACAAAGTATTTGAATAAACATCCTCTTAATGTCACAGCTACCGTTAGAAATGCAGAGCAAGGCCAGCGCTGCATTGATTCGTTTCCTAGAACTTAACAGCGGTTTTCTTGCAAGCGACGTGCGGGAAGTTCGATGCAATGCGCCATTGTTGGATCGTCATGTAGATGCATCTACTAATAAGCGACAAGCTTTCATATACTTCGGGGAGAAATCAGGTTTAAACCGATTTTCAAATTTTGATCGGGGTGAGAAAATCGGGGATTGTCTGGTTCTACCCGAAACCGAGGTGCTCTGCCGGCAAGAGACATATGCTTGGATCAAGGCCAGCTTTCTGCGATGCTAAATGCGCCTATGCACAGCAACTAACTAACTAACTAACTAACTAACTAACTAACTAACTAACTAACTAACTAACTAACTAACTAACTAACTAACTAACTAACTAACTAACTAACTAACTAACTAACTAACTAACTAACTAACTAACTAACTAACTAACTAACTAACTAACTAACTAACTAACTAACTAACTCGCTCGCTTGCTGGCTATCTTTGTTCGCTGTAGATATGCAGAGCGCGAGTCCTGGAAAAATAGTCTAGCGTTTTATTCTTACACTGTGTTTCACTGTCGCTTACGTTTAAATTGTTCCTAGTTCCCCAGCCACGACCAGTAATTAGAGACATCGCCAAAGAGCGCCTGTTGGGGCAGCCCTTGCAGACATGCACGTTTTCTATGGGAGAGGGTCGTTTTCGTGAATAACTAATCGTAGAAGCCATCTTTCAAAGATGTCCCGTGGAAGTGGCTTCTACGCGCCTAGCCCGACATCTCATACAAGCGGTGCCATTTCTTGCGGCCGAAAATCCGTTCCAAATTACGTTCGATGTTCGAAGTATGGGAGTCTATGGAAACGTTCAAAATTTGGCGGCCTGTTTAGGACACAAAAAAGGAAAGAAAAAGAACAAAAAAAAAAACGATTTGCGGCGAAACTACTGCATCATGCGATTGGCATATTCCTGGGGATTTATCTACTTCAATGACTTGGCTTTCAGCCGGTTGCGGCAGCAGCAGAAGCTCTTGAAATAGCAAAAACGTCGTTCCAAATCGCAGTTTTTGTAACGAGGTCACAGAATTCAGCGTGGTAGATATATAAACAAGTCTTCGCGCGGCAGCAGGTCGTCCGAGCGATAGCCGAAGGCTCTGAAAAACCGCAGATCAAAATCGCTGGCGCGAGTTGGCAGGTTCGAGGTCAGCCCAGTCTTTGTTTCTTTTTTTTTTTCATTTTTTGACAACTTTATCGCTGCTTAGTGGGACAGATTTGCGCCAGATGGCATGTTACGAAATGCAGGGCATATAGTTACGGTTCTTGTTTTGTTTCTTTCTATCTGCACCAACCTTTTCGTACAAAAATGTAGCTGGCTGGTGCCTTGAACTGCGAATGTGCTTCCAAAATTCTTTCGCCTTTTAAGTATAAAATATTTTACAGAATAAATTCAGATAAAGTGTTTTTGAAAGCTTGCTTATTTCTTGCGGTAAATGTTTATGAATATATTACTCATATATATTTCTTAGCCCTGGAGTTATGCTATGTCAAAGGCGTATATGTGCGACTCATATGCTGCTTGAAATGTACCAGAAAAAAAAAGCATTTTACGTCCAATTTGCGCAATTAAAATACATAATTGTAGAAAAACCGCTAGCACCCGCAGACCTAGTATTCGTACAAGTGAATATAGTTGAAACCATCTGACGCAGTCCACTTGCGTTGCATCAAAGCAGAATTTTTTGCATACACGGTCTTTATGCAAATGAAGGCTGCGCGAATTATTTCACAAGTTGCTTCGCTTGGCACGAATTGCCATCTCGAAGCCTGAAAATTCTGTTCTCAGTAATGCCTGTCATTTGATCCATTCTCATATAAGTTCTCAAATTTCAGAAATACTGAAGGTCTTCACTTGTTTATACCACGACGTACGCAAAGGAGTATGGGAAATTTTGGGGAAGTACACAGGGGAGTGTTAATGCAACCTACCGTGTAAAAAGAGGAAAGGATTCCGACCGCAGATGCTTTCTTTAGCTACGTCTACGAAGTTCTGCACGAAGACCTCGTAATTGGCTACAAATACCACAGTTGCTATAGCCGCTGTTGCAAAATCAGGTCACAGCACCCTGATATAACTACTTGTGTAATTATTTCGTAATTATGTGAGAACCTTCTTCGACCACTCTTTTAAAGGATTAGAACAATTGAAGAAACATGGGAAAGGAACATGAATGTTTGCAAGAAATTTTTCTTTATTACAATCACTTACGACCCCTATCGGTACGGTGGTTTTTTCATGATCAAGACGGCACACACTGAAGACCATTTGTACGTTTCTTCACTGCCTACAAGTAAAACCAAATCGTGTCGTTTCTTTGAGCTTGAGTAGCACAGTGGCAGCTGACCTTTTCAATATGGTGCCACTAAGCTACACTTTCCTTCTTTTGCCATAGCGCCGCAAGATATATGGATGCTTCGCCCGTGAATGCTGGCCTTTCAATTTACCAAAAAGATCAGGGAGGTACACGAGGCGAGCAGGCCAAGCTTTGAAGTAGTCCTGACATTTAGGTAAAAGGTCATAGGTAATTTAAATATCCTTTGTTGTTCACATATGTAATATACGCCATTTGGGATAATAATGATGTATTAAATGAGAGTGGAGTTGTTGTACTTCATACATCATGTATTAAAGCGGTTGACTGCATTTTTGACTGATACGTGATGACAAGCGCCGAGCTATTCATGATGATGGCTGTCCTGAAAATTACCCATGCTGAGGTATTGCATGACGTTGGCTGAAGGTCCATTCATTAAAGAAAGAAAATATGTGTGCGGAATAACAAAAAATATACACGTGCTCAATGGCACAGTGGCCGTGATAAGTTTACGTGGTCGAGGTTCTTCGAACAAGTTTAGTTTTAACGCAGCTAGGCCCGCAGCAAGTGAAACTATGCAAAACGATTGTTTATTCTAGACTAACATACGCTGCAAATCTGAATACCACGCTGCATGCCTAGAGGGCGGAAATATCAAGCTTTTATCAGATTATGCGGTCGCTAAGCTTTTGAATCAATGAGAGCAGCATTCCGGGCAAGTTGATAATCCATTACTTAAATGATATTGCGCGACAAAAAAACGACACGGACGTGAGAGAAGACACACAAGTCGTCTTCTCTTTTGACGCTGACGCTTCTCTTTTGCCGTTTTTGACGCTAACTTTACGTACAGAAGGCGGTTGACTGCTTTTTTGACTGATACGTGATGACAAGCGCCGAGCTATTCATGATGATTCATGATGATGAATATCGGAGGGAAGAATGGTAAAACTTATGCACGGTCAGGCGACCGCACGACGCAAATGTAGCGATAGAAGTTCAACATGCTTTTTTTGGTAATACTGATGATGAATGAATAGTCAGAATAAATAAATCTTACTGCGCTATTTTGGACCGACTCGAGTGTACTGCATAGGTTCCACGGAATGATCACATTAAGTATTATGGAATTTGAAAAATCCCCTGCGGCAGATTGCACAATTATTGTCCTTGAGCTGTATTATGCGAAGAGGCAGGCGTTACTCACACGAGAAATCGAAACACATATTAAACTAATTATTAATTCACTGATTTCTTTCAAAATTAGCTCAAGAATAATTGTAGCCTGCGAGTACGATTTCTTGCAATTTCTGGTAGAAAGCAGAGAATGCACATCCCTGATCAAAAGTATGCGGAACATGGATTTGGCGATGAAGCCAGTTTTATGTTCCACCTATGAATGTAACTTGAAGTCGAGGACGAAGGGAGGGGGGGCTGTATTCTGTAAGCGCCCAACTGGTGGACATGTCCATTTAGTCTACTGCTTACTTTCTGATTGGCCTAGGCTGGGATGCGTGTAAGAAAGAAACAGGCGCGCCCCCAGCCAATCAGTACTTCAGCAGCCGACGAATTGGACATGTCCACTAGGTGGACACTTGCAGAATACACCCCCGTCACACACGCACGCATTCAACAGCAGTCCATACTCAGCATTGTGAACTTTTCAGTGCCCTCTCCAATTCTAATTTGTGCATCTGAATTACGAAGCAATTCAGTTCCCTACGCTGATCTGGTGCTTCGTATACATTTGTACACTCTACCAACCACCCTGACCGGTGTGTACATAAAATGGCACGCATGTAGGACATGCGAGGAAAAGCCGCCCATGTTACTCTCCACTTTGCCTGTGTCTCTTTTATCGGCATCTACCCCCCCCCCCCCCCAACCCTTTACTCCAAGTCTCACGGATTTTGGCGCATATCGCAGAGTGAAATAGCGTTTTTAGCGAAGCCTAACCGCCAGTTGCTCACTCATTAAATGTACATACAACATCGGGGCTTTAGAGCATACTGTCCCGTGTTTGGGATCGGACCGCTGGTACGATCTGTTGGGAACTCGGCGCTGACGCCCGTGGTTGTACCTGGGTCGCAAGCCCCAAGGGTAGCGTTGGCCTGGCGGCCTGGGGTACAACTGGGAGCATCCGAAGGTCCCGGCAAAGCATGAGTCGACTGGTAACAACGAAACAACTTGTTTATTTTAACATCGCAAAGAGTTGGCGGTCAGGTTTGACCGTAGTAGAGAGACGGGAGAGCACTTCACTCAACAGAAGAAATCGGAGCCCCCCCTTTTGGCGTCCGGGGGCAGCTGTTTTTATACTCTCGCAGTTGAGGGCAAGAAGGAACCCCTCAAAAGACGAGCACGTGAATGTACAATGGGCTAATGGTGACGCACACTGTCGTAGCGATGCCGTAGCACCATGTCGAGCACGATCTCGTAGCACCCTGTCGTGGCGCTGCCGGTCGGACACAATGACTGTAACGAGAAGATGGTCCCTGCTTTGGCATCGCCTGTTTCGGGCATAATGACTGGAACGAGATCCCTGCTTTGGCATCGCCTGTTTCGGGCCCAATAACTGGAATGAGATCCCTGCTTTGGCATCGCCTGTTTCGGGCACAATGACTGGAACGAGATCCCTGCTTTGGCATCGCCTGTTTCGGGCCCAATAACTGGAATGAGATCCCTGCTTTGGCATCGCCTGTTTCGGGCACAATGACTGGAATGCGAGGATGATCCCTAGGCGGTCGCCTCGCCGCAGTCGCGCCTGGAAACACCTGGCGATGAGTGTTGCGGTGACGACGATCGGGCCAAAATGTCCGCCGCCCCGCCGCAGTCGCGCCGGCAAAACCACGTGTCGCAGGCGAAACGCAACAGACCGCCCCGCCGGGGGAAGGAGATCCCGATGGACAGGGGACTGCATCCGCTGTCCGGAGGGATGTCGCTCGATGATGCTCATAATCGAAGTCGGGCGTCCCTCGACGTTTCTTGAGCGCAGCGCACAGAGAAGGCCTCGTTCTCTTGTTCAGGTTCGCACGGGACACTGCAAAGTGACTTCGGGAGAGTTCACATTTTTGTTCTCGTTCCCGGCAAGCGTTAGAACTACGCTGAAACTCAACCGCTCAGTCAGCAAGCACGGCACAACCCTCACTAAGCCCTGCCAGGCTCTTTCCCCTTTTTATACCACTGCCTAGTTCCTTACAGTAGTCTAGCATCACTCAGAACGCGTCCACAAATTGAAAAATTGCACTAGAAAGCATATCATCACTTTGAAACACTAAACAAAAGCAATATGTTAAAAAAAAAATCCTGCCTCAGGAAGAAAAACATCAGTAACAAACAATTTTGAGGCTGATTCCTACGTTAGGGGCTTCGACTTAAGCCATCGGCGTTACCGTGAGACTCCCCTTTTTGTAACGCACCTCAAAGGAATATTGTTGTAAAGCGAGGCTCCAGCGCAGGAGGCGGCCATTTTTGGGAGAGATGGTCTGCAGCCATTGGAGAGGGCAGTGATCCGTCTCAATGATAAACCTCGAGCCGGCTAGATAGCATGACAATTTCTGAACGGCCCACACGAGACACGCACACTCTTTCTCGGTGGCGCTATACGCCTGCTCACGACTGGTCAGCTTACGACTAGCATACAGGACGGGGTGTTCTACTTCTCCATTTTCCCGTTGGCACAGTACAACGCCCATGCCTCGCTCACTAGCATCGCACTGAACAATGAACCCTTTTGTATAGTCTGGCGATCGTAGCACAGGCTGGCTTGTTAGGGCACTCTTTAGGGCGCTAAAAGCTCTTTCCTTGGTCTCGTCCCAGACGACTGTTTGAGGCTCTGTTTTTCTTAGAGCATCCGTCAGGGGAGCCGCGATATCAGAGTACCTAGGGATGTACCTCTGATAGTAGCCGGCGACACCCAAGAACGACCGAATATCGGTCTTGGTGCGCGGTTGCGGAAAGTCTCGCACAGCGGCCACTTTTATTTCAGAGGGGCGGCGACGACCCTGACCAATCACGTGACCGAGGTAGACAACCTCGGCCTGTGCTATCTGGCACTTAGGAGCCTTGACTGTCAAGCCCGCTTCGCGCAGGCGGGTTAGCACTGCCCGCAAGTGTGTCATATGCTCAGACCAGGATGCGGAGAATATCGCTACGTCGTCTAGATACGGTAAAGCGAATTCTTGCTGTCCCCGCAACACTTTATCCATGAGGCTTGAAAAACAGTATGGCGCGTTCTTCAAACCAAAACTCAACACTTTAGGACGGAATGTTCCCATTGGTGAAATGAACGCCGCATACCTACTAGCCTCTTCTGTAAGTGGAACCTGCCAATAACCCCTGACAAGATCTAGGGTGGAAATAAACTGAGCGCTACTAACTTTCTCAAGGCGCTCCTCGATGTTAGGGATCGGATAAATTTGATCCTTAGTGATGGAATTAAGCCTGCGGTAGTCGACGCAAGGACGAGGTTCCTTGCCCGGTACCTCAACTAAAATCAAAGGGGAGGTATAATCACTCTCACCTGCCTCAATAACACCGAGCTGTAGCATTTTCTTTACCTCAGCCTCCATAATATCGCTCTGGCGGGGTGACACCTGATACGCCTTGGATCGTACTGGCTCTGTGGAGGTAAGTTCTATATCATGAGTAAGTACAGAAGTCCTACCAGGCCTCTCAGAGAACAGACCTTGAAACTTTTGTAATAGCTGGTGTAGTTCGGTTTTCTGCTCGGGCGACAGCGGTGCTTTACTGATAAGGTCACTAATGACTTGACCGGTGTCTTCCCCGTTCGTCACTGAGCCTAGTCCCGGAAGCTCGACCGGAAGCTCTTCAGGAACGTTTACCATCATGCACACCACTGCTTCCCTTTGTCTATAAGGTTTGAGCAGATTACAGTGGTAAACTTGCTGTGCTTTCCGCTTTCCTGGCAGACTTACCACGTAGTTAACGTCCGACAGTTTCTGAACAATTCGCGCTGGGCCCTCCCACTGCACGTCTAGTTTGTTGTTTAGCGATGTGCGCAATATCATGACCTCATCGCCAACCTCAAAACGACGGGCCCTGGCTGTCCGATCATAATAAACCTTGGCCCTCTGCTGGGCCTTTGTCATTGCTTCACCTGACAACTCCTGTGCCCTTCTTAAGCGTTCGAGGAGCTTAAGCACGTACTCCACCACGACTGGGTCGTCGCCCCTACCTTCCCATGATTCTCGAAGCATGCGAAGCGGAGATCGAAGCGAGCGACCGTACACCAGTTCAGCTGGCGAAAACCCCGTAGCCGCATGCGGCGCGGTCCTTAAAGCAAACATCACCCCAGGCAGACACAGCTCCCAGTCAGTTTGATGTTCAAAACACAAGGCTCTCAACACGCGCTTCATGACGGAGTGGAGCTTCTCAACGGAATTCGACTGTGGGTGGTACACTGAACTGTGTAACAGCTTTACCCCACACCTTTCGAGAAAAGTTGTCGTCAAAGCGCTAGTAAACACTGTGCCCTGATCTGATTGAATTTCTGCAGGAAAACCAACTCGCGCAAATATGGACAGTAGTGCATTAACTATCTCAACTGAGCTGAGTTCTTTAAGCGGCACTGCTTCAGGGAACTTTGTCGCTGGGCAGATCACAGTCAAAATGTGTCTGTACCCCGTGGCTGTTACCGGCAGAGGTCCCACTGTATCAATAACGAGCCGTCTAAAAGGCTCCGTTATGATAGGTACCAATTTCAACGGCGCCCTTGATTTGTCCCCTGGTTTGCCCACCCGCTGACAAGTGTCACATGTCCTCACGAAATGGTCTGCGTCCCGAAAACACCCTGGCCAATAGTACTCTTGCAAGAGACGGTCCTTAGTTTTCTTAACTCCTAGGTGTCCGGACCACGAACCCCCGTGTGACAAGCGCAACAGATCCTGACGATAGCATTGAGGCACGACCAGCTGATCGAACTCCACTCCTCTTCGGTCTAGATACTTCCGGTACAGGACTCCACCTCTTTCCACAAAACGCGCAGTTTTCCTGGCGATACCTTCTTTGACATTGCAGCGCACGTTTTCCAGGCTGCCATCCTTTTTTTGCTCGGCTATCAAAGCCGACCGGCTGACTTTTAGCAACCTATCAAGTCCGTCTGACGTAGGCGCGATGAGCAAATCAGTAGATAGCTCTTCTAACTTTCCCGTGTCGGGCATTTCCTCTCCAGTATCTGGCGCCTTTAACGTTACAGACTCAAGTTTATTCAGTTCGGGCGTGCTCGGAATATCAGCTTGCTGCGCCTCTGACCCTTTTTCGTTGTTTGATAACGTCGGCCCCGCAACTACCGCCTTTGCAGCGAGCTCCCGAACCTTCGATCTGGTTAAGGCCTGAACACTAGCTTCACCAAACAAAAGCCCCTTCTCGCGCAGGAGGTGATCGGACCTGTTTGAAAATAGGTACGGGTACTGGGGTGGCAGCATAGATGACACTGCCGCCTCCGTCTCAAGCGCTCCGAAAGGTCCCTCAATAAGCACTTTTGCTACCGGCAGACACACGCTATGAGCTTCCACGGCTTGCTTGATCCATGCGCACTCGCCCGTGAACATATGGGGTTCTACATAAGACGGGTGAACTACATCCATCGTAGCTGCGGAATCGCGAAGCACTCGGCACTCTTTCCCGTTCACGAGGAGGTCCCGCATGTAAGGCTCGAGAAGCTTCATGTTCTCGTCAGTGCTGCCTATTGAAAAAAACACAACTTTTGGTGTTGTTTCCGGACACTGCGCCGAAAAGTGACCCGGCTTCTGGCACGTATAACACAAGCGCGCTCGCCTCATCTCGAACCGCTTTCTGCGTTTGGCTGCCGCCGTCTCTTTACGTTTGGTCGGACTGCTTTCGCTCGCATCCGCACTACGCGTGTCCCCCTTTAATCTCATGGGCGTGAACTTCGGCCTCTCAAACTTCGAGCCAAATTCACCCTTTTGACCGTCCTTAGCTCCGCGAGCCCGACGCGTCACAAACTCCTCGGCTAGCTCAGCGGCTTTAGCCACCGTACAAACGTCTGGCCTATCCAAGACCCAGTATCGCACGTTCTCCGGTAACCGACTATAAAACTGTTCTAGCCCGAAACACTGCAGAACTTTATCGTGGTCACCAAACGCTTTCTCTTCTTTGAGCCACTCCTGCATGTTCGACATAAGCCTATACGCAAACTCTGTATATGACTCACTTCTGCCTTTCTCATTTTCCCGAAACTTCCGACGGAACGCCTCCGCAGACAGCCGGTACTTTTTTAGCAGACTCGATTTTACTTTGTCGAAATCCTCTGCTTCCTCTCTATCCAAGCGAGCGACTACGTCGGCCGCCTCGCCGGGTAACAAAGTGAGCAAGCGCTGTGGCCACGTTTCCCGAGAGAACCCCTGCTTCTCGCACGTTCGCTCAAAGTTAACCAGGAACAAACCAATGTCCTCTCCAAGCTTAAACGGCCGCATCAGGTCAGTCATTTTGAACAATACGCGTTCTCCTGCACCGTGTGCCTGACTTCCATTACGAGCGCGTTCCATTTCTACCTCAAGACGCTTCATTTCCAAAGCGTGTTGACGGTCACGCTCTTGTTGCTCTCGCTCTTTCTGTTCTTTACGTTCACGCTCTTCTTTTTCTTTTGCAGTCTCCCTCTCTTCAATAGTCTCAAGGCATTCCGACAGCTCGTCATCCTCAGCCTCTAACTCAAGAATAGCCTTTAGCAGTTCTGGTTTTCTGAGTTTGTCTGAGACATCCAGACCCAACTCTCTTGCAAGCTCCAACAATTTCGGTTTGCGCAACGACTTCAAATCCATGGCTGCTCTGAATGCTGCTTTCTCTACTGCTTACTATTGTCTTGCCGCAAACTAACCCGGCAGCAACGACAACCACAATTACCAGCTCTGTTTCTGACACTAACAAAAAGCCTGGCAAAGCTCAGAAGAAGAAAGTCCCGCACTCACCAAACCTCGCAGGCAGGAATTCCACGCAGTCGTTCCGCTGCAGGCAACCAGTCGTCACACAGGGCTCGTTGCACTGCTCCCGGATCGTCGTTGAGCTGCTCAGCATACCGTCAACTGCATCTCTTCGCTGCTGGCCTCCGTTGTGGCGATCTCACCGCAGGCAGACAGTTGTTTGAAGTCGTAGGCGATCTCACCGCTGGCAACCAGATGTTTGGATCTGACTGCTGGTACGATCTGTTGGGAACTCGGCGCTGACGCCCGTGGTTGTACCTGGGTCGCAAGCCCCAAGGGTAGCGTTGGCCTGGCGGCCTGGGGTACAACTGGGAGCATCCGAAGGTCCCGGCAAAGCATGAGTCGACTGGTAACAACGAAACAACTTGTTTATTTTAACATCGCAAAGAGTTGGCGGTCAGGTTTGACCGTAGTAGAGAGACGGGAGAGCACTTCACTCAACAGAAGAAATCGGAGCCCCCCCTTTTGGCGTCCGGGGGCAGCTGTTTTTATACTCTCGCAGTTGAGGGCAAGAAGGAACCCCTCAAAAGACGAGCACGTGAATGTACAATGGGCTAATGGTGACGCACACTGTCGTAGCGATGCCGTAGCACCATGTCGAGCACGATCTCGTAGCACCCTGTCGTGGCGCTGCCGGTCGGACACAATGACTGTAACGAGAAGATGGTCCCTGCTTTGGCATCGCCTGTTTCGGGCATAATGACTGGAACGAGATCCCTGCTTTGGCATCGCCTGTTTCGGGCCCAATAACTGGAATGAGATCCCTGCTTTGGCATCGCCTGTTTCGGGCACAATGACTGGAACGAGATCCCTGCTTTGGCATCGCCTGTTTCGGGCCCAATAACTGGAATGAGATCCCTGCTTTGGCATCGCCTGTTTCGGGCACAATGACTGGAATGCGAGGATGATCCCTAGGCGGTCGCCTCGCCGCAGTCGCGCCTGGAAACACCTGGCGATGAGTGTTGCGGTGACGACGATCGGGCCAAAATGTCCGCCGCCCCGCCGCAGTCGCGCCGGCAAAACCACGTGTCGCAGGCGAAACGCAACACCCGTTTTTAAGCCAGGCGTCCTCCCGAGTTTCGTCTGTGCAAACACGGACGCGCGCACGCACGCGCACTTGTAACTGCACATCAAGTGGTTGTACCATCGTTGACCCTTGGAACTCGTTCCTAGTCGCTTGCAAGTTTCATATACACGAGAGCCAATCGCGCGAGAGAAAGCGATGCCAAGAACGATGATAAGCTACAAGAGAAGCTAGTAAGGCGAGAGGCGATGAAACCGGGCAACCGTCTCCGAAGGACGACAGAAACGAAGATGCAGAAAGACGACGCTGGTGCTCGGCCTCTTCAGATATGAAAGTCAGTCGGTCGACCTCGTCTGCGTTTGGTCTTGGATTTTCTAGTTCTTGCTTCTTTCCCTTTATACTATACGCATCAGCGTTATCGATGTTCCTGGCTCCATTGTTGTGTAAACATCGAGCGTCATCGAGCGGCATGTGGAAAAAGTTGAGTCACTTTAGCACGCACTAAAGAGGATAAAGGCGAAAGCCTGCGCGCTCACTTGAAATTAAATTACTTGACATTCTCATTCGAATGCGTTGTTACTTCCTTTTACTTGTTCTCCCCCACCAAAGCTCGTAGGTTTGGGTGCTTTAATTAACTCTATGGTAATTATCTGTGCCTTAATTAACTTCGCCCTAATTAACAGCAAATGTCGTGGGTTCGACTCCCACCAAAAGCTCGAGGGTTCAATTCCCACCAGAGGTCGTAGGTTGGAGTGCCTTAATTAGCTTTATCTTAATTGACTGTGCCTTAATAACATTCTCCATAAATAACACCAAATGTGGTGGGTTCGACTCCCACCAAAGGTAGAGGGTTCGACCATCAATGGTGGCACCATGAATTTCGGTGCCATACTGCAAATTTTTTTAATAACGCCGGACAGCAGATTTTTCGACCCATGAACCGCTCGTCGGAAACGTTTAGGCTGAACGTGAAATGGCTGGACGCGTGTCCTGTGAACGAACATTTGGCAGTGGTACAATCAAGGGGCGAAAATTGTGGGGACGCGTCTGGCGCGTGTGGCAGCTGGTGCGCGTTGTCCGCCGCAGTCATACGGCAGTTTCGAAATTCATTTTCCTTCTTGCACATGCGGATTGTGGGATTTTTTTATAATAAAAAGGAGGCTCATTTCACCTGCTCAGGTAATGCGCACAGTTTACTGAACTGCTTGACACTAGACCATTGTCCCTCGACACGATTTTCACATGCCGCCGACAGAAGACATCGCAGGTGAAGGCGACGAAGGGACTACTTCGGTTTTTGAAAGAGACGCGATTGGACAAGCGGCTGTGACAGTGATATCACGTACCATGCCAGATTGATAACGGACGATGTGTGTGTGCTGTGCTATGTGCTCTCTCTCCTTCTCCCCCTTCCCCATCTTTCATCTCTCCCATCCCTCTCCCACGAGTAGAGTAGCAAACCGGTTAAGCTAAACTGGTTAACCTCCCTGCCTTTCCTTCTCCACTTTTTCCTTCCTTCCTTCCTTCCTTACTGAACTGCTGCAATAGCGTTAAAGGTACTGGGACTATGACTACATCCTACGCCGGCGCAAAAAGCTGTTCGCGCACTAGTGCCGTTTGAGGAGCACCTGCTTCAGTGACCGTTTATAGTGGTTGCGTGACTTTTCTGTCATCTGTGCCGTGCTCACTCTCTCCCTCTTTTTATCGTTTAGAGCGCAACTCTGAGGGCGCCCACCCCTGCGGTGAGCGTCGGCGTCGGCGTAACCGAGTGAACGAGCACAGTGAAGGATGAAAGAGCGAACGCGGAGCGCAGCGGGGTATGAAAGACGCGAGGAAAAAAAAAAGACGGAGAAAGGTGCAGCGGAAATATCAGGCGGAAAGCGGAGGAGGAGGTTATGGCGAAAGTGTGAGAGGAAAAGCATGCGGGGACGACGGCGGTTACGAGATGGCGCCAGAGTAGCCCGCGTCGTCTGGGAGGTCTGTCAGCGGCTGCTGCTGTGATCTGCGCCCGCACGTCACCCACGCGTTCGCTCTCGCAACCTCCAGACTAGCGAGGCAGTGGCGCCACACTTTGCTCCGTTTGCAACGTGCCGCACGAGACAGATTGTCCGCGCCAGCCAATATATCGCGAATTGAAAACGCCTATAGGGCTGCGCTAAAATTTCCTATTAGGGAGTCTCGTAATTGTCAGTGATCTTTTTATTTCTCTTTTCGCTTACCCCAGTGTAGGCTAGCAAACCGCACTGTGGTATGTTATTGTGGAAGTAATTATATGGACACTCCAGGCTCATTTTTGCCGTCTTTGTTGCCGTCGCCATCGCCGTGCTGTTCCGTATAAAATCCAAGGGCGACAACACCGTCGCAGCGCGCCGCATGCTGTATGTGTGAGTGAAAATATGCGAGCGCGAGCCAATGAGCGCGGGATTTATCTTGAAAGCAATCTACATTGCGGACACAGTCTATGTGGGCCGACGGTTTTTAGATTTGCGTGTTCTGTGCTCTCGCCACTCAGTTTGAGTTGAAGCGATAGACAGCACGAAGGTCACTTCGCTCGCTGCTGCTGCAGTGCTTCCTCACACCATGGAGCGTTTTGACAGTGAGTGTCCGCGCTAATCGAGTGCGAGGTGCGCATGTTTGCCTTTTTTTGCGCTGACACCGTGCTGGTTAACTTAGTAAGCTAATGTTTACAAGTTTATACGGCTGATAAAACTACTATGCTTACTTCGCGTGGCTGTCTATACGAATTTGCTATCGCAACCGATGCTTCCCCTTTCGGGCGAAACTGCGACTTTTCTGACGCCCTGCCCTTGCTATCCTTGCTTTCTCTCTCTCTCTCTCTCTCTCTCTCTCTCTCTAAGTGTACACTGCTGAAGTTTGTTTCTGTAAGTTTTTCTTTTCTCCTCAAAAGTTGTGGGTTCGTATGCTACCGGATTCTGTGCGGCATTTACGTACACTTGTAAAGCTGGATATCTGGGCGCCCTTGAAAGAAGGGTCGTTGACAAGACTGCCGAATCCGCCCCACTGGTACCGATTCTTTCTTTTTCTTTTTTTTAACCCATACGTCGTCACATTTTTGTGGGGCCTTCAGGCCCGGCCGTGTCACACTACCGGAAATCGGAGCCTTGCACGATGGTTACGAGTGGAGTGTTTTGCGGCCCATAGAGACAGCTTGTTTATCTCGCCTTCTCGAGATAGAAATATTATTTACGCCCGTTCACGGTGCAGAAGTGTCAGCGGGCATACAGTGCACTTTTCGCCGCCCTCGTCACCGAAGCAACGAGCACACAGTCGAAGGGAAACTACCTGTTCTGGGCGAGCTGTGCAGGAATGCTGGCGCAGAGGTTCCGGCCCCGGCTTGCTTATCGCCGTCAGAGTTTCCACTGAACCGTCACTTTAGCGTCGACAGTGTGCAAGTGCTTTTCCTTTCGTGATCTGTGAAAGGTCGCTAAAGGTCGCTGACACTTTCTCGTACCCGCCCAGGCAGCTAAGGGACTACGGCGTTAAGTTCCTGAGCTCGAGGCCAGGGGCTCAATGCCGTCCGTGGCGGCCGTACTTCGATTGAGGCGAAAGGCAAGGACGCTCATGTACATATACTTTAAATAATCGCCGGGGTGTTACATGCCAAATTCACGATATGATTATGTAGCCCGCCGTAACGGGGGACGCCGAATTAATTTTGACCACCTGGTGTTCGTTAACGGTAGGTTGGCGTTAGAGAACCCCAGGTGTTCAAAATTAGTACGGTGTCTTGCACTACGGCGTGCTCCATGGCTTTGACACGTTAAAACATCGGAATTTATGAAACTTTCTGGTTTTTGACTGCAGTTGAAAGCTCAAGCATGGGTGTCGTATCCTTTGCGTTGAAAGCAATGCGGAAGGATCGGTAGGCTTGTTAGGGGCGATTGTTTTTCGAAGAATACATTGTTGGGCTATTCAGATGAGGCCTTGCACAGAAAAGTATAGCGCGAGAGCACACGCACAAGGCGAGCGCCGAATGGCAAAGCGTTTGGGAATCTAGAATCTAGAATTAGGGTACATCATATTTTACATGGAATGAACTACGGTGTGATTGCACAGGTGTATATTTCAGGCATTAAACTTTTATTTATTGTCAGCCAGAAGGGAAGCGCGAGCTCTAACTTTTATCAGTTGGACATGCACTTATGAAGTGCGCTCGCGGCAGTTGAAGAACGTCGTGAAAGAGGTTAGATACCGGCAAACCGAAAGTGCCGGAAGTATTCAAAAAAAAAAAACAAAAGAAAAAAAAACAGTAGCACGGAATAAATGAGAACGAGACGAGTACACAGGACTGGCGCTTAACTGTGTACTCGACTTGTTCTCATTTATTTCGCGCTACTGGTTTTCCTTCTTCTTTATGAACCAACTCCTCTAAGGAAGTGTATCACAAAAATGCTAATCGCATGAAAAACAATTATGCAGCTCAATATCTCATGTTGGAATCTATGTGAAGTGATGCTTTAACGAAGCGGGTAATTGAATGCTATACAAGGGGGAGGGGAGGAGGGGGTAACGGGGATGCGTTGTATTTACTTTCATGCTATGCAACGTAAAACCTAATGCGAAGTTTGTGCACTAAACAAGTCACAACTTTTATCTCATGCGACTTTAAAATGAAGCTTTCCTTGCGAACTCTCCCGCACTTTGCTGACGTGACTTTGTTCTTGTTTGTTGCTGCTTGAAACGGAAAGTTCATAGCATCTTACATCGTGTTCCCGAACTACATACTCTTGATTCTTTCTGACGTTTCAATAATCAGCTGCCGCCGCTTTGCTTTGCCGATTAGCTCACACACAGGACAGCACTTATACAACAAATTGGCGTATGTGCAGGCCCTTCTGTACTACCCCTACAGAGGCGCCGGTGGCCGGCTCAGTTCTCAATGCAATTAGGCAGTAAAACAACCATCGTTGCCTAAATACTCTCAGGCTGAGAAATATACGCGTTGAAGCGCAAATTGCTTTATGAAAGCGAAGCTCTCAGTGCCTTCTTTCCTGGTGTTTTTATTCGGTCGGTCTCTCACTGAGCGAAGTGACGCGGTCATGGAGATAGTGCAGATTAGCGGGAAGTAAATGATAGAGAGAGACGATAGGGAGAGAGGATAGAGTAGAATGGAGAAAGCTGTCCATATTTGTATATAACAATATAAACCAGCTAATATAAACGAAAATATAAACGAAATGAGACCTGCTTAACGAAGGAATAATTCTGTCCGGGTTCTGTTGTGAGCTGAGCGGTGCGTGAGCTTTACTACGAAGGGACTTGTGCAACGAATGATTTCGGAAGCCCCAAAGACTTCGTTATCAGGGCGTTCGACAGTAGTTCGCTTGTAATGTCACTTTGACGAAGTGTATGTCACCCGGCCCCGCACACCGGTACTGCTTCGTTCACGTAGAGCAGCCATATTGCGATTGCCGACTGCTCAAGCAAGTCACAAAGAACATTGTGAGATGTCTCCCGCGCGCGATAGGGGACTGCTTGGCCATAAAAGCGTCTCGGGACTCTCCTCTAAAGTGTGAGGTACGTCATCATTATCAGCCGCCCAACTGCGGTACAAAGGCCTCCCTCCGAGATCTCTATACTCCCGTTTCATATTTAGCGCGCAACGCTGCGAAAGCTACGCCAGAAGCTGAATAATAAAAATGTACAAGTCCGCGCGTTTCGGGGTCAAGCTTCGTGATCGCACAGGTTCGCGCGAGACCAGCGCCTCCCTGCGCGTGAGGCACCGCGATGGTGCTGCAAATGAAAAGCACGGAAAACAGCAAAAAAGGCAATATTTTTTCAAACAACGTGTTAACAGCCGTACGCCACAGTTTGTTCATGTTTGAGGTTTGCAACTTTGCTCCTTTATTGGTGCGCCTGAATAAAGAACAATTTCGCATAACTGCTGGCATGAAACACCGATTTGTTTCTCAGTAGCTACTGCAAGGTGTCTTGCTAGCTTCCAAAGCGTTGCACGCAATGTATGAAACGGAGTATAATTATTCCTGCTTTGCGTGAACTGAACCCTCCTTATGCCCGTCATATTTCCCAATTACCTGCCTCCTTCTATTTCCCTGTCACCCACGATGAATGTATTTCCCTTCCTTTGGCCCTCGCTCTGCTAACGCACTTGCAAATATTCTGAACTCGGGTTTCATGCCTCCTCAACCGCAGGTAACAACGCATCTGTTTTCATTTCTATGGCTCGTTGAGCCAACCGTAGCTTCAATTTATATGTTTACTTTTATTATTCATCAAGTTATGACCTTTTTGTTTGTTTGTCTGTTTGTTTGTTTCGTCAATGCAATAACATTACATGCGACGGGAAAGGCACTCAAGCATAAAAGGTGCAGGAGATGCTATTGAGCAGAAGGCTTGAAAGCCTGGTACAGTTTGTAAGTGCTGCGTGATTTAAAATCAGCGAATTGAAATGCACGCTACATTGAAAAAGTAGACACAACGGTGCTATTACCTCAAATCAAACATCTAAACAAATGTTTGCGCCTATGTTCGAGCACAGGTATACTACGTACATCGTACATTAACATGTCTTTTTGTCAACGCACGTATGGCTCATTTGTCTTTTCGCGCCACGGAAGCTATAGGCTGAGTATATTGAACCTGCATCTGAATATTGGAGCCCTTCCCCAAATTGCTGTTTTGTGGATCCTTACTGTCGACGTCCCCGTGTTGCTGCAAGTGCAGCCGCACGCTGCTATCTTTGACAGCCACATAAGCTAGACGGATTTGGAAGCCGACGAGACGGCGTCTCCAGCCAGTTTATTTCTTTACAGCCGGGAATAGACCTCCCCGTTTATAAGCCTCCCCCCCCCCCCCCCCCCCGATTTCGTCACTTTTTCTCGCGTGGGGGATGGCGAGACGACTGGAGAGAAGGAAAAAAAAAAAAGTCGCGCATACACTTTGTAACGCCTGCAGCTTTCGCTTTGGCGATAACCAGAGGATAAGGTAAATTGTTGCACGCGTCTTAGCAATAATTGCTGCATCCGTCTTTTTATCGCTGCTATAGCGACTCATCTGCGTGTTGCGCACGGGCTGCGGTAACAACGAGTAGTCACTCCACAGTCAAGGCCAAGCAGCCGCAGGAGCGCCGTGCGTCGTTTTTGCGTCATTATTTCTTGGCATTATTCGGAAATACACTGTGTAGACAAAGGAAACGGATGGGGCACGGGGGTGCTAATGGCGTATTGACAGCTGCCGCAGTTTGAGAACATTGGCACTGGCGAGCACTGTAATATATGTACATTGTTTTGTAAGCTATAGAGCTGTGAAACAGCGCAAAGCCCTGGACTCCTTATTCTCATATATTGAGGCAATTGGATTGCGGTCTAAGCTATATGACCCACGCACGTCGTCTCATCAAGACTGTGATTTTATTATATCTTGCACTTACCGTCTACATGCGTCGCATCGGACACTTACCCTACTACTGTAACAACACACTACCTGCATTTTTTTTCTTTTATTTTACTTTTTTCTTCTGCCCACCTTCTTCTGGAGTCTTTCCTCTCCTTTATCCCGTTCCCTGCAGAGTAGCATGTAGGTGAATACGCTGGCTAAACAGTCTGCATTTTTAATAAAGAGGTTTCTCTCTCTACAAAGATGTGATGAAGCACAACCATAGAAGATAACGGAAGGCCCAGTGTTTACTGACTAGACAAATCTCGCAAAACCTTACTGTCATTGGGCACTCACAGGTTTGGGTGCCGCTAATAAATCTCAATAAGGTGGCATTCACACCGGCGACTGACAGAGGTCGCCCGACGTACTGCGATTGGCGAGGTTCACACCAATGTTCGCACTGGCGAGCGCGACCTGCCAGTCGCCTCATCCAAATTAAGTGATGCCGTTCAGGTCTACCGGCACAGCAATAGCCTAAAATAACCGCCAGTGTTGTCCAACGTCCTGCTCCTGCGCCTCCTATTGATTCGGCAGCTTTGCAACTCCAGTCGTGGAGCTGAGGACTCGGTCAGCGAGCGACTTAACAAAAATGGTCGTTTTTCTACTAAAGCGACTATTTGCGACCGTCGCTGTGCGAATAACTTGGGCGCGCGCCATCTGCGACTCACGGGTGTGAATGCAGCCACAGAGCTTCGCTGTAAAGAATGCGTGGAGTTGCTTCTGTTGTCGCAATAAGCAAAGGAAAATGTATTCAGAGGATATAAGGCGAGAGAGAGAGAAACGAAGACGGAAAGGTAGGGAGGTTAACCAAGGACGTGCCCGGTTGACTAACAACCAAGGCAAGGTGCTACAGGTGCTTACGCTCTAAGTGCTCTTAACTTGCGTCGGTAAATATTATAGAAACGCTAGACGCAAATTCACCACAGCAAAATCTGAACGTGCTAACGAGCTACAGGACTGCGCTACAAGCAGCATGCTTTACTAAAACATGACGCCCATTTCACCAATACTTAAAAACAGGGATTTTTCCCCCCATCTCAGGTTCTTCAATATGGAACTGCCGGAAACTGGAGACTTCCTGCGAGCACTAAAAAGAAACCGCGTGTGGCGCCTTAAACAGGCATTGGCACCGTCACCTTCGAGTTCGTCAACTAAGTTGGCGAAGAGAATTTGGGAAATGCCAGAAACGAAGAGCGATGTGGCTGCCCCTGTGCTGCACAAACGCTAGACGCAAATGTACAGTACAGTATGTACTACAGTGCCAACTCAGCCAGCATGGCATTGTTCCTTTGCGATCGTGAGCCGGCTCCGGTTTCATTGGTGTGCTCCACTATAGGCGCCATACAACTTTAGTAGCAACAAAACTGCGAACAGCATAATCTCAGATTTTACGATTCGCCGGAGCTCGTGGGACTGCTATAGAAAACTTTACAGTCTAGCACCTCCGAAGTTGCTGAGGTGGCCAGCACTGACATTCTCTGAATATTTATTCGACACCCACAGCAATGGCAGAAATTTGACAGCACCGCTAAAACTTACTAGTGGACGCGTGATATCTGAAATCTCATATCCCGGTAACTACGATGCTGAATCATACATTCAAATTTACTAGTATTATGAGCATAGTAATTGTTACTCATCATCATCATCATCATCATCAGCCTAGTTACGCCCACTGCAGGGCAAAGGCCTCTCCCATACTTCTCCAACTACCCCGGTCATGTACTAATTGTGGCCATGTTGTCCCTGCAAACGTCTTAATGTCATCCGCCCACCTAACTTTCTGCCGCCCCCTGCTACGCATCCCTTCCCTTGGAATCCAGTCCGTAACCCTTAGTGACCATCGGTTATCTTCCCTCCTCATTACATGTCCGGCCCATGCCCATTTCTTTTTCTTGATTTCAACTAAGATGTCGTTTACCCGCGTTTGTTGCCTCACCCAGTCTGCTCTTTTCTTATCCCTTAACGTCACACCCATCATTCTTCTTTCCATAGCTCGTTGCGTCGTCCTCAATTTCAGCAGAACCCTTTTCGTAAGTCTCCAGGTTTCTGCCCCATATGTGAGTACTGGTAACACACAGCTGTTATACACTTTCCTTTTGAGGGATAGTGGCAACCTGCTGTTCATGATTTGAGAATGCCTCCCAAACGCACCCCAGCCCATTCTTATTCTTCTGGTTATTTCAGTCTCATGATCCGGATCCGTGGTCACTACCTGCCCTAAGTAGATGTAGTCCCTTACCCCTTCCAGTGCTTCGCTACCTATCGTAAACTGCTGTTCTCTTCCGAGCCTGTTAAACATTACTTTAGTTTTCTGCAGATTAATTTTCAGACCCACCCTTCTGCTTTGCCTCTCCAGGTCAGTGAGCATGCATTGCAATTGGTCTCCTGAGTTACTAAGCAAGGCAATATCATCAGCGAATCGCAAGTTGCTAAGGTATTCTCCATCAACTTTTATCCCCAATTCTTCCCACTCCAGGCCTCTCAATACCTCCTGTAAACATGCTGTGAATAGCATTGGAGATATCGTATCTCCCTGTCTGACGCCTTTCTTTATAGGGATTTTGTTGCTTTCTTTGTGGAGGACTACGGTGGCTGTGGAGCCGCTATAGATATCTTCCAGTATCTTTACATATGGCTCATCTACACCCTGATTCCGTAATGCCTCCATGACCGCTGAGGTTTCGACTGAATCAAACGCTTTCTCGTAATCAATGAAAGCTATATATAAGGGTTGGTTATATTCTGCACATTTCTCTATCACTTGATTGATAGTGTGAATATGGTCTATTGTTGAGTAGCCTTTACGGAATCCTGCCTGGTCCTTTGGTTGACAGAAGTCTAAGGTGTTCCTGATTCTATTTGCGATTACCTTAGTAAATACTTTGTAGGCAACGGACAGTAAGCCGATCGGTCTATAATTTTTCAAGTCTTTGGCGTCCCCTTTCTTATGGATTAGGATTATGTTAGCGTTCTTCCAAGATTGCGGTACGCTCGAGGTTATGAGGCATTGCGTATACAGGGTGGCCAGTTTCTCTAGAACAATCTGACCACCATCCTTCAACAAATCTGCTGTTACCTGATCCTCCCCGGCTGCCTTCCCCCTTTGCATAGCTCCTAAGGCTTTCTTTACTTCTTCTGGCGTTACCTGTGGGATTTCGAATTCCTCTAGGCTATTCTCTCTTCCACTATCGTCGTGGGTGCCACTGGTACTGTATAAATCTCTATAGAACTCCTCAGCCACTTGAACTATCTCATCCATATTAGTAACGATATTGCCGGCTTTGTCTCTTAACGCACACATCTGATTCTTGCCTATTCCTAGTTTCTTCTTCACTGTTTTTAGGCTTCCTCCGTTCCTGAGAGCCTGTTCAATTCTATCCATATTATAGTTCCTGATGTCCGCTGTCTTACGCTTGTTGATTAACTTAGAAAGTTCTGCCAGTTCTATTCTAGCTGTAGGGTTAGAGGCTTTCATACATTGGCGTTTCTTGATCAGATCTTTCGTCTCCTGCGATAGCTTACTGGTTTCCTGTCTAACGGAGTTACCACCGACTTCTATTGCGCACTCCTTAATGGTTCCCATGAGATAGTCGTTCATTGCTTCAACACTAAGGTCCTCTTCCTGAGTTAAAGCCGAATACCTGTTCTGTAGCTTGATCCGGAATTCCTCTAGTTTCCCTCTTACCGCTAATTCATTGATTGGCTTCTTGTGTACCAGTTTCTTCCGTTCCCTCCTCAAGTCTAGGCTAATTCGAGTTCTTACCATCCTATGGTCACTGCAGCGTACCTTGCCGAGTACGTCTACATCTTGTATGATGCCAGGGTTCGCGCAGAGTATGAAGTCGATTTCATTTCTAGTCTCACCATTCGGGCTCCTCCACGTCCACTTTCGACTAAACCGCTTGCGGAAAAAGGTGTTCATTATCCGCATATTATTCTGTTCTGCAAACTCTACTAATAATTCTCCTCTGCTATTCCTAGAGCCTATGCCATATTCCCCCACTGACTTGTCTCCAGCCTGCTTCTTGCCTACCCTGGCATTGAAGTCGCCCATCAGTATAGTGTATTTTGTTTTGACTTTACCCATCGCCGATTCCACGTCTTCATAAAAGCTTTCGACTTCCTGGTCATCATGACTGCATGTAGGGGCATAGACTTGTACCACCTTCAATTTGTACCTCTTATTAAGTTTCACAACAAGACCTGCCACCCTCTCGTTAATGCTATAGAATTCCTGTATGTTACCAGCTATTTCCTTATTAATCAGGAATCCGACTCCTAGTTCTCGCCTCTCAGCTAAGCCCCGGTAACACAGTACATGCCCGCTTTTTAGCACTGTATATGCTTCTTTTGTCCTCCTAACCTCACTGAGCCCTATTATATCCCATTTACTACCCTCTAATTCCTCCAATAATACTGCTAGACTCGCCTCACTAGATAGCGTTCTAACGTTAAACGTTGCCAGGTTCAGATTCCAATGGCGGCCTGTCCGGAGCCAGGTATTCTTAGCACCCTCTGCAGCGTTACAGATCTGACCGCCGCCGTGGTCAGTTGCTTCGCGGCTGCTGGGGACTGAGGGCCGGGGTTTGATTGTTGTATTCATATAGGAGGTTGTGGCCAAGTACTGCACCAGGGTGGCCAATCCTGCTCTGGTGAGAGAGTGCGTTACCGGTTCTGGTCACCGGGATCAGGCCGCACTCCAGGCCTGTTTGTGCAATTTCTCAACACACGGTTTTTTTTTTGTATTTCCCGGAGGAGAACTGCGCGGCACCGGGATTTGAATCACGGTCCCCTTGCACTGGAGACGGATACTCTACCGTCCCCGCAGGAGTTAAATTAAAATTTGAATTATGGTGTTTTGCGTGACAAAAACCACTTTCTGATTATGCACGCCGTAGTGGAGGACTCCGAAAATTTCGACCACCTGGGGTTCTTTAACGTGCACCTAATTCTAAGTACACGGGTGTTTTCGCATTTCGCCCCCATCGAAATGCGGCCGCCGTGGCCGGGGTCCGATCCCGCGACCTCGTGCTCAGCAGTCTAACACCATGACCACTGAGCAACCACGGCGGGTCCCGCAGGAGTTGTACGCCTCATTTAACCTACAGTGGCGCCCTATTTGATCAGTCAAGGTGGACCAATCTGAGCTCGGTTATACCGCATGGATGGCACTCGGCTAGAGAACCCGGTATTTATGACCTGCACATGTGTGGCCACACATAATTGAGGATATAGAATGTTCTTTTTTTAGGAGGGTTTCCGTAGTGTGATTGTTACTCATAAGAGACACTAAATGGCGGCTGCAGGAGACGCAACCTTAGAAAACCGATTTTAGCGGAAGCGGTCGCATGTTAGCATTTCATTGGTGCCTTCTTTACGCCTTCCCAAATGCAGGGTAGCAAACCTGGCTCAGCCTGGTTAACCTCCCCTCCTTTCCCTTACCTCACGCTTCTCTCTCTCTCTCTCTCTCATGAGTTTTCTGCGCAGAAACCCTCCCACATGTTACGTTCTGCTTGACGGGTCCCGTAAATAAGTAAGGCAATTTACGAGGCTAGAGTTCTGAACAAAGTAGACAACTGGGCGACTTGGTCAACGTCCTTTTTTGGAAACAGAGCGAAAGGAAAGAATGACACCGGATGAAGCACAACGCCCTGTTCTGTGTTCTTTCTTCTCCTATCTTTCGTTCATTTCGCGCTGTTTCAATATTACCACTTGTTAATATATCGTATCCCAGCCCGGCTTTATTCCACAAGCTTTATCCCGACACTTATGCCACTAGTTCTTGCAGGCACTGCAATGACTTCGCTAGCCTAGACGATATGCTCTGGGCGTTGCCCCTCGTTACGAGGCACAGAACAAATCATAGAGGACAAGTGGCTCTCCGCTATCAAGAGCCCCGATGCCGGGGCGCAACTATGGGCTGTCCAGAGGGCCCACGATGCGGCGGTCGGGCATGGCCTGACTGTCCCGACGTGGGAGCGGCTCGCAGAGCGCTGAGTCGGGTACCTCAGGACCTTCATTAAAGTTTTGCATCCACCTATCCATCCATCTTCATCATGGTCATATTTTTCACCTTTCCCCATCCCTTAAAACAAAACAATGTGAATGTGCTTATCGAAAGTATAATTTATAACACAAATGAAAGAGCGAGTGCTCGTGCTGCAATTACGACATTTCCGCGTAGATGCAACGAACTCCTGTGTCCTTGATTGGGTTGTTGCGGAGTATCAGTGGCCGGAAAGTGGCCACGGCTGCAGAATGTCGTAGCGTAGTGAAACTTATCGAGTGTCTATATCGGTCTCATGCTGCTCTCCGGCAAGCAACCTTGACGACCGCATGGTAGATACCGTTATCGGCACCCGCTTCACACTCACCCGGACGTCCAATGCAGGCTTTCCGAACAGAGCTGACCTTGAGGGACCTATCAGCGAAAATAAATAAATGTTTCGAAACCGTTACACGACCTCCCATCACGTGTGGTCCTCAGTGATGCGCTTGAAATGGTAACAAGGGCACTTTATTCTTGCTGTGCTCAGCATTTTGATGTGGACTATTAGCAATTTCCTGTGTGTTGACTTACTCATTGCCAGTATATATGAGTGATGAATGCATGTATACGTGACGCAAAGCACGCGGATAGAGGCACCGTCGCTCAGAATCGCACTGTGCAAACGTGCTCTTTATAAAGCACTGTAACCGGATTGATTACAGCAGCGCAGCTGCGAGAGGAAGGGTTGGTTTGTGTGTGTGAAGGGTTGGTGTGTGTGTGTGTGAATCTGACGATACCTGGGCGATCTCATGGGCCGCATTTGACGCTCTTTTTATTATTGGTACTGTTGTCGCGCTTTCGATGAACTTCGCTCTTTAATGAGTGGGAATTCCCGCGCGCGCACACACACACACACACACTGAGCACAAGGTCGCGGGTGTGAATCCCGCGGCGGTGGCCGCGGAATGAAAAAAAAAATCTCGTGAACCGTGGACTGGGTGCGGACGGTAAATAACCTCGGGTCGCCAAGTTAACGCGGAGTCCTTCACTATGGATGGCGTGCCTCATAGTCACATCGTGGTTCTGGTGCGTAAGACCCGACAACTTAATTACATTTTAATTTAGTATAGATGAATAAGAAAGCTGGCCGCACAAGGTTAGCGCAGCAATTGTGATTTCCACGCCTAAAGCCTGAATGCGTTAAGAATTGTAGTCCTGTGTAATAGTATACTTGTGCACGGGTTGCCGGATATCGGTAATTTTGATGTTTGTGACAGTGGAATAAAACTGACTGCGGTTTTCTAGCCTCGTAGAGGCATACTGGCTGTTTCATGGAGCGTAGCCTAATTGCTGCCCCGTGAGGCCCGGCGCAGAGAGCGTCTGTTGGATAGCGAAGCACTACCCAAGAACTGAATGGTTGGCTAAGAAACAATAATAGTGAGATCTTTGATGGAGCAAAGATAGTAAAAAAAAAAATACAATCACAGGCGCTACACCAAAAACTAAATTTCGGAGTTCCCTCCACGAAAGCTTATTCAGCAGCATTTGGAATGGCTGACAGTCGTGCATGTGATGTTTGCGGCTGCGAGGAGAACATTGACCACCTGTTGTGCCACTGCCCTCAGTTTGAAGCACAAAGTCGATTTATGACCAACGCATTCAGGAAACTACATGATCGTCTTTTGAGTGAACAGACCATACTAGAACACCGTCCTCACCGATCATCAGCTCAGAAGACACTACAGGCACTTTTGTGCTTTCTGAGAACGTCTGGCTTGTGCGAGTGCTTTTGACTCGTTATTGCTGTTAGTGCACGTCTCTCTACCCCCATCTCTCTCTTTCTCTCCCTTCTTTCTATTTCCCTTCTCCCTTCCCCCAGCACAGGGTAGACAACTGGACTCTTTGCTGGTTAGCATCCCTGCCTTCCTCTTATCTTTCTCTCCGTCTCTCTCGTCCAAACCTGCAAATGCCACGTTGTATTCGTCTTAATCTGAGAAAAAAAAAAAACGTTTTGAATATCGCTTGTGGCAGCTAGCACAATTTTTCTCTTCAAGTCGAATCACTCGTGGAGACGAGCATTATTTATACGGGACACTGAAAAGGATAATAAAATAATTAACGTAACTTCACTTTTCACGTTCGACGAAACACTTAAGATCTCGCATTGCAAGTTATGAATTGTAGCTAGTTAGTTCGTAAGGACATCACTTAGAAGGAATCCTGGCGCTGATAACAGTTTCGAGATATTCGTTACAAAAATATGCGGCAAAATACATTGGCGTTCCAGTTACATTTGGCCGACAGTGCGTAAAAAAGCTTATGTCAAAAAAAAAAAAGGAGGACGGAATAGCGCATTTTGCCGGAATGTTTGAGGGTGATCACCTGAAAACTGCGCTAATTCGTAAATTCGTTTCAACTCACTGACTTTATTTAATCAACAGCAGCATACGCCATAAAATTGATACCCAGAAAGCTAAGTACTAATGATTGCTGAATATCGGTGTTTGCTGTAATTTCTCAACCCGCTAATGTCCAGCCCCTCGAGTAGTTTACCTCAAGCAGTGCAACTGCGCTAATTGTCACAAGCGATCTTTCAAACTGCTGTTGCAGTTAGAAACAAAAGCAAAAATAAACAAAACGCCTGGTATATTTGAATACCACAAGACCAGCCGCAAATCCTTTGAAACTAAAGGGTGCTTTCTACACCACAGTGGAGCTTTCTCCCTAATTACGCGTTCTGAAAACTTCCCCAGGTGGGTTGGCTGCGAATCGTCCAACTATGGGAAACGTGGCCGTTTCCGACAAAACGCACACCACGCACAGTCGCGACTCAGATTTTGAGCAAACTGTCGCCTCAGGTAGCGCTTATGCAAGCTACCGGGAATCGGCCACGTTTTTTTTTTTAAATTAATATTGATCTCATTCTATTCTTATGTTATTCGATTTTTTTTTCATACCGAATTATAATTTTTATCGCTTTCCAAAGCGTCGTTGCATCAGCCTACATTCCCGGGGAAACGCGGTCGTCGAGAAATTGTCAGGCAGAAACGGGAGATAAAGACGAAGACGGGCCAAGCGACCTTCAGCGACGCCCGCAGAGATGCCACGCCGCGAGCGACGCTGCGCGCTGTCTCGATTGCCCCTCGCGGGTGTCTGCCGCGCACAGTTTACTACCAAAATTACCAGAGGGAGGTTAAGCACCGCGTTGGGCTTGTTGGTTTTCTTAATGCGAACGAGCGCTAGGGAGCGGTGGACAGATGACGGCGACACGCCACGGCGCTGACGCGACATGGCGCCGAGGGCATATTTCTCATCAGGGTCGCGTTGTGTCGCCTTCGTCTGTTGTCCCGTTCCCTAGCGCTGGTTCGCAGTAAACTATAGGGAACTGTGGAGCCAGTGTCCACGGGACATGCAAGCATGTTGACTCAGCTAGCTTGGAGGAAAAAAAGAAAAAACGCCATGGAAGGAAGCACGACGACAGGCAGCTTGCCTCGGCCAGCCAACCTCCCATGACACCACCCCTCCTTCTGCGCGTTGGCTTATCTGGCCTATCAGCGCGTTGGCTCCTAGGATGCATGCTCTCCATCGTGTGAGTTCGCGCAAGGAGGTTATAAAAGAATTTTGGAGCGGCAGCACTCGCAGTTTCTTACCGGCAGAGGTGAAGCCAGCGCTTGCGCCCTACTTCACCCTTGAAAGCGTGCTGGAATATACATGGAGAACAGTCGCAGTTCAGCTCCTCTTGATCTGTTAATATAAATTTTAGACTCATAGAAAAATAAGAGAATCGTGTTTCGGGCTAAAATATTGCCCTACGCTGAGTAATCCTGATCTCCCGTACAAGTTGCCGACACCTTCAAGCTTCACCCTAAAACCAGCAACACAGATAGACCCATCGAGAAGCATCTCTACGGCAAAATTGGCCTTGTGAAAGCAATAGGAAGGGAGAAAAAAATTTCTTCCTGCTCTTCGCCAAATGCTAATGTTAATCGATTCCCCTAGTAAGATGACGTTAGCAGGCTTCACATTTAGGACATCATCTCCACTCCAGAGTATTATTTTCTTTAAACTTCCTTGGGTTCGCGGTAGCTCTTACTGACGCTCTCGTCACGGTCGGCGCTCGCCACCTGCATTCCGCTCCACTCTCTTCCGTACTCTCCGCGCGCACTGCGGCTAGAAAGCACCGCTTGCGCATCGCTTAGGGAGGGCCTATTTCCCGTGAGCCTTTCCTTTATACATGTTTATGGCTAGGCTTCAAGACTGTCGCGTGACCCGTCCTCCCAGTTATTTTTCCTCCCTCCATGGCCAGCAGGGGAACGATTACCAGTTTACATGACATTTGCCAAAACTTCGTCTTTCTGGCTTGAAACGGATTCGTGACTTTACAAACTGATCGCATGTTCAACAAACTACTGCGTCATAAAAATAACAATCTGCGACGATTGTGCATGATCCGCGGAGGTTTATTCTCTTGCCGTGTTTTTAAAGCTCTGATTGATTAGAAATTTAGAAAGATATACAGCGTAAAAAATAACCCCACCACAGCGTCTGAAGTTATAACAAGCACGAAGATTACAGACAGATCCATGTACAACCCATCTCTCCCACCTTTGCGACGCCAGGGTTCCCTCTTTAAGAAAACGCTATGGTTTACCGAACGCGCTCGTCAGCGCCCTTACCACTGGCCTTTTCTTTGACCCCGAGCTTTATACAATGTACCTCGCTGTGAAGTTGGAATGCAGAAGAGCGAGTTTGTGAAGTCTGCTTTCTTTCAAGCAGCGTCCTCGAGCGAAGTTTATTTTCTTGTTTCGTAAAGGGCCCATCCGCTCGTTAACGTGAGCGAGGCCCAGTACCTACATTTTGTACGGATAAGGATGTGTAGGCTCGAATTATGCTTTAATCGATCTTCATACTAGCGTGTGCAACAGCCGTTATGTACTCAGTTCTGGTTATATTGTTATTGCAAAAACGAACTTCGATAACACACGCACACACACAAAAATATAAATAAATAAACCGCTGGGCTGTGCACGTGGCTTGTGCGGTGCTCGTGTTTAAACATCAGCCATCGTTTTTTTTTCTTTTTTCTCTTCATTATAATGTTCTTTCTTTTAAGAGTAAAACCGATCGAAGCAGATGGCCTTATGGAAGCGAGAGAGACATCAGGCATGCCTTTTCAAGTTTAAGAGAGAGTTTATACGTTCTATGAACGGGCATTATCGACAGACTGCATTAGCGAGTAGAGAAAACCGATTTTGCAGTTTACGCAGTAAGCAAACGCCAGATGCATCTATCTTTTCTTTTTCTTTTGTATCGGTTGAAAGCGGCCATTAAGTTCCCGACGCGTGGCCTCGAAAGTGTATGCATCTGCAATGTAAGCGGTGGTTGCGAGTAATTACGGTCGACCTTAACCTGAATAGGATCGCTTATCGCGACGCTGATACTGAGGTAAGAGCGGCTCGTGTCGAGGTGCACTTAACGAGAGTGGCCGCCAGCGATTACGATTTTTGTCGACCACTTTCTTTCGGCGCTAGTGGTTCAGGAATAGCGACTGGAAATTTCCAAAGCCTTGCGACACATTTAACATTTCATTACGTAATAGTTTCCATCAATGATTCCACTTGTACAGAGGCAGAAATGCTGGGCGAAAGACAGGTACAGAAGTTTCCGTAAGGAAGCCTATATGAAGGCGAATTTAGGGCACCTTAGAACTTGAGGCATGGAGTACTATTAGTGCGTTCATACTTAAAAAAAATAAGATAAAGAAGCAGACTTCCGCAAGTTCTGCCAGCTTTGAACTAACCGCGACAGCAGTAGGTTGTTGTTGTTGCCATTGTTCAATGAAGCCTTAAGTTATTGCAAATGGCAGTCAACCTTCAGCAACACTCGGGTGGTGGCACAACGCCACATATAAACAAATTCAAGAGCTTGGAAGGATCAAAGAAGCGGAGACTTCGACAAAAAAAAAATAGTAATTCTGGGATTTTGCGTGCCAAAACCACAATCTGATAATGAGGCACGCCTTAGTGGGGTATATTCTGGATTAATATTGAGCAGCTGGGGTTCTTCAACGCGTATGCAATGCACGGTGCACGGGCGTTCTTGCAATTCATCTCCATCGAAACGCGGCTGCCGCGGCCGGGTTTCGATGCCGCTACCTCGTGATTGGCAGCGCTACGCCATACCTGCTAAGGCACCGCGGCGGGCGAGACTTTGAATATGAGAAGAGTGTAGACGCAAGATGGGTGCACGATATATACCTGCCCATTTACTCGGTAGGAAAACAACAGGAGGCATTTCAAGCAAAGAGCTGTAGAGACAGATTTTTTTATGCCATGTGGTATATGGTGCCCGACACTACGCATACACTGCTGCACTTGAACCTCACAGCGCCGTCAACGAGGTAGTCTATAGATGCGGGAGATATAAGCGCACGTGAGCTTGCTTCTCGAGCTTCCAGTTGAGAGAGAGAGAGAGAGAGAGAGAGATGATCGCTTGACTACCGGCCCATATTTTGCAGTTAGTAAAAAAAAGAGCCGAAGTAGGGTTAGACTGACAGACACCCGTCAATCATTCCGGCAATCGCCATCACGCCTGAACACTGGGGCTCTGATCGACCACCAGCCTGTCTGCTGCGTCGTCGGCTTCCTTCCCTGCATCTCGACGATTATATTTAACTTCCCGTCCATGGCGCCCCGGCGCATACCCCGCCGTCTGTGTAGGACGCTGCGTGAGGTCTGCACCGAGGGATTCGTCGGTGGCAGGATGTTTGTTTTGCCCGCAGGGGAGGAGGCGTCGTCGCTGATTTTTAGGGAAGCGACCGAACGTGCCTGTATATTAATACGAGTCACTGGCCCGACGTTCAGCCTACCCGTCCTGTTTTAACTTTTTTTCGGTTCCTTGAGGTTGAAGCGAGTGCAATCGTTCATAATGCACAGTGGATGCCATTTTTGAATATAGCCCTTGATCGATGTTCAAAGGAATAATAAATATGGAAGTGCGTGTAGCAACGTTGCTTGCTTAAGAAGTAGCTTTAGCTCTGGCCCAACTCCGACGCCGTCTATTCAAATATATGCAAAACGCAGAAAAGCTTTTCTGAGGTAACCGCTTGACCAATCTTCATCAAATTTGTTGCATTTGAGCGAGAACGATAAATTTTATTGATTGTTGGAAGCAGTATTTCGATTTAGTGCCTGCATCTTTTAAAAAAAAAACATTGCCACAAATTGATAAGCAAGAAAAAATAATTAAATAGAAGCACTAAGTTTACAAATCCGTAACTATGCACCTAGAACAGATATCGTAGTTCTGTAAATTGCATCCGTTAGAACATTCAAAGCTGA
Source organism: Dermacentor variabilis (assembly GCF_050947875.1). Classification (NCBI taxonomy): domain Eukaryota; kingdom Metazoa; phylum Arthropoda; class Arachnida; order Ixodida; family Ixodidae; genus Dermacentor; species Dermacentor variabilis. Next base: position 89,600,436 of record NC_134571.1, on the reverse strand, counting down.
CAAATGTGATACATTAACTTATACCTTACGTGAATTTATTACCATGTTTACGAGGGTATTGCACTAGTCCTACTCACATCTCAGGGGTGTATTCAAGAGCCATGTATAGTACATGACTTTTGTCCGCCTTAGAAGTACTATTAGAAGTAACTTACAGAACTGGTATATCACTTTTGATTGCTGCATCAGAGAGCTGTAAATTGATAGTTCGGTCTTTAAGAACTTGCAATTTTTGTTAATATTTATTGAGAAATTCATGTCCTAATAAATATTCAGAGGTGCTTTAGCGGTAAATGCGAGAGAAATGCGTTAGCATTACGTCGCTTATCTTTGAGGTCGCAGATCCATGATTTAAACCGCGTTCAGAACATTGCAAAGTGCTCTTCAGGAGCTCAGTCCACAGATGTCCTGCCCTTTCGTCGAGCGAAGCGCAGGATATGCATACATAAATAATACACATGCTCTTCTAAACTCTCCCATATCCTCCCTAATTCTACCACGGGACCGGTTTCCCACACTTCACACACATACACTTTTCCCCCCACTTTGACATTCGTAATGCCGAAGAATTAAAAATCCAATTCTGACACACTAGATTTCAGCTTTTTCTTTCAAAAGAAACGAACCTCATCATATATGGTGCAGCGGTTGCTCAGAAAAAAAGAAAATTGTCGTTTTCGATCTATTTAGACAGGAGCCTCCGAGCTAAAGCTTCCTCTTATGGCTGCTGCCATATTCTTATGCTTAAAGAAAGTCTCACGTAGTATGTCTTCATTATGCACACTGCAGGATGCAATGAAGATTCACGGCTTGGTGGGCGAAGGATATTTTCTCTCATATTAATCCATTGTGTACTTGGACTGATTTAGAAAAACGCGGAAGTCATACAATTTTTTTTTTATATTGGCGAGGTCTTCTAACCCCGTCCATATCCAAATGCAAGAACGCTGGTGGAGCGGCGCCGCTTCCGCAGTATGGAAAACAAATTATGCCGATGGTACATGGACCTTTCGGGCAGCTTGCCGCGAACGTCTTGCAAATATCTGACGGCTTAATCGTACAGACTGGGATACATAGCGCAATAAATCAGTCGTTTAATCAGTCGCGCCGCTAGAGGACTTCCTATTCACAGGTGCCGCCACGCGTCAGTATGTGGATGTTCTTCCATCCGACGCCAATTAGCATACGGTACGCACTTCGTGTGCATGCGATGTTCGTTTCCTTTCGTTTGCTTGTCGTTGTGAAATAGGTCGGGCACAGCCGTGTGTTTGGCTTTAGCATTAATACGTGCCGGTCATCTGAAAAGTGCACGAGCGTTTGCTCTAGCACCTTTATTTCAACGCGCTGCCTCTGCTCCTCGCGGAAAGGCGCGTCGCGTTTGCATTTTCTAGTCGCTACACGCACAGGTGATTGATCTGTGCCACGGACAGATGCAAACTAGAACGCGGCTGAGCGCCTATGACGACATCAGTTGGGTTACGGGCTTATTGCATAGGCGGACATGCAAGAGACTAGCGAATGAGAATGAGGCGAAAAAAAAAAAAACGCTGCGAAGTAAATTGAAAGGCAGCGGCTCCCACGGAGCGGCGCTTTCGCAGTTTCCTAACCTCGACTGTCAACCAAGACTCGCAGTGAAGGCGGGTTTGCGAAAGTGAAGTCGGGTTTTGTCAGTTGAGTGGAACGCACTCGCACACAGACCCTCCCTCCCCATATTCCCTTCGCTCTTTACGTATTACGACTTGAAGTCGTCCCATCTGTTCGTGACCTGGCTCCTTGGCCGCTTGCGTCCCGTGTCCGCTGTTGCCCGCGCTCCTGAATGACTTGTGTGACGTTTTCAATAACGCCGTGCATGCACACATGTGTGCATGCAGGCGACGGTGATCCGGCCGACAGACGAGGTTGCGCGCACAGAGCGAAAAACAAAGTTCACTGACTCGAGGAAAAGAGAAAGCTCGCAAACAGCGAACTAGACGGTGGGTGAACAAAGCAGGAAAAACAAAAACGAGAAAAAGGTGACAAGTGGTGGCTTCAGAGAGGAACGTGGGTGCGATGACAGCTTGACAAGCACAGCCACGCGTTGTGCAGACGCTGGAAGGCTGACTCTCGTGGTTGAAGAAGGTGGCGAACAGGTGGAACGGAGCTGGGCTCCAGGTCTGATAACTTGGACTGGTTGTATTATAGATCCACACACATTTTATGTCACACACAAATTTGCCATCGCGTTGCCCCCATGCTCGCTAATTTTGTCTGGGTAGTTTTTCTGGTTATGCCAGGCAGCGGGCTAAATATCGCGCTGTCCTGGCATAACTCGTAACGCTCCGGTGCGCTTGCATACGTAATTTATTGAAAAGGCCACAATTAACCCACACACTGTAAACTTTGCCTACACATTAGGCATAAAGCACCGATTATTTTCGCCAAGTATGAACAACGTGCCTGGTTTAGTTCACCGACGACACCGCGGAAACCAACTATACGAAGCTCGCGTAACGCATAAAAACAGGTAAGAAAGGGACATTTGAGTCATTGTTTGCGAAACTTCTAATTAAGCCAAAAGCGTGAAAGGTTCACCACACACGACGCCTGAAATCCCCCTCCCCCTTCCCCATTTAATTGTTTGAGGACTCTAAAAAACACTCAGGATACTAGAAAATATGACACTCTGGAACGCTTGAATGTTCTTGAACAAACGAAAAAACAAACAACGAATACTCACTAATAATTCTTAAAACACATAACTGACAAGCACACTTCAATCTTTCGGTTCCATGTCACCCATAAGATGGCTTTAATCTACGCTCAATACCAAATCGCTGCCGTTCTTATTCGTGCAAGAGAAGCGTGATAGACGTTTCATGTAACGCCTCTGAACAAGCCGAGAACGAGAATAGCAATGCTGATAATAATAATAATAATAATAATAATAATAATAATAATAATAATAATAATAATAATAATAATAATAATAATAATAATAATAATAATAATAATAATAATAATAATAATAATAATAATAATAATAATAATAATAATCCCATTTTTACGTCCAATACAGTACGAAGGCCTCTCCCTGCGATTTCCAATTTCCCCTGTCTTTTATTTTCATTTAGCCCCTAATAGCACGCAGACTTCGGCCCCATGTGCCTTCATATCGTCCCAAACATTTTCACACAGCCTCAAGACATAAACTTCGTGAGTGATCTAGTTTTTTCTTCAGAAAACCGTTATAGCGATCACATAACGTTATTGAGCGGTCCTGGTCGCCATAACAGCTTCACTGTAATATTGGACAGTTTCGCCCGCATGACGAAACACAAACACCGATAACAAAGCACAGCGTTGCGCTGCGACTCCTCGGATGGGTGTTTTAAACGTACGGGTGAGTGCGACATGATGACGTGACAAAGCACGCAAGGCAACTACTGCCATGCGGAAGGAATAGCGCCCCGGCCGGCAGGTACCAGGCGTCTCACAACGCCGGCGTGATTAGATGAGCTGTGTTGCAGTGACCTCAACTCGATGACACGGGTGTTTTTGCATTTCGCCCCCATCGAAATGCGGCCGCCGTGGCCATGGATTCGATCCCGCGACCTCGTGCTTAGCAGCCCGAAACCATAGCTACTAAGCTACCACGGTGGGTAGTAATCCCATTGTAAGTTCTGCGCTTGGAAGCATGCTCAAATACCGCAGCGGGATACATAGTACATAGGAATTGTTACAGATATACAACGATAATTAAATCACAACAAAGGAAACCGTAAAGCACAACAGTCATGACTTCAAACATAACGGATCGTTACGTGAATGACGTATCCCAGTGAATCCTCAGGGACTCGGGAGATGAGACTAAAAAAAAAAAAGAAAAAAAAAAGGAAGAGTCGCCATCATTTGCAGCTTGAAATGCACAGTCCGTTCCGCTTGCATCACTATTTGCACCACGGTGTGGTATAAGCACACATCATGGCATGGCAAGCGCACATGGCAGGAACGCCAGTGCTTGTGCGCACACCGCTCATGCCATGCAGTGGTGTACGTGGAACACTGCCCTGGCTCCGCTGCAGAGTCGATTGAGCGTAGGCAAGGAGGTTTTAAATAACCATGAACGGATAATGAGGGTGCCTCCATTTGGCTTCCTCGTTTTTTGCGACCAAACACACTGCCTGTCTCTCCCGTCTTTGGAAACCTTCTAAACACCAGGCGCGGGTCCTGCATGCGCTTCGATACTGTAACAGCACGACCACGCTGCCGGTGGTGGCAACGGCGACGGCGCGAATGCACCTCGAGCGGCCATATCGTTGCTATTCAATAAAGCTAAGTTATTTACCAGGAGATAATGAGGGACCTTTGTGGGGTGGTTGAGCGGGAAAACTTTCAATTGTTCGGGATAATTGGTGCTAAATAAAAATTCATAGGCCGTTGTTTTCTGCCTGTTTACAGGCACTATGTGAAACGATTACAAATTTTCCCCAATTATCGGACAGTGTGAATGATCGCAGAAATTTCGTATTTAGAGAGCCTATGGGGCATATAAAAATTGAATTCTGGAGTTTTACGTGCCAAAACCACCATCTGTTTATAAGGCATGCAGTATAGCGGGGGACTACTTTTGACCACCTGGTAATCTTTAACGTGCACCCAATGCACGACACATACGATGCAGAACTTTTTCTGTGGGCACTGCCTGTGTATGTTTCTTTTTTAATTATTTTTTTCTCTCTCACCTATTGTACCCCTTTGCATCCCCGGTACAGGGTGGCCAAATGGAAATAATCTCTCGTTAACCTCCCTCTCTTTTCTTTGCCTTTTTTCTCTCTCTCTCTCTCTCAGTGCAAGACACACGATCGTATTTTAAAAAAATTAAATTGTGGGGTTTTACGTGCCAAAACCACTTTCTGATTATGAGGCACGCCGTAGTGGAGGACTCCGGAAATTTCGACCACCTGGGGTTTTTAACGTGCACCTAAATCTAAGTGCACGGGTGTTTTCGCATTTCTCCCCCACCGAAATGCGGCCGCCATGGCCGGGATTTGATCCCGCGACCTCGTGCTCAGCAGCCCAACACCAACGATCGTATTTGCATTTCAACTCCATCGAAATATATGGACCATATTATGGGCCACTAGCACATAAAGTTTGAAGTGGGAAGGTGTTTGGCAGCATTCGCAGCAAATTACGCAAACGTTCCAGAGCTTAGCAAGCGTACTTTACGAACAACGTAGGAAGTTTGCTTAATTCTCCGATACAACTTAACGTGCCACAAAGTTAACATTTAAACGAAATAGCAAGAATCTGATGTGTGATGTGTGGACAAAGGCTTAAAAAAGTAAGATTTTCTAAAATAAATTAAATAAAAAGGTGTCCAAGAAGTGGTCGGAAACGTTATTCATGTAGGCCGTTATCCATTATGTTTTCCAGTGAATACTGAGAGACCTCGATGTCACACCGAGTTCTCATTACGTAAAAATGGAAGCATATTATGTCTAACGTGTGGTAGAACTATAAGGTGTCTGGATTGGTTAGGCGCATTGCAAACAATTACTCATTGCTCCTCCCCGTCCCCCTATTTTCATGCATCATAAGAGGGTACCTCTTATGATGCATGAAGGGCATAAGGTGACCTCGGTAATCTAAACTGGTCAAATTATTACTTCATGGAAATATCGGACATATTGTGGGCCATGCGTAGACAAAATTTCAAGGGTGAGGATTACTTTCAGCGTTTGCGGTAAGTTACGTATGCAACCGCTTCAAAGCGTTATCTGTGTGTTTGCAAAGTTGAGCCCGCTGTCCAGGAAAAATATAACTGCTTATGAGCCTAAATTTATGCATATCTGAGGCTGTGGGGGGGGGGGGGGGGAGGGAGCGGTTGGGTAGCCACCGTGGCCACAGTTTATTTAGGCTGGCCACAGCTACGATGCTGCGGCGGGATGTCGGGGCGGCCGACACCGTGGCCGCTCGCGCTACGTGCACGTGGGCCCATATTCTTCGCCAGCTTTGGAGGCGATAGTCGCGCCGCTACAAGGCGATACTATGGACAACGCCCATGCGAAGTTAAAAATGTGTGCATAAAGTGCAAGTTTCGTCAAAAATTTTTTTCAGCAAGTGCTCGAAAGCGTTTACGTGACCATCAATGCTACCCAATATACTAAGAAAATTGTACGTGACACTAAATTCACGTTGATTGGTTATGTGATCAATGTTAGGTGTGGTGTTTGGGGAAAGGAATGTCTATAGCTTAATTATGACCATTGTAATTAATTATTGAATCATCAATTTCCTCCTATATTCAAGGGTTACAGAGGCGCCAGTGGTGTTCTCCGTGAACTAAACTAGTAACCTTGTTTGTATTCTTTGAAATAGAGGAGATGCTATGGATGATGTGTAGGCTAAGTTAAGATGTCGTGGTTGAATTATGGGGCATAATTTGATGGTTTAATTATAGCAGCCACGGATATAAAATTTTTGCGAGAATGGGGCAACATTATGGCTGATGCATATGCGAAGTTAAATGTCCGCGTTTGAAATACTGCCTTGGCTGAAAATTCCTCAAGCAAATACATGAAAGCGATATGTGCGCACAATGTGCTAAAGTGCATCGTTAAATTATGGGCAACTGAAATTCTTACTGCAGCTGCTCTAAAGAAATAGCCTTGGTGGAAATTTAGATACTGCGATAATTTTGCCTCCATTGGTTTTCAAATAAAATAAAGTCAAAGAAAAGATAAGCCAAACTATCGTCGTAGGTCCAGCATCCTCGTAGCCTGCAGGCAAAATGGTTGTGTGCACCTGCCTCTATTGACGACTGGCCAACGGCCCGCACAGTATATTCAGTTATGCTTCGGGCACGTGCTGTGCTGTTCGCGTTTTATTTGGCGCCGATAAAGCGAGAATCGGGAGCGCGCATGTTTGTGGGGTTAGCAATCCCACTCTGAAAGTATGGGGTTTTACGTGCCGAAACCACTTTCTGATTATGAGCCCAGGCACGCCATAGTGGGGGGCTTCGGACGACATGGGGTTCTTTAACGTGCCCCTAAATCTAAGTACACGGGTGTTTTTGCATTTCGCCCCCATCGAAATGCGGCCGCTGGGGCCATGCATTCGATCCCGCGACCGACACCATAGCCACTAAGCAACCACGACGGGTAGTAATCCTACTGTAAGTTGTGCACTTGGAAGCATGCTCAAATACCACAGCGGGATACATATTAAATAGAAATTGTTACAGATATACAACGACATTTATATCACAACAAAGGACGCCGTAAAGCACAACAGCCATGACGTCAAGCATAACGGATCGTTACGTGAATGACGTATCCCAGTGAATCCTCAAACCAGTGTTGGCTATGTAGTGACCTAACGGTTTTTTATGCACGCTGCGGCACTCGCTTATCTAATACGTGAAAGGCCGCAGCTTCCGGGAGCTCTGGCTGTCGGTTAAGGTTAACGCGAAGCAATCAAAACGCTTTCACCTGCGGATACGGTTGCCACTCCGGTCACGTAACACCAATTTTCGTGCCTACAGCGCCATTCTAAGAATATTAAAAAGAAAAAAAAGAAACTTCTATTGTAGTAATGCTCGCAGGGACGCGATCGGTTCAAAGGAAGTTTCCCGCGATTCATGCGTGTGCCTTCCATTGTGCGCGGAGGGATGTAATCACGGCGGTTACGTTGCGTGCCCTTAATGATCGTCTCTTTCTTCGCCGCACTACTTCGTTGTTCGAAGCGAGCGGCGGTATGCGGAACGCGGCCATCTATCCGAAGCTGCCGGCGTCGCTGACGTCACAGACGCAATGCATGCTCGCCGAGGTAATGCCTGTATTATAGCCGCACGGGCACTGCCTCCGTGTCGAGGTCAGCCGGTGGCGAAAGCGTTGTTGTCGATGCGATTGAAAGAGATCCGAGCGCAGGAGATGACGGCACTCCACGAAGAAACTTCATCAAGGTCAGGTCGAAGATAGAGCATCGCTTCGCGGGGCGAATGAAAACCGAAGGGGCCACCCCTGTGCACTCGGAAATCGAGCGTTGTTACGCGGCTGTCTATACGCGACTGCGCGAGTTTATCTTTCCTTTTTTTTGTTCTTCCCTCTCGTTAATGGTAAGCGAGATGGATTGACTACACCTTGCAGTCATGCTCCACTTTGTTCTCCACTTCTTGCGAGCGTGCACTCATTGCGATAGCGATGGCAGTGCTCCGAAAAACCATTTAACGCAGTCCCATTATTTATAAAGAAACAACCAGAATTTATGGCGGCAGACAAGCGCGGCGGAGGCGTAGAGTTGCCTCGATGCGGTGGTTTTGCGGCGTTGTTTCGCACGCACAGAGACAATTAAATCAGATATGAAACTTTTCTTTCTTTTTTCTTTTTTTTTCGCATATTTCGGGAAACTGAAAGCAAGGGCAAGAACAGACTGTTGCTATACGCGCTGCTGTTTTTCCAGCTAAGTGCGTATCTATTGCACTTAAGCGGCACCAAGTAACGGTTAAGCTGCAATTGTTAACTACATTTTGGATCTTCAAGATTTCCATCACGTATTAGCAGTTTATGCTTATGCAGTAACATACTGCTACTTCTTTTACCATGAGAGAAGGCCTGGTAAGGGACCTGAAAACACGCAAAACTGAAAGCCACTTGCACCATCCTAAGTTACCGCAACTCAACGTGACGTCGTGGATTGTGACAGGGTTTGCTTCAGGTCCAGTTAACGGTTTACCAGTAAAGAAAGTTCACTTGCACCTAGTAAATCTTTGGAACATTATTTGCACAAAAATGACTCGAATACGAGATAATTATTTGAAATCTGTAACGCCACGCTGATGTACAGGCGTTGAGACGGCGACGCAAACTCGAACACGGGGAAGTTTGATAAAAAAGCTAATTAAATTCTGGGGAAATTTACCTGCCAAAAGAACGATATGATTATGAAGCACTCTGTAGTGAGGTACTACGGATAAATTTTGGCCAACTGCTGTTCTTTGGCATGCCCCCAATGCATGGTGTACAGGCATTTTTGCAGTTCGCCTCCATCCAAATGGGGCCGCCGCGGCCGAGATTCGATCCCGCGTCTTCGGGCTTAGCAGCGCAACGCCAAGGCCACTAAGTCACCAGGCGGGTCACAGGATAGCTTGGCCTTGAGAGTAACTGTTGGTAACACTGGTAACAGTCTTTACAAGGCGAAAGCCTTAAGTGGCTGACACCCCCGATGGTCTGGAAAAACGCGGCGTGCGGTACAGAAAGTCACGTGAGCTCGCCTCGCACAGACACGCGCTCGTGCCCCTGCTCTCGCGTTCGTCGCTGTCTTCTTCCACCACTGGCTCCGATGCCGCTCGTCACGCCAAAAAAAAAAAAAAGCAGTTAATTAAGATACAGTTAATTCAGGCACTCGAACCCACGACCTTTGGTGGGAGTCGAACCCTCGAGTTTGTGTGGAAGTCGAAGCCACGGCCTTCGGTGTTAAGGCGAAGTTAATTAAGGCATAACTTACTGATATATAGTTAATTAGGGTACGTTTAATTAATATGTAGCTAATTAAGGCGCTCGAATCCTCGACCTTTGGTGGGCGTCGAACCCACAACTGTTGGCGTTAAGTAAGGCACAGTTAATTAAGGTAGCGTCAATTAGGGCACTTGAACCCACAAGCTTTCGCGGGAGAAAACAAGTAATAAGAAGTAACAACGCATTGGAATGAGAATGTCAACTCATTTAATGAATGTCTCTTGAGCGCGAAGGCTTTCGTGTTCCCCGTCTTTGGCGGATGCTAACGCGACTGTCAAATTTTTTTTTTTTTGCCACATGATTGAAAATACAGCTTTCAAATAATCTTTTACAAATCTAAATTGATTTACTGTAACTATTTTATGTAACTGAAATGGGAAACCTATTGATTTCTACAATCAATTGCTTTACTATATGGGCCTCTGAACGTGAGTAAGTTCTCGTTCTTTTATTCATATAGTTTGATTGCTTGTATATTTACTTGCTGCTTTTGTTACATGCGGATTTGTGCATTGTTGCCTGTTTCCACTGTCATTTTTGCCGGCGTTTTGCTGCCTTGATATGGCTGCCATGTTTCCTTGCGTATGGCATTCAGAGCTCTGTCTCTTCTTGAGTTACGATGTACAATTTGTAGTGATCCTCTTGTATATCTTGTACTACGTCCTCCTTGCAATAATTCGCTCTGGACGAATGTCACTATACAAATAGATAAAAAAGACGGTACTTCGGGTACTTTCATGGCCTAGCGCCTAGCCACGAATATCTATTCGACCAGGGGGTCGTTTGGAGCGCTCTGGAAATGCTACGAAAGTTCTCAACGGCAGCTCTGACCGTCTATTAAGAGAATCAATGGATTTGATGGTCATATTTTGGATTCATTATCGGCGTTCAAGACCATTTATACTCACAGCATAGCTTCAACCCTGGTCTTACACGGTCTTTGTGGCGCTTACGTGACTGCGCCGAAATACCCACTCGATTATGCCATAATTAGGCCGACGCTGCTGGCATTCGCCGTACAATCACACGGGCGAGGAGAGGGAGGGGGTGTGTCCAAAGGAATCGTTACGCTTCTACGCTCGCACGGGTTGTGGGAATTCGCCATAAAAGGCTTGCTCGCTCGGCTGTTCCACGCGGAAGGGACGCGGTACTCACCGTATGTGTACACACGAACACGAATGCCTGTTGCGCTTGAGCGCTGACGATGCATGACAAGAATGCCTCGTCTGACTCTGCTACGCGGCGTGTAACGACGGGCGTGACTTTATGCGGCTGCGGAGCTGGTGCTGCGCGGATGGTATTCGTTGTCTGTCTGTGCGCTGGATGCACGCTGGAATGCGCGCGCGGTGGCAGACGTTGATTTCAACATGCGTATGCAGTACGTCCCATGGCCATCGCGTATAGCTACGGAGAGCTTTTGGTGTTAGTCATACTTCACGCGCTTGAGACCGCTTGTGGCGCTTTTCCTGCGTCGCGACAACGTTTTTCACTGCGTTTGTCGCGCAGCAACGCTTGTCACACAGCTATGCTTGGTCATATAGCGACAGGAGCACAAGTCGATCTTCAAGGGTGGTTTATATATCGAACCTTTCTTCACCTACTCTCCCGGGTTCGGCATGCGTGCTGCTGCTGTCTGCTGCTCGCTCGGTCGGTATCTCGGCGTGTATATTTGTAAATGTAACAAACGAAGGTTATGTGTGCGCCGAATGCAAAGATCAGAAAACGGGCTCATATAACTGCCGCTTAGCCTCTATTCTAGAGATAGTGTCAGTAAGCGCACTTCTCGTCTGCGGAATAAAAATAAATTCCTAAATAACATCTCTGCATTTAATGTCGGCTGATATGTATCTCTAAAGCGTGCAATAAATTTATAGGAATAGTTCACCATATTCAACGGATTCATTGATTTACTTAATTTTCTTTTGTTTAGACATTTGGTATGTGTCACTGACACATACCAAACTGGACTGGACTGGATTCCAAGGGAAGGGAAGCGTAGCAGGGTGCAGCAGAAAGTTAGGTGGGCGGATGAGATTAAGAAGTTTGCAGGGACAACATGGCCACAATTAATACATGACCGGGTTAGTTGGAGAAGTCTGGGAGAGGCCTTTGCCCTGCAGTGGGCGTAACCTGGCTGATGATAATGATGTGTCACTGGGTGTGCCCATTCTTGGGCAATCGTCCGTAATGATTATGTACCACTGATGCACACGACTTCCAGGATGCTTAAATGTAGCTATATATGTGTGGTACTTCTGTGTGCATGAAGCTCATGCACAGCTCAAGCTCAAGCTGTGTGCATGAAGCAACATGTAAGCTCATTGCATGAGGTTGCATGTTGCATATGATGGAATCGAACAGAGCTGTACGCAAAGCTACTAATTGTAAAAGACTCAACACTACCTGAATATACCTTCCCTCTCCATAGGTTACAACATGTGCGTTGGATCTGCATAGATTTTCTTTTACTGTTGGAAATTTTAATTGTTGAAATAAGCTGCCTAATATTGGACGCCTCACTTTACCAAAGGCATTTCGTGATTAGCACTCTCGTGCATCATTATATTCTTAAATCTTGCTGCTAGAAGTTCCACTCCTTTCCTTGAAGTTATCGAAATTTCACATAAAAGGCGAGACGCACGGAAGGAAAACTTTCGCAGCGATGTCTGCTTTTTTTTACTGCAATAAAGGAGGCAGTTTATTTAGTGCGTCTTCAAGTCTGAACATATAGATTACTGTATTACCCTGGCTAATTTTATGTTTGCTTGACTGACTGAAAACAATTACCCCTTTACCACTGGCTACCTTTACATTAGCTACCTTTCTTTTTTAACATAACCGCTGTCATATCATCGGTACTACAGAATCCCTGCGTTGAGTTGAATCGCTGCAATAGTGGCATTCTTGTGGGCGGTATCAGATTCCTCTCCGAGCTTTACTAGTACTTAATTTACATCTGATAGGCGCAAATAGAGTTCGGTGACTCCTTGGGGGCAGGCAATTTTAGTTTCCATTTGGTTCACCCGTGGGCGCGAGTGCCTATTTTACATTAAGATATGAAGGAAAACAACGAGTGGGAAGTGGTAAACGATGTAATTTTTTTTCTACATTTAGTCGCGGGAGAAATCGCAGTTCTGCGTAGACGAACGTCGTCTCTCGGCACCGGAGCACTTCGCGCCACGCGAATGTGTAACGCCGGTACGGTCACGCCGTGACTGCGCATACATCACGAAATGCGGCCCGAAACAGTGGTGCGCATACGCATACAACTCGTGCCGGCTCGGACGTGTTCGGTTGCGCAACAATCGAGGCTGACCCTGCCGTCGTCACGCAACGCGCGCGAGCAATGCCGTGCAACTTGACGGACCTGCGTTTACTGGGGCGTGTAGAAGAGAAAATAAGAGAGAGAGAGAGAGAGAGAGAGAGAGAGAGAGAGAGAGAAAAAGAAGGGCCGGACAGAGTGACCACTGTTGCACGGCCGGCAGACCATACCCCGCGGCCTCGTTGTGGCGTTATGCCTGAAACCCCCCAGTCAGTGAATGCCGCACTAGCCTGCCGTTTCACTTCGCCTCGCACCGACTTTACGTTACCTTTTTTTTTTTCCTTTCCATTCTCCCCCTGTTCTGCTCAACCGTCCTTGCGGGAAAGGCAGACTAACGCAGGTCTGGCCTCGTTTTCACGACTGTTGGCCAGAGGAAAGAAAGGAAGGAAGGAAGACAGAAAGAAGAAAAGAAAGGAAGAAAACATGACCGATATGCCGCAGTTGGAATAATTACGTCAAACGAAGCCATGTTGAGACGCGTAAATTCAATGCTATATAACTAAATGGGCGCAATATGCGTGTAATATTGTTGACAACTCCATCGAACAAGCTGTTTACGTTATTCTCTCATGGCTGAAGCTTTTTTGTCGTCTGCGTTCCCGGTGACGCGCATGGAGCTGTTCCGTGTTCTGCATCGGGTTTTTCAGCATAACGTATGCGTGCCCACCGGGCAAGATGCTTGTTCTTGGCTTTGATAATGCACGTCGGTCTGGAGGCAAAGAAAGCTTCACTTTAAAAGATGCCTGCCTTGCAGGTTTGTAGCTAGTGGTAGCAAAATTTTGCTCAGCCATCCTGTTCACCTCAACCTATACGCAGAGCACATCTGGAGTAATCGGTGTATTCTTTGCTGTGTGCCGTCTCTGCGAATACGTCTGAAGCCAAATGGACTCGTAAACGAAGCTGCTTTTAGGCGTTGTGAGCCTTCTTTCGCATTTTTTTGTGCCTCAGAGGCTTAGATAGCGCGATAAATTATTCTTTAGGATTTAATTACTCTATCAGCAAAGATGGTGCTCGTTACTCGCGTTAACTCGTTGCTCGACCCATCGAGCGATAATTTTAGCGAAATGCCCAAGGGTGTTTATGCTTTCGACACGGGTGGTCGGTGTTGCACGAAAAATGTAGATTTTGGGAAAAGTGTGTTCTCTAGGCAATTATAATGTAATTTCTCCTATATTCTGTACATTCATTCGTAAAATTTGTTGCCTTGTTCCAGAAACGTAAAAGCTGTGAAGCTGCGTTGCTGCTTTAGCGAACCTTTCCCTCTGAAGTAAAATTCTCTTTCTTTCTTTCTTTCTTTCTTTCTTTCTTTCTTTCTTTCTTTCTTTCTTTCTTTCTTTCTTTCTTTCCTTCTTTCTTTCTTTCTTTCTTTCTTTCTTTCTTTCTTTCTTCCTTTCTTTCTTTCTTTCTTTCTTTCTTTCTTTCTTTCTAAAGTCCAGCCGCGCTTATCGCAAGAGAGTTTGCGGTGCGAGCTTCGAACTGCGTGGCGTGCATAGAACGGCACGCTTAGCCACGCGGATTATGCGGGAATAGCTGTACTTCAGTATGCCGCAATGAACTTATTTAGAAAGGCAATGATGGGGATAATACAATGAAAGCAGACAGTCCGGTAAATATGCTAAGGACGAGGCCTTAGTTCATCTTCGCTTGCTGCATTTTAGACACCATAATAAAGTGTGCGTAGTCACGGCGGCACTGACTTCAGTCTGAGTCCTCCGAAGACAGCTTTCTGTAGTTACTCGTTAGCGAACACTTGCATATATAGTAAAGAACTTATCGATGTAAATATTTATGTTCAGTATTCTTTGAAGATGCCGCACGGTAATTAGCACGAAGAACAGTGCGGAAATAACAAGAATCATTAATTATACGCAGGATAAACGTATGAACAAAGCAATACGGAGCAGTGAAGCGCAAGATAAGTGAGAGGCGAAAGAAACATAGAAGGCAAGTAGCTGGATCGAAGTTACGTACATCAAGAAGAAAAACCTCGTCTGTGAATAAATCCCTGCTTAGGTGGCAGACGTCGGAGCTCGGACGCGGGGCTGTGCCAGTTGCTCACGGTGCACATGTGTACGCCATCGGCTGCCTGTCGTAAGGGGCCAGAAAGATGCAGAAAAGCGACGCTTTTTTTTTCAATGTACAGTAAAGCCTAGTTGCTATTAGTGCCACCAATGAAAACGAAAACAAAGATAATTTCCAGGAGACTGCCATATAAACTTTCTCACTTCTACAACGGCCTCTCGCCTTGAAGTTTAGCCTAGCTCTAATGCTTCGCCTTACTTCTCGTAGCTAGAGTACGACGACTTATTTGCCATTTCCTCGGAGGAGTACACTTTTGTTCCTTTAAGCGACCGACGCTCCCACATTCGAGGAGTAGTAACAGAAACGTGTCAGTCTATTTACACGAGGTCTTTGCTAAGCCATCGTGACATTATCAGCGTACCTACGAAGCTGCGAACATTAAAATTCGTAAAACAATGCCCCAGACATGACAAACCGGGGGGGGGGGGGGAGGCAAGTTTGCCCGAAGCGCACAAATAACATACGCAATTTATTAACCTTTTGATTTAGCACGCTAGAGGCAACAAACATGGCACAACTGAGACTGAAAAGGAACGCGCTCACTTTTGTTAGACCACGTGCATCTTCAGCCACTTCTCTATCGCCTATTTCACCTCATACCGAAGCTTGTCCGAATAAATTTGTTCGAAGCTTGTACCCCACTGTGTGCATGACGTCTTGCGCTGACCCGAAAGGGCTCCAAAGGTACAATCGCAATGTCTTACCTGCATGTATTAATTTTGCAATATTACGCCGCGCCACCCTATGACACCTTTAAAACCTTCTTTTTAGCCAACAGAATCTACATTTAATAAAATTTAACGCAATTACATTCGTAGAATCGTAGTTCCGACACACATTCGTAAACCTTACGAAAAATTCCGAAGAGTTGGCAGGTATGAGTTCAGTACTTTCGTCGCGTTATCGCGGCTTCACCTAAAGAGCGACTCAATCAAATCATGAGCTAGCGCAACACTATAATATGCCGCGCCACATTTAATGTCACTGGTCGTGGTATGTGGCACGGCAAGCTGCTATCCTGGCCAACGCAGAGAGGCGACGATGGCAATAACTGGAGAGACAGGGAAGTTAACCGCACTAAAAGGTCAATTACAAGTCCTCACTCACTACAGCATATGCGCGTGACGTGCTGCATGCAACCTTTGAGCACACACGAGTTATAGGACAGTATGCGGAGAGTATAACTGCTAGTGCTGATAAAAGCACAAAGCACACTCGCATAAGCCGTAATAACGCATGGAACAAACTGTGTAGTGCCCAAGAGTAGCTTGATTTCCTTTTTTTTAAATGCAGATTCTATGCTTAAGAATTGCGTGCCGCGCAATCGGACTGTTAATCTGGTTAAAATTTATGCCTTTCTTATTTCTCTCTCTCTCTCTCTCTGCTCTTTATGAGTCGGACATACTAAATAACAATATATATATATATATATATATATATATATATATATATATATATATATATATATATATACGTTTCCACCTTCCGGCCATACGTCAACGTTTGCGCCGATCCCAAAGGTAACGCGGTCAAAAAATTTAGGAATCTGACTACCCTCACGCTAAAGGCGACACGATACAGAGTGCCGTGTGCAGAGGCTCCGCCCATATCTCACCCCCAATTGGAAGTCCGTCTTGCATCAACTTCAATTGGAGGTCGACTCGCCTTCTCACTTTTTTCTTTTCTTTTTTTTTTTTTCGTTGTGAACAAGGTTTTTCGAGCCTGCTCAAAACTTACCGAGAAATCAAACAAACAAACACGCAATTTACAGCAAATACCCAGCGTATGTATGGAAGAAATGAATGCACGGGAAAAATATAGTGTGGACAATGCACACGGTTGAGCCGAAAAAGAGAGAGGCGCTATCAGGAAGCGGGAAAGTATGGCTGTAAACGCAAAGGTGGACCAGAGGGAAGTGAATCAGAGTCCGACGGATAAGGAGGGGAGGTGGGAGGGGGGTGGGTAGGAGGAACGACTAAGCCTCGCATTAAGCGGATAACGCTAAGACGCGGCGCCATCAAGGCTCCGCCATTATATTCATTTGGTGTGTGTTCTTCGTTCCAGCACGGCGGTTACCTTGTGCAGATACATGTCGCGGAACTGCCATGGGCTAAATGGCTTCGCCATTTTTCATGCTCGTAGCGAGGTACCGCCTTTCACATTCGAGATTTTTTTTTCTGCATTGTGCGAGCAAATTCTAATTATACTTTTTTTTTCTTTCTCTGCCGCGCGGGCACCCTTTCGTGCATCAAGAAGATATGCAGCTACGAGAAAACGCCACTGCTAGGCGCGCACTTTTTCATTTCAAATGTCCGTATAGCGGACACACAATAACCACTGTTTTGTTACCGTCTTATTTGGAACGCTTGTATATTTGCCTCTTTTCTGTCAGCGATGCAGTGTAAGCTGGCCTTCTACACCGTGGCGTGGGGCATCGTTGGCTCTGACTCATCCCACGAGGAAGCCCGGTGTCCTGACCTTCGCCGGCATTCCTCCCTTTTTTTTTTTTCGCCTATCTGAAATGACGCTCCGCGCATAATACGCTGCTGTCCATCAAAAAAGAAAAAAAAAGAAATGCAGGAGGACCTCAGTGGGGCGGTACGCTCGTCGGGGCCGAAAAACTGCTATAGTGCCGTTCAGCCGAGGGATGGCATAACCTCGTTTTCTTCCACCTACCACGATCGCTGTTTACGGAAGGCTGGGGTAAGCGAGGCCGGGAGAGAGCCTCACTTACCGTCGGGTTGCTCACCTATACTATCCGACGAAGGCCGGCGGTCATTAATGACACTGACGCTATCCACGATCCCGTCATCACGACAGGGTAACGAAGCGCTAAAACCTTCGCATTGCGCCTATCGTACTTGCGTATATATACGAACGCGCGTTCGCCTGTCGGGGCAGTATAGGTAACGCGCTGACAGCCGCGGCATTTTGCCTTCGTCGAAATCTCTTAAGACCTCGCTTTCAAGCAGTGCTTAATCAATTCACGCAACGGCTGCAAACGCTCTCGCTGTGTGAGGTAACTGCCGCGAAATATGTAGCGGACACGAAAATACCCACGCTAAAGAAAAACAACAACGATGGCTCTGGCGGCACTTCCTACTGGTTTATTTCGGGTCGAGGCCAAAGAAGAAATTATATGGATGGACACAAGCGCGGAAGGCATCAGTCGCACACCGAGCGGCACAACCAGCATTCAAATAATCTAATACCAGAGACTCTAATCTAATCCCAGAGAACCGAAGTTCAGCTAATCTAATATCTGAATTCAAATAATCTAACCTTTTAAAAAAATTTAATTATGCGGTTTTACGTGCCAAAACCACCACCTGATTATGAGGCCATGCCGTAATGTAGGACTCCGGAAATTTGGACCACGTGGAGTTCTTTAACGTGCACCTAAATCTAAGTACACGGGTGTTTTCGCATTTAGCCTCCATCGAAATGCGTTCGCCGTGCCCGGGATATAAACTGACCTTTTAGCTGCGGTTATATATTGCAGTAAGTACCCACTATAGGCCAAGAACTAGTTAATAATAATAATAATAATATTTGGGGTTTCACGTGCCAAAACAACTTTCTGATTATGAGGCACGCCGTAGTGGAGGACTCCGGAAATTTTGACCACCTGGGGTTCTTTAACGTGCACCTAAATCTAAGCACACGGGTGTTTTCGCATTTCGCCCCCATCGAAATGCGGCCGCCGTGGCCGGGATTCGATCCCGCGACCTCGTGCTCAGCAGCCCAACACCATAGCCACTGAGCAACCACGGCGGGTGCCAAGAACTAGTTCTTCCAAGGCATCATCACCACCACCACCACCACCACCACCACCGTCATGATGGTGATGATGATGATGATGATGATGATGATGATGATTCATCATAATAGTCACCATGACTACCGTCGGCTTTGTTCACCTTCAAGATATGCCACTATAGGCGTCACTATCGTCACCGTCGTTTTACTGTAAAATTAGGTGTAAAATTAGCAATAAAGAAACTACTGTAACAATCGTTGTTTAAATTGCCATCATCAAGCTATGCTTTGATGGTGTTTATATTTCTGTAATTGTTACTTTTACCCTGTTTCGGTGTGATGCCACATTCATTTGTCGTTTACCGCTCATACTTTGTGCTTTTCTTTATTATTTCAGCTGTCATACTCACTACGTATTATCTCTGCATTGCATACAAGCAAATTTTCTTGTGCAGGCGACATAACTGCTACATTGTATTCGCGCATTGACAAACGAACACAAATAAAGCAATGTGTAAAAAGAAAACGCAAACATCCTATAGCGAATAAACACGTAGCTTTGAAACTGTAAATAAACGAACATCCCCGTAAGCAGACATGCCCGCCTCCTCCTCTACCCTCCGGCGACTCTTTTGGCGCCCTCCGTCTGCCCGCTGTTTCCTTCTTCGTCTACTTCCGCCGGCGACGTAGTGTGTGGGTGGCGAGGGAGCGTAGCGTTGTTTAGTCGGGCCCCTTCCGCCATTGAGTAAAAGAGAATGCGAAAAACAAGAAAGGGGAAAGACAGAGGCGACGTGTTCGAGCGTACGTGCTTCAGTGCGTCACCAAACACACGTAGACCACCGAGTTCCCGCGCTTGTGTGTTGATCACGGCGCGGTAGACCAGAAAAGAACGCTCACGCGCGCGCCCCAGCCCACGTAGCTCTGGGCGCGCGCGGACTATTGATGACCCGATGCGTTGCGTCGTCCTCTCCAGCAACCTCTGTTGACTCGACCCACTCGCGCCTTCGGGCGTCGGGGCAGTCGCAAACGCTTCCACACCGTGACAGCGCCGACGATTGTCGCCTTTGAAGCCCCCGCCCCGAACCACTCTTATGGTCTTGTATTCTAGCAGGAAAAGCACGTTGCCCTGCGGTGGGCCTCGACGGATGTGCGCTCCCCGCTCCCTTTTCCTGTTTACGAGCGAAGACAATGAACCCGAAGCGTCTGCTGTCGCAAGGTGTAGGGACGCGTGCTTTATCTTTTACTTCCTCCCCACCTCGTTCTTCGTATTCGGTGTGCAAATGTCGCAGTGCCAATTTACGAGTCGTTCCCAAGGAGAAGGAAGCCCGTGTTTCGCAGAAGGAAGGGAAAGCTCGAAGGGCAGCGCGAGACCACGAAGGAAACTTGCATGCGCTCCCGGTGCTGAAAGAACGACTTCGCCAGTTGAAGACGTCCTCAGCTTGAGGATTTCCGCACTAATCACTTGTTTCATCAACGTGCCCGGCCGCCAGCGCCCGTCCCAAGACTTCCAAATTAAACGTGTCGACATACATGTCGCACACAGACAATTCGTGTCACGTATTAGGAACGCTGCAAGTAGTATTTGCGCGTTGCATCCGGAATCGTACCTGCGTTTTACCGCAATATAAAGCTTTGTCGTTCGTGCGGACTAATAATAATTAATGGCGTTTCAGGTCGCAAAGGTCCACTTGGCCATAGGAGACGTTGCACTGAAGTACTTTAACACTGGATAAACCAGTTGACGTTCATTAAAGGGACACTAAAGAGAAAATGATTTCTGCATGTGTAAATTACCTTTCTACGATGCCAAAAACATCACTCTTACCATGATAAGGCGCTTGGTAAGCCAGAAAAAGTGCAAGAACGAAAGGCGGGTGGCGATGCCGCCTTGAACTGCCCTCACCTGGTCGCTGTGACGTCATGAATTTTCATGGCATCTTCTAAAGCCTATATAGCGGCACAGATTGACTACAATTTGTTCTAAAGGAACCAAATAGTAAACATGACAAGTTTCGGGAACCTTTATTCAGTCAACGCGGCCCAAATGCGAAAACATACTTTGGAACCCCTGACGTCACACATGACGTACCGGCGTCGGGGTTTCGGTGCGAAATTCAAATACTGATACTTCGGCCTTCGTTTTCTCATCTAATAATGAAACAATTATTTTTCAAATGACTGTCTGCCGAGTTCTCAAACAATGCTTTATCAGTCTAAACTGATGTATTGTTTCGGTGGTTCCTTTAACGTTCGCGGAAACCTCAGCGCACGGATATATATATATACATATATATATATATATATATATATATATATATATATATATATATATATATATATATATATATATATATATATATATATATATATATATATATATATATATATAATGCATTCTGCTCCCACGAGAGGGCCGCCGGCTGTCAATGCGCCCTTGGCCGCAGAGCGTTATACAGGTTCTTGGACACCGAGTTGGGATCTGGCTCACTGGCTTTCATCACATCCACTAGCTGTATACTAGCACCTCTACAGACCCGGCTGCTCTTTGGTAATCTAGACTGCTGTGTAGAGGAGTTGATTACATTCCCCGAACTTGCATAACCTGATTGCTGACATGTATGTGATTCGTTGTCGAAATCCAGGTTATTGGGTAGGCTATTCAAATCGAGTATTGTACCCATGATGAGACAACATCATTTGTTTATTCCAGGTACCACCAATCGCCGAAACATTGTAGAGAGGTGTGGAAATACAGAGCAATAGATGTATGAAAAAAATTACATCAAGTTCTGCGTGGTATGGAGTGCAAGCATACCTGCCAGCCTGTGAATCTTTTAATTCCTGAAGTCCCTCATTAGGGAAGAAAGAAAAAGTGGGGCTTTACATGCCAGAACCACTTTCTGATTATGAGGCACGTCATAGTGGAGGACTCCGGAAATTTCGACCAACTGGGGTTCTTTAACGTGCATCCAAATCTAAGTGCACGGGTGTTTTCGCATTTCGCCCCCATCGAAATGCGGCCGCCGTGGCTGGGGTTCAATCCCACGACCTCGTGCTCAGCAGTCTAACACCATAGCCACTGGGCAACCACGGCGGCTCATAAGAGAAGAATTTTTTGAAAGAAGTCGGTATCTTTTTAAGCTTTATTTTAAGGGATACTTACTTGAGTAACAAGGATTTAACTTTAGACGCAGCCCATCTAGCAGCGCTAAACTTGAAACAGCAAATACTATCTAGAAACAAACAGTTTTTAGATCACAGGGATTTTTCCACCGGCTTAGCTGTTGCCAATTTGCACCTCTTCTACCCTCTCACAGTCACTCGCAGCGGAAGGCGAAGAGCGAAACATTTTTGCAAAGAGCATTACTTTATTTTATTTCATAAGACGACGTAACTTTCGCAAAATCGTAAAACGGGCCCAAATTCGTACACTTTTCGAAAAAGTTCGGGAGACTCGGCTCGTATGGTGTAACTCATGCGGACGATCCCATGCGGCGCCCGTATACCATCCGGCATGAACGACTAGGTCTTGACCGGTAGGCCACTAACGCCATACTGCGGCGCCTGTGCCGTCGTCGCTGGAGAGTTTGGCATTTTCATTTCAATCCCAGACGCTTGCATAGCTGGGACACGTCTTGGGACTCGTCCGGGCGGTGCTTCTGTGTGACGACAGGTCTTTTATTCCGCAGGCTATGTATAAGGGCCTCCGTGGTGAAAGCAGCTGGTTCGTAAGGTGCTGCCCAATGACTGGCGGAATGAGCCATGATTTATTTAAGCCTGCTCTTGCCGTTGCGACATACGTCGCCTTTCTTTCTTTCTTTCTTTCTTTCTTTCTTTCTTTCTTTCTTTCTTTCTTTCTTTCTTTCTTTCTTTCTTTCTTTCTTTCTTTTTCCTTCCTTTCTTTCTTTCTTTCTTTCTTATTTATTTATCTAGTTACGCAAGACACATCTCAAACAACGTGACCAAGAATGAAAATGAAAAGAAAGAAAGAGAAAGAAAAGGAGAGAGAGAGAGAGAGAGGTAATTATAAAGGAAAGGTAGGGAGTTTAACCAGGACTGAGCCCGGTTGGCTACCCTACACTGGGGAAAGGGAAAAGGCGACGGAAAGATTAAAAGAAGAAGAGAAAGTCTACTGGGGATATCGTTCGGTCACTCAGTCCGGATCACAGACGCTGACTCAATCCAGTAGCCTTCAAATATCGCAGCAGAGCTTTTGTCGCCTTTTGTAGCTGCAATATGCGAGGCCATGGACCAAGATCTTCAAGGTGAACGGTGTTCTATCTAGCTGATTGAGAGATGTGTAGAGGTCATGTATTTCGTTTTGAAAAGATGGGAGAGAGACACACAGCCAGTGACTCTGGGAGTCTCTGACTGTGGGAGTCACTGACTGTGAAACCTCTGTCAATACTATATTTTAGCTTGTAAGGAAATGCGTGCTTATGAGGAAAATTTTGCAGTTACATTTCGCTGCTAGCTAGTAGAAACTCAGCCACAGGTTGGTTTCTTATTTTTGCTGTGACACGCTCGCCTATAGATATCGACACTGTTAATTACGTAGATAATGCCACTATGCCATCATAAGTCTTTGGCGATCTCAACACCGAGGTGTCAGCATGTACAGACGTATGCCAACTGAGGACCAATTCAGGTGTATTCGGTCTTTTCCTGTGATGGATGTTTGCAGAAAACTCCACCTGTCCCGATGCGTATCGGTCTAGGCAGACGGATGCCGTAAGGTATGGCAAATGCCTGAAGCCAAATGAAGTCCACTGCAGATGCACAAGCCGTACGACAACAAATAAACTAGCTCGGTCTGCGGGTTGCTTACCCCTATTTGTTTGTTTTCTTTATCTGAATTTTCTAAGCCGCATTAATGGACACTTCACTTCATCCCCGTAACACTTTACATTTTCTGATTATCGTCTTAGAAAACTAATCTTAAAATATCTCTATTGCAGTTCTATTATTTTCTCCTCCGCATCACTATCGGCAGGTACAAAGAAGCCGCAACACGAAGCCTCGTGTGGCTGGCCTCCGGACTTGAAGGCCTGGTCGTTTAGTGAGCTGTTGTTGTTTTCGCGTTTCTGCTACCTGAAGCTGACTGCAGACACGCGCTAGCCGTAGAAGTTGGATTATTCGATCGCTTATTACTGTTCTTTCTTTCTGCACAGGTACCGCGCGAAAGAGATTTGCACCGAAGGAGATGTACTTCGAGCAACAGAATGGTACTGATACGTTCGAACCCACATCAAAAGGGCATTTTCAATATGTTTTGACGCTGGCGTCGAGTGACAGGATGAAAAAAAAAAAGAAAGGAGGAAGAGGGAAATAACCACGGACCAAAGGCACATCTCGAGTGCGTTGCTGCCTGTCACCGACAAGATGACTGTGGACAGTAGCGAACACGAGGAGCCTTCGACCGGCTTCCAATTCGTATTAGTGTGTGTGTGTGTTTCTGTGCGTGCGTGCTTGTCTTTGTCAGTCTTTTTGGGGCTATTACACAGTACTGTCGCCTCGCGGTGACCACTTAAAGGGAACCTCCGCTCCTCCCCCCCTCTCTGCCTCCCCCCCCTCTCACACACAAGAGAAAAAAGGAACACACGAAACGAGCCCTCGAAGGTACAAATTGATTGCTCTTCGTTAATTCTATTTGCAATTTGCTATGCAATCTTAGTGATCTGATACTGACTTAGTACTCCTACATGCGCCTCACGAACACCATGGCTCCACGAAAGTTCCGCTGTTACTGGTGAGCTCACGGCTTATGGACGTAAGCGTTGGCATGTAACCGAATAAAGGTTGAGGACTCAGTTTACGGATCGTGCGACAGTGCTAATTTTATAGCAGACTTTATCTTCTTCAAACGTTACCACTGGCACATAATTGGGTTGTTGGGCTCCTTTCGATCAGTGTACTTGAACAACAACAACAACAACAACAACAACAACAACAACAACAACAACAACAACAACAACAACAACAACAACAACAACAACAACAACAACAACAACAACAACAACAACAACAACAACAACAACAACAACAACAACAACAACAATAATAATAATAATAATAATAATAATAATAATAATAATAATAATAATAATAATAATAATAATTTATTCATTAAGTATATACAATAGAAAACTATACAGCCCCCATATGCCTGAAGATTTATGTGCGTGGCAAGTCAGTCCAACCTTCGTTTGCATCTGAGGCTGGATGGATATATATATATATATATATATATATATATAGAGAGAGAGAGAGAGAGAGGGAGGAAAGGCAGGGAGGTTAACCAGACGCTCGTCTGGCTTTCCATCCACCACGGGGGAAGGGGTATAGGGATAAAAAAAAAGAGAAAGGGGATAAAGAGGACACAATTTCGAGCACATTTCAAGATTCGCAGCGAGTATACAAACAGTCGCCAAGACCTGTCGACTAGAGGTATTGCAACAAAGCCTTCGTGGCTTTCTGTGCCATCAACACGTACGGCCATGGTCCAAGGATCTTCATTTCCGAGAATGGTCTAGAGTCCAACCGGTTCATTGCTGTTCGGAACGCTTCACGTTTGACGTCGAACTGGGGACAGAGCATAAGATGTGTTCAATCGTTTCCATAGTTCCACAATAGTCGCACATGGGCGTATACCTCATTACAATGCGGAACGAGTCGGCCTTCGTAAATGCGACCCCGAGCCAGAGGCGGCACAATACTGTCGCCTCAGAGCGGGATATTTTTTATGGCACTTGTAGCTTCAAGGATGGATCTAGCCTATGAAGATTACACTTTGGGAGGTTTGGAGAAGACCACTATGCATGTCATACCTTTAGCCATGATATGAAGCTTTCTTGTAGCGTCGGTTCTGGTTAAGGCGATTGTAACTGGTCGGGCTTCCAGATGGGCAGACCTGGCGGCTTCGTCGGCGAGGTCATTGGCAGCAATGCTCGTATATCCATGTTTCCACTGAAATTGAATTTCATGCCCTTTAGCGATAGCTCACGGTGGTACGTACTCTTCAGTTATCTCATATGTGAACTACTCATGAGTAATGTGATATAGGGCAAAACGCAGACTATCAAGTGCTACCTTAGAGCCACAAAAGATGACCCGTTTTTGAGCTGTCTCTTGTAGGAAGCATTGTACAGCAGCACGCAGGGCTCTGCTGCCGTTGATGTTGTCATATGTTACAGTTTGAATTTGATTGTGGTTTTCGTAGCCTCAATGACAACGGCACTTGAATAGCTGGTAAATGAGACCGAACCATCGGTACAGATGTGTATTCGGTTCCCGTATGTCTCATTCGTTAATAGCAAGTTCATCTGTTTCAGAGTTACTTTTCGGTGACTGACCTTCTTTTTTTTTTTTTTTACACCCGGAATATTCAGGGGCACCTGAGGCTGTTGGAGACAACACAAGGAATAGACAGTTTTAGTACAGCGTAAAGCAGCAAACGCAAAGAGTTAGCGTTAACGTTAGCGTTGCGTGCACCACACTGCGCATGCGCTGTACGTAAACGGTGCTGAAGCTCTTACGTACGTACGCTATTTTCGAGATTTAGCGGTGAACGCTAACGCACGCAAGGGGAGCCTTACGTACGGCAACATGGCGGCGCCAGTCGAAGTGAGAGCAGCCCGCTTCAGGTCTATCGAGTCGTCGGCCTGCACTGTTCGGCTCATTCGTTCCCCACTAATGCTCGTGTTTGCTTTAGATTTGTGTGATGATGCTTCGACAGTTGCGCACAGGTTACAAATGGGCGTTGTTTAGGATATACGTTCTCGATTAGCGGAGCAGTAGGCTTAACGAGAGGGTTTGCTAATGTTTGCTCATGTTTGCTGTATCCGCCTCGAGATGGCGCCCAAGTGTATTTCGCTCGATCGCTTGTTGTAAAGCCGCATGTCAAGCCGATGCATGTCACGTTTTCCGCGGCAAAACACAGTATTGTGGTCGGTGCTGTGGTCACAATGCGTGTGCGTATTACCGACGACGACGATATGAACCTCCTGAAGGAGGTTTTCGCCTTGAACCCATTCGGACGGACGTCAAGATGGACGTCCGTTGCAAAAAAGTGGAAAGAAGTGGGAAATCGGATTTCTGGAAGCGAAATTGCCGGCGAAACGTCCCCTCCGGAATAGCTTCGATCTTGAGTGGATCTTGAGGACACGTAGAACCTGCGCGGTCGCTCTCGTTCCCGAAGCATGAGGGCGTCTATGTCATCCCAATTTATAAAGGACACGTAATATGGGTCCCACAGAACACTCGATCGCGGCATGCTAAGAATAATCCGTGCGTTTCGCGACTCTCGACAAAACAACACTCAAACCGAACACCTACATGCGTAATTAACGCATCGACTGTGGCTTTCGATAAGCTTGACTTAGGGACCAACTTGCGGATTCGGCATTGGATAAGCTCGACATATCGTGTGGATTTGGCTTTCCAGTACTTTGTGTTTTTACATCTAAATGGCGCTGTATTTGGTTGCGTTAACGTTAACGCTTTTCTCCGTTCCGCTATTCTAAAGCACTACCTTGTGCCGCGCAGTGCAGTCTTTCTTTGCGTTAGCGTTGCATCGCACGCTAACGCTAACGCAAGCATTTTACGCTATACTAAAACTGTCTAATGGTGTGTATCCTGATGGAAGACAATCTGGATGGGTGATGACAACTTCAGAAAACGGGGCACGAGATTTGTGAGAGGTCAAGAACGCCTAGTGATGATTGGGGACGGGGGAAAGGCGACCGATATGCGCCCTGAAACAATACACAGCAACGGATATCTGGATGGGATGGTCTTTGGCGAGGACGATCGTTGCAGATCTTCACGCGCAGCGAGGAAGTCCTAAACACGTGCGCAATGCTTGGCTCTGTAAGCTCTCAAATGAGCGAACATTTGACTTGCACGTAATATACAACACTGCAATGTTGTAGCGTAGATATCCCAGGTATAGAGCTCTGTACAACTGAAGCATTGTAGGGTGGGTAAGCGAACCAGTTAGCAAAAGGGATAACTTCATCGCAAAAAATTTAACTCAGTGTTTCTCTCTATGCGCTGTAATCGTGCCGTCTCTGCGTCGAACTATACTTGGGTTATCAAAATTAAATGGCGCTATTTAATTGTTTTGCCTCAATAGTTAATGACCATTGACTGAGTATACGCTTTGCAGAGGACACTAGGGAGCGTTCTGCAATGTATATTTATGACGAAGCCAATAAAGGGCAGTACAGTTGTTGACTAACCAGCGTTAGTGCCCGCATCTTATTTCATTACTGAAGGAAGAGTTGCCTGAATCCAGGAAATGTTCATTAAATAAGTTGACCATTACTACATCGATGTACATTCCTGTTCGAGGTCAGTTGAATCAGTGAAGCGTCTTCGTTAGATTGATTAAGGCTTCCAAACGTTGTGCAGATTTTTTATTGGTTATTTCCTGAACCTGTGAAATTCGCTGCAAAATATTCCATTTTGGCTTTACACAGGCATGAGTTTAACTTATTACGTACTTCTTTGTATATTAAGAGAGTTATTGAGGCCACGTTTGTAGAAAATTCTGAAATATTTACCTTTCTTTTCTTTGGTCTTTCAGTATCTAGCTCTGTAGATACCCATAGATTCCTAGCTTTTCTGTGTGGGCTGGATTTAACCAAAGGAAATGTATCGTAGAATACAGCTGAACTTTTGAAAGAATAAAGTTGTAACCTTTACTGGGATCCTAGTTTTCGAGCCGATCCTGAAAGCTTATATTCCCTATTGGTTTACAAAACGTAGGAATGTTGTCATAATTAACAAGTGTACGAGGTTGAAATCGAAGCTTGGACGCTTTACTTTTCGATAAGGTTTCCGGAATAAAACAAGACGTAGGTAGGTGGCCGTTTAAGTCACATAAAAGAAGAACTCCAACAAGGTCTTTTATGTTGTAGTTTGTGATAAATAAGCCTATAAGGCTGTTCGAATCTTC
Source organism: Dermacentor variabilis (assembly GCF_050947875.1). NCBI lineage: Eukaryota > Metazoa > Arthropoda > Arachnida > Ixodida > Ixodidae > Dermacentor > Dermacentor variabilis. The sequence continues at coordinate 89,571,818 of NC_134571.1, read as the reverse complement.
TGAAAACCTCGTTGGTAGAGCTATAATGTGTTCACAAGAATGTGCTAGGAGAAAACCCAGCTGCTCTGCTGTGCTTTGAGTACAGACAAGAACGTTGACTTTAAAGTCTCCTAGCACTATTATTCGCTGTGGAGTGCTGTCTTCAAAATCAAGCAGTCACTCAAAGAAATGTAAAAAAATAAAATGTTGGTATAAAACCCATTGAAATGGCGATAAATCACCTAAATAAGAACATACGAAGCCGAGATGTTTTATACATTGACTAAACGCCTGTAACGCGTTTAATGGCACTTTATTGCCACCAGGTGTCCACTTCATGAGATCCGTTGAATCAAGCTACTTTCGCGGTGGCTAGTGTACATCAAAAGCAGGAGCGCGGAAAATGGCAGCATGATTAATTCCGCATTCTTGGAGAGTTCGTGAACTTGTCAGACGCGCACGTTGCGACAGATTCAATTCGTATTTGGACCCTTCGACGCGGTGCTACAAAGCTCGTTTCAACATGATCGAACACTTAAGCCCCCGACTTAAGGAGGGTGTTCTAAATCCAGCGCCCTAAACATAAACACATTCGTACGTTATCCTCACCACCACGCATCACTAAACCACTCGTGCATACATTCTCGCTCTTGTTATGTAGTCATTGGTTTGTGAAGTTGACGCAAGCATCTTCCGGTGGGTCGCAGCTCTGTAGCCCGAGCGTTCGCCTCACCTCTCGCGCCTGTAAGCCGTCAGTGGGTTTTCAAGGGCGTGCCCCGTGCTCGTCTCACTGGGCTGTAAAGGGAGAGCTTCGTGGGAGAGCTAAGAACGCCCGCGCGCAACTTACGCAGTTTATTATTGTTCCGCGGCAAAAGCCACGACCAGCCTTTGTTTCTTTTGTTTTCTAAGGTCGGCGCCACTTAGCTTCCAGAGGCGAATCGAGATAATAACGATCAGAAAGAAAAGAAGCGACGGGTGCCCCCTCAGCGGCTGTGTTTCATCACGCCAAGATTGTTCTTCTGTTCTCGCTATTTTACGCGTGACCTCCGGTGCGAGGCCGCAGTTGTGTGTGGAGCACGCGATTACTGTTATTGGTTTATGTGGCGTGCGAACTTCTCTAGGTTGCGTTATCTCTCTACTTTCTTTTTCTTTTTTTTCAGTCTCCTTTTCTCTCGACGAGATGAATCCCGGAACAGCCCGAGCGAACCAGCTCTCGCCTGCACCGTTCTCCGGCTGGGCCGGATTGAGCCGGTGACCTCGCGTATTTACAAAGCCAACCGGAGCTTGGCTGGAGAACCAGCGCAAGCAGCATGCTGCGTCCTGGCAGCGTCCACGTGCCGATCAGAGTAGTGCCGAGGGAGCAACGCAGCGAGACCTCCAGGCGTGCGTTGATAGCGTGATGCTGAGGATCGAGGCTATATTTCTTTTTCTTTTTTCTTTGCACGCGCAGCACATGGCATTATCTTCTCGTTGTCAAGGCAGGTATAACATTTCTAGTGGCTTCTCTTTCTTTTTTCCTGAATTAGGCCTAATAGTGAAGCGACGATGACGGCGACAAGTGGAATACGCGAAGTTTGAGTGAATTACGCGTTCCATGTAAGTTTACTCGCAAGGTTTGATCTGCGATTCTGCCTGGTCATGAGGTGCCTGCACCAAATAATTAGGTGATGCTTACGGTGCTGATACCAGTGATGCCACTGGTAATACCTGATTGTGATTTGTGTTATAGTGTGTGAGAAGTGTTTGTTTTAGTATGCTTATTCGCGCAAAAAACAAACAAACAAACAAACAAAGGCTGACTAGTGTGACTTTGCCGAACCAAAACCCAAATTTCGCCGAAGACCCCCCCCCCCCCTCCCCCTTCAGAGTTCTATGAGGTAGAAAGTCACCGCAACTTACAGCGTGCTCCATGTTATAGCCTGAGGATGCTTAATCGCCAAAGGCGCCTTTCTGGTTACTACGGATATTTTTTCCTAGGCTTCCTGGCCCTTCCCCCCTGCTGTGCCGGGCCACAGATGTTACAGCGGCACCAGCGACTTGAACGCGCAACCGCTTACTGTCAACGCCCTCACGGTAAAACCGCATACACTCGCGTATGGTCGCGCTCGTGTAATACACACACCTGCCAAATAATTAGCAGCCCGAAAAAGCCCAGAAAACAACAGGAAAGTTCGCGTCCTCTTGAATTCTGAACAAGTGGAGTGCGATGCCTTCGACCATTGCTGTGAAAGCTTTACAGTCACAAGAGTGTCAAACGCCATCGATGGCAGAGAGCAAGAACGTATCCACGAGTGTGCTGCCGAAGCGAGGCTGAGCAGCAGAAAGACTGACAGTGGATAGGACAGGGCGGGCAGCAAGTGCGTGCCGAGCATACAGGGATAAATAAATGCACTATGAAAGAATAGTGCATAAGCTCTTTAAGTACTAATAAACCGCGGGGATTACGTAACAAAACAGCAAAACAACTGCACCGAAATGGCAAGCACCCGTGCAAGGGCCGCACTTCGGCAAGAGAGAGAGAGTAAGGACAGGAAAGGTAGGGAGGTCGACCAGACGAGCACCCGGTTTGCTACCCCACACTGGAAAAAGGGGAAACGGGTATAGAAAGAGGAAACGAGTGAGAGCGTGAGCACTGAATGCGTGTGGGAGGATGCACAGGGACACTATAAACGGTCTCTTAAGGCGGTGCACTTCAAGTAGTGTACTAGCTCACGAATCGCGTTTCGTGCCAGTGATGGGTGTGGCCACGGTCCGAGTATATTTGACTCGGAGAACGGCCTTGAGTCCAGTCGGTTTAAAGTTGCCTGCAGAGGGAAGCGTTGTAAATCGTAGCGAGGGCAAGTAAAAAGTAAATGCTCGATGGTTTCCTCGCGCCTACAGGAGTCGCACATCTGGCTCTCGGCCATTCCGATACAATAGGAGTAGGCGTTCGTGAACGCCACTCCCAGCCACATGGGGCACAGCAAGGTTGTTTCGCCGCAAGAAAGGCTAGATGGCAGTAGCCGTAGCGTGGGGTGTAGTTTATGCTATCGGCAATTGAAGGATCTTGAACTCCAGAAATCTTGCGACTTTTTTTATGCAATCAGGGGAAGTTCCCTGGCAGCGTCCGACCTCGCCAAAGCAATTGGACGCATCTGGGTGTTCTTCGTGGGCAGACCGGGCAGTCCTGTCAGCAAAAGTGTTGCCGACGATGCCACAGGGAGCGTGAATCCATTGAAATATAATGTTGTGCCCTCTTTCAGAGCATGGTGATGTGCTTCCCTGATGTCGGATATCATCTGCTCGTAAGTTCTGTGATGTAATGCAGACTTGATGCGGTGAAGAGCTGCCTTACCTCCGTATTCAGAAATGCAACTTAAGTTGAAGCTCATGCTTGACTTGATCTAAGTGACGCTTATCGTGAACGTGCCGAAGGAAACGCAGTGAGCGTCTTTGGGCACGTTAATGCCAGGCGTCATTTAAATCAAGTCAAGCATGAGCTTGAAGTTAAGTTACATTTATGAATACGGCGGTTAGAGTCACAAAATACGACCCAGTACTCTGTCGGCTCTTCGGTGACGTACGTCATAGCGGCATCGAGAGCTGCTCGTTCTACCGACGTAGATGTAGTCATGTGTGGCAATTTGAATTTAACTGTAACCTCCTTAGCTGGAACGACGAATGCGGCAGTTGACCTGGTAGGTGAGGTCGAACCGTCGGTATATATAGGTATGCCGTCATGATACGCCTGGTGCAGTAATAGGAGGGTCAGTTTATTCTGAGCCGGCGATCGATGCTTGGCCTCCTTTGTAATTCTGGGAATAGCAAAATTGACTTGAGGCTGTCGCAGGCACCACAGGGGAGATGAAGGCTTCGCCGCCGGTGTATAGGATGACGGTACGCACACTTGATGAGTGCTACTCACTTTCGAAAAGGTCGCTTTAGGTCTCTCGGCTTGTAGGGAGGCTAAGTGATGGTCGGGGATTCTTGACAGATGGCAAATGTGTGCTCTGAGAGAGTCGACAGCTACGTGTGTCTGATTCATATGGTCTTCCGCGATGGCAATTGTTGCTGCTGTTGAGGTGCACCGAGGCAGCCCTAAACACGAGCGTAGGACTTGACCTTGTATGCTCTCGAAAGCGCGAATGCTCGTCTTGCATGTATTTGACAAAACTGGTAGAATGTAACGTAAGAGTCCGAGAAATAGTTACCTGTGCAGCTGCAACATGGAATTGACTGGTGTACGCCAGTTTTTCCCGAAGAGAAACTTGAAGACCTGAGCAATTGCAACTAACTTCTTCAGATAGACACAATGGCGGCTCCACGAGAGGTTGCCGCCAATGATGACACCCAGAAAGCGATGCGTGTTAACATAGGACACAGCTTGACGATTGATTGAAACGGGATACGATGACATTTGTTTTCGCGCAAAGCCGTCCACACACACTGAGGCCTTGCTCTCGGAGATAAGACGCCGTCATGGTTGCCGCCCGCTGAAGCCTGTTCCGTACCTGAGGGCGAGTCATGGCAGAGGACAAAATGCGAATGTCGTCGGCATGTATTGAGAAATGAACTGTCCGCGGTAAGTACTCCGCTAGTATTACCAGGACGAGGTTGATCAGAATAGGGTTCAGCACTCCACCCTGCGACACACCAGGGCAGGTGTAATGTTCCCGAAGTTGGGCCGTCATCCGTCTGTAAGAAAAAGCACCTCTCAGTAAAATAGCCCCGAATTCATTGATAAACCCGGCCACCAGTGCCCACAGACTAAAGTGAGTTTAGTATGGCCTCATGGGCGACGTTGTCGTGTGCTTATTTGATATCTAGAAAAAGTGTCACTGATAGGCTCTTGAGGTTTTTTTGTTCTTGGACCCAGGTTACGGTGTCATTGATGTTGTCAATGGACGAGCGACCTCGAAGAAAGCCCGCCGTGGCGTTCGGATAAAAGTATAATCGCTCTAGATATCATTCCGAGCGAGCAAGAATCATTCTTTCCATCACTTTGCCGACACAGCTCCAAAGCGCAATCGGTCGATATGATGATAGATGAAACGGAGGCTTTCCAGGTTTCAGAATTGGGATCAAGAGGCTAGATTTCGATTTTTTAAGAACGACGCCATTGTGCTAAGATTCATTGTAGCAATTGAGCAGCGCACCGCGTGCGTCATGTCCAAGGTGACATAGGGCAGTGTACGTGATGCCAACTTGTCCTGGTGACGAAGAACGCCCGCAGGTCTCCAACGCAGCGTCGAGTTCTTCGAGCGAAAATAGCACTTTCATTTCTGGTACACGTGCCTCAGGGATGTCATTCAGTGCTCCGTCCGTAATTATGACCTCTTCAACAGAACAGAACGTAACAGAACTCTTCAGCCACTTCAAGTTCCTAGCGGAGTTGGTAGAGGGCCAGAGTAGCAAAGGGCTTCCTTTGATGCGGACATGAGTGAAGACCTTTAACCGTTCTCCATATGTGCGAAGGCGATTTTCGGGGATGAAGCGACTGACAGTGAGTGAGTAAAGACTTTATTTGAAAACAAGGTATTGACGGATGACCTTGTTGTTAGGCAGCCACGAGCCCCTGGGCCCGGGCGGCTTCTTCAGCTCTCTCGATGACCTTGGCCTGCAGGTCAGGGTCGGAGCTGAGCAACACGGCCTCCCACTGCTCAGTACTACTTATTTCGTGATTTGTGTGATTTTCGGCTGGGCACGACCACATAATATGGAATAGATCCGCTTTTTGCTTACAATGCTTACATGTATTAGGGTATTGGTCCGGGTAGTAGTAGTGATAGGCTACGGGGTTGGGGTAGGTGTTCGTCTGAAGTCGTCTCCAAGCTACTTCTTGTCGCTTGTTAAGCGATTTGTGTGCTGGCGGGTACACTGCCCTGGCTAACCTGTAGTGCTGAGTTATTTCCTGGTAACTGACCATGCGATCCCTCCCTGACCCTAGCGTGAGCCGTCCGGGTGCTCGCTTGGCGAGTCCTCGAGCGGCGGTGTGGGCGGCATCGTTGCCGGGTAGGGAGGAGTGTGCTGGTGCCCAAATGATCTGGATTGGTCGTGGGTGTTGGTTTGTGTCTATTATGTGTTTTACGGGAGCCGAGACCCGACCTTTCGCAAAATTGCGTACTGCTGCTCTGGAATCGCTAATAATGTAATGACAATGTGTGGAGGCTATTGCCAGAGCGATAGCCGCCTCTTCCGCTGTTTCGGAGCTTCTGGTGCGAATTGAACCACCAGCGCGTATTTGACCTGAGGAGTCCACCACTGCAAGGGACATACAGTTGCGTTCTATGTATTCTGCTGCGTCGACATAGACTACGTCTTTGAAGGAGTGGAATTTCTGATGTAGGGCTTTGGACCGCTCGGCCCTCCTTTCCTTGTGGAATTCGGGGTGCATGTTTTTAGGGAGTGGATTAATTTTGAGATGGCGCCTCTGATCGTGAGAAATGTCTACTTTAATGCTTTGCATCGACTCGTAGTTGATGCCGAGATTCTGGAGGATGTTTCGCCCGGCGGCACTCTGAGCTAGCCTTTCGTATTGAGATATAAGGTGCGCTTCTACTAGTTCATCGAGGGTGTTGTGCACACCTAGGGCTAGCAATTTAGCGTTGGCCGTTCTTATAGGTAGCCCAAGAGCCTGTTTATAGGCCCTCCGGATAATCCCCTCTATTTTCTCTCTCTCAGCCGCTTTGAGGCAGAGGTACGGGGTGATGTAGGTGATGCGGCTGAGAACGAAGGCTTGTACCAACCTTATGAGGTTGGCTTCTTTCATGCCAGAGTGTCGGTTGGCAATTCTTGAAATGAGTCGCATCGTCTGCTGACAGAAAGTTTTCCATCGCTTGTCTTCCAATTTATCCATACGACGCTGGACTTTCTCTTATATGCGTCGTGAATCCTTCAGATCCAAGACGGACTTCGTGTGGCGATACATTCTCTCCGCTTGTCGGCGTGCCGCACGCAGCCTCTGCAGTTCTATATCCGAGTCTGTTCACATTGATGACCTTGTAAGAGAGCAGGTGAATGCTTTCATTGCGTCTGCGATTGGATCGTCGATATTGTGTGAAAGGCCTTCCCGACATGCGCCATCCATATGCTTCTTAAACCTTGACCAATCAACTGCACACAAGACAACAGAGGAGCATTGCTTAGCGCCACTAATCTTGATGCATGTTGGAATGTGGTCGCTTCCGTTTGTTTCTATGTCCGTAAACTATGGGCTCGAGGCAAAGAGCCGTAACACCAAAGTTAAGTCCAAGCAGCTACTTATAGGTCGGGCGTCGCAGAAATGTAGTGCTGCCGTTATTTGCAAAGGACATATCATGTTCGACAGCAAAGCATGCAAGACTCCCACCTCTGGAGTCAACTTAAATGCTTCTCCGTAGCTGGTAATGCGCGATAAAGTCACATGTGATAACCCAGGGGCCATTGGTCATTGTGCGTGCGTCAGTCAGCCTTCGATTACTTTACATAAGGAAGAGATTAAGTGCCTTAACAGTTATCTCTCATGTAGGCTGGCACATGTACCCGACTGACACGTGGTGATACCATTCCTGAGCTTGCGCATATGAGCTTTGTGTCTTCTTTCTTTTTTTCGCCTCAGTGCTCCCTTCAGCTGATTGTCGGCGTTCGTGTTGTCCACTTCTCTACTCTTGCCTCCTGTCGGCACGCCTCACCACTTTTTTGCATAAAGAAGGGCTCACTGAAAATTTACTGAGGCGCTTGCGAAAGACCTAAATCTTGGATATTTTTTTAGTATGTCTTCCTCAAGGCACTAGTTTATCTTATCGAGGCGCTTCCTCATATGCTCGATGACACTGAAAAGTCGTAATTTTGGATACCCACAGTGTTACAAAAAGCAACTCATAAATATTGTCCTAAAGTGAACCACGAGGTTGGAGATACCAACGCGCGGGTATCAGAAAACATCACCTCATATACGGGGACAAATACAGACCACAGACCAGAATGAAGGCCTTGATGTTATGCTTACTCCAGTCACTATAGACATTACTTGTCCATTTATCATGTGGTCTTGATTTTGTTTGTTTATGCCTAGTTTATTTCTTTCCTTGTTTTAAAGATATGCTATCTTCTCTTAATGGGGGAGGGGTCCATTCAGACACCCCTTCTGAATTAGCAAATCTGCATATAGCAAGGGTGACATTTTTTGCTTTCAATAAACTCTTCCATTCTGTAAGATGTTATGGAAGATTTCTCACAGTTGCCCCACTTATTGCAATAATTTGGCTCTGTCCTCATCAACCCGTGGGGGCCCTGGACTATCGCAACGTTTTCAAAATAACATATAATTTTATTGCGCTAACTATTATCGTCATCTTGTGGAAGGCGGTGGCGCAGAGGCAGTCGCAGTGCCTTGGTTTATTTAGGCCGGCTAATCATGGTGCAGCGGAATCTCGGGAGCGGTCGACACCACGGTCGCTATGGTCGAACGCGCTAACGTGTTCTATACTCGCGCTACCTGCAAGCGAGCCCATCTTTTTCTTCGCCTGCTTTGGAGGCGATAGCCGCGAGAAAAAGTTGTCGCAGCTGCTATCGCACCAGTTTGCTTGGTTTCCAGCATGCAGAACACAGGCGGCATTCTCCAGTGTTGCTGTCAGACATCACTACCATCTGGCTTCTATAAAATGCGAAGCTCCAAGCGTCTGCGTTACGGTTTTCCGACATACTTACGTCTGCCCCTTAGATGGAATCGCCTAGAAGGCATGAAATGTGACTACTAGTCCTGAAGTGGCTGTCTCTTTTTATGGTGATATCTGTTATATGGACACTCCAGGCGCATTTCTACTGTCGGCGTCGGCGTCGCTGTATTGTTACGTATAAAGTCCAAGGGCGATAACATCGTCGCCGAGGCCCGTGTGCTATATGTGCGAGCAAGGAAGGAAAGCAGGGACGAAGCGCACGGTCTTCCGTCACGTGCTGGGCACAGGGGGAGGAGAGGGAAGGTGCGAGGGGAGAGTTCTACTCCAGCGGCTGCTGCGTATCTTGAAACTGCTGCCTTATCTTGAAAGCGATCTGTGATGGGTACAGGGTCTAGGTGCGCCGAGAGCTCGTAGCTTTATGTAGGCTGTGTTCGCGCCGCTTAGTTCGCGTTGAAACGAGAGACAGCAGGAAAGTCAGTTCGCTCGCTGCTACTGCCGCTCCTCCTCAGGTAGCGTTTTAACGCGAGTGTCTGCGCTCATCCAGTAAGATGTGTTTATGTTTGCCTGTGCGCGCGACACCATGTTGTTAATTTAGACGGTAAGGGAATGTTTACGAGTTAATACAGCCGATAAAGCTACTATCCCTACTTCATATAGCTGCCTACTAATTTATACTACGATGCTTCGTCTTTGCGGCGAAAGTGCGACCTCTTTCTTTTGAATAAACCATACTTTGGCCGCGCACGTATTACATGGGCGGTTCTACCAGTTTCAATAGCCCTGCCGAAGCTGTGATTATGCATACCATCTTGCACTTTTAAAGCGCTGCCCGTTCCTGCGGCAAGCGTCGGCATGGGCGTCGGCGTAAGCGAGCGAACGAGCCCTGGGAAGGATGAAAGAGCGAACGCGGAGCACAGCGGGGGATGAAAGACGCGGGGAGGAAAGCGGAACCATGAAGTGGAAAGCGGAGGAGGAGGGTATGGCGAATGCGTGAGAAGTATAGTGCGGCGACAATGTCTACGAGTTGACGCCAGAGTAGCTCGCGTCGTCAGGGGGGTCTATCGGTGGCCGTTGCTATGAGTCGCGCCCACGCATCACCTACACGCCGCCTCTCGCGATCTCTCGTTGCAAACATCGCTCCGTTTGCAACATACCGCACGAGACAGATTTTCCGCGCCAGCCAATTTATTACGAAATGAAAACACGTATAGAGCTGCGCTCAAATTTGGCATTAGGGATTATTGTAATCGTCGGTGAATTTTCTATACAGCTCAACCACTCACTCGTTGCGACATCGAAACAGTGGAACTTGTGTCTCTGTAAGGTGCCTTTGATTATGTTGTTCAACAGGCGCCTAACCGGTGTGCAATTTTCTTGCGATTACAAGGCCACCCTATAAACCGTGCAGTTTGCCTTGCATCATGGCTTTCATGAGCAGAATTGGAAGTAGATAGATAGATAGATAGATAGATAGATAGATAGATAGATAGATAGATAGATAGATAGATAGATAGATAGATAGATAGATAGATAGATAGATAGATAGATAGATAGATAGATAGATAGATAGATTATTACTTAAGATGACACGAAAAACATCCGACAAACATGACCATTCAGTACACATTCATGTTGCCGTTGCCAAAGTCCGCTGCCCCTTCAAGAAGCGCAGATCAGCTCTCTGTCAGCTGCCTCTGTGTGACCATTTCGAAGTCAGTGTCTCGCGAGATGTATGCATAAAAGAAGCGGAACGGAGCTCGATCTGCGGTTCACTTGCGCTTGCTGGCAAGTGTGGCAACCAACGCAGCGTTCTCCGTGTTTACCTCGGGCATGCAGAATTTGCTTGCGAGGCAGCAGGAACCCCCTGCTTTCGATCCGCAGCTGGGCGCGTGTCCGCGCGTGTTCTCTGTCTCTCTCGCTCTCGCTCGAGTGCAGCCTCGCTGCGAACCTATTTACATCCTTTACTCTGCGCCATGAGGACAGCGACCTTCCTGTTTATCAACGGCACGTGTGCGTGTGTGTGTGGAGAGGCTGCTGATGCGTACACGCACGCTTCGTCTGCTTGAATGCATCAACGGCTGTGTAGAAGTATACACGTGCTTCAAAAAAAAAAGTGCGGGAGACTTCGATTTTACTTTCTTTTTTCTTTGTTTATTCCACACACACACACACACACACACACACACACACACACACACACACACACACACACACACACACACACATATATATATATATATATATATATATATATATATATATATAAGGTTAGACATATCTATATATGGCTTGATACAGGTGCTTCGAGCGATGAACTTGAAAATGGGCATATTGCGCGCTCAGAAAAACTGACATGTTCTGTTAAGAGATTGAAACAAGGTTTGTTTTATTAACTTTTTGAATTTACTGAACTTGAGCGCAGACTTTGGTACTGCTGAACTGTAGCCATGCCTGTTTAGTTAGCTTACGTCCTTTTGGCAGGAATCTTGAAGTGAACTTCTGTTTCAATATATCCGTCCCTAAAATGAAAGGCCATTGGCGTTTTAGATTACGTTGTCTCGTTGAGCCAATAAAGCTTTTTGTCTGTCTGTCTGTCTGTCTGTCTGTCTGTCTGTCTGTCTGTCTGTCTGTCTGTCTGTCCGGCTTGTCTGTCTGTCTGTCTGTCTGTCTGTGTGTCTGTCTGTCTGTCTGTCTGTCTGTCTGTCTGTCTGTCTGTCTGTCTGTCTGTCTGTCTGTCTGTCTGTCTGTCTGTCTGTCTGTCTGTCTGTCTGTCTGTCTGTCTGTCATTGAGCCGCCCCCTACCGAGAGTCTAAATAGACTACCCGGAACATCAATGTATTTCGTGACACATTTTGACAGTGCGTCGACAGTTATGCAATATTGGGAAAACACGATTACTTATGTTTCGTCCAGGGTAACAGTGCCAAGCGGCAGCCCGCGCGGCACTTCCTGTAGTTTCTTCTTCCAGCCTCTTGTCGCGATTTCGTGACGTGCCGAAACTGACCTCATACAACCAAGCGGGATGATTAAGCGAGATAAATACTGAGTATGACGTCATTTGTGGTCATCCAGCAAAAGCACGTCAGCGTGTTCCCATCTCTGACTCGGAGAAAGAAAACTTTGCAATCGGCACATCCAATGAGGGCGACCTGTCAAGAAACTTTAAACTATGCAAATAATGAAGGGAAAATCAGACATCCACCCGTTCGTAGCAATCGCTAGAAAGGAAACCCATGCATACGGGTTCCTCGAAAGAAAACTTCACAGTGAAAGAAAAATTTGTCCCGGTCCGGGACGAATTTTTCCTCAACTGCGAGGTTTTCTTTTGGGCGGCATGGCCAGAAAATGGTATGATGTTCAACTCATGGACCATGGAACAACATGTTGGGGACTGTGGAAAAGCCACTTTTTAGCGGCTTTCGAAGGCAACGCAGTGTACATATGGGATGTGGTACTACAGGTGGCTCTCTGCTTGAGTACTGTCTTAAGAAGCGTCGCCTCTTGTATTCTGCAGAACCGAAGCTGTCGTCTTCTGCTGTTGTAGCTTTGATAGCCCAAGGGTTGTGTATCGAGATCCGTAGTCATGTCCAGCTCAGCGGTTCAAGAACATTTGATGACCTTCTGAACTTTCACCAGACCTCAATGCCAAGAATTACATTGAGAAGGCAGCCAGGTGGTAGAACAGAGCAGCTTGATTCTCATAAGCTGAGTGAGCATCTAGAGTCGTTGCCGTCATCTGAATGTGAAGATAGCTTCATAAACAAATCCCTGGGAAGCGTCGATCATGATTGTGAGGATGGTGAAGAACCAATTACCGCAGTTCACGGCAACCTACTTCCACATAATCTGTCTACCGTCGATTTGCATTGCAAGTTTTGCATCCATCCATCCATCCATCCATCCATCCATAAGAGATTAGGAGCAGAGTCTCTTGGTGTTTCCCGGTGTTGAAGCATCCATTTCACGGCGAGCTATGTGCACGCAGTAATCGAGTCCAGAATAATCTGCACCGCACGGAGCGAATTTCGGCCGACCTTTCTACAGCATGGCGGTTTTGCGGCACAAAAATGGAAACGTTAGGCAGTGGACCCTAGTTGGTTAAACATAATATAAAGTTCGCGCACAAAAATACCGAAAGGACAAGTCTGGTCTTCGGACCAGGCTCGCTTGCCCCGGTGTCCTGTGTTTGCACACTCGCTGCAGTCTGCGCCTTTCGGCGTTTAGCGTCTAAATCCAAGTGGGTAGCAAATGGGACCGCCGTATTTGAGTGAATCTCTGCGTGCCAAAAGACACACGTCCGAAGTATGTACACCTATGGCGAACGCTTCAAAAAGAGCTGAAAAAAGGTCTTGCGCTGCATAGGTCACATGTAAGATAATTCCGCATAATCATATACACTCACATACAAACAAAACTACTGTTTTGCGAGATTACAGGACACAAATGGCATTTGCCCCGGTAGGCCGCTAAACAGAAGACGTAGGAGGCGCGTTACTGGTAGACCGGAAGGTCGACTCGAGTCGCGAATAATTGACTGGTTTCCTGAGTCTTACTGCAAACAGATCGTTTCCTCCCCGTATTCGTGGTCGTGGCCTGCCTGGTAGTGCTAGAGCACTGTTAGTGAAATTAAGAGTTGACTCTGTGTTGGTGCGCGAACGCTCGTAGTGTCAAGGACGTGTGGACAGTCCGTCGTGTACGTCCTGTGGCTCCTGTGAGACACTTAGAACACCTTATATCGGAGTGTCCCGCATTCATCACACAACGCGCACTGCTAATTAAGGAATATGGACTGAATGGACCGAAGTGTACGACCCCTGACGTTTGCCCGTTTTCGAGAGCGAGTGCTGCTCAATACGACCAGGTTCGTAGAGCCTTGCCAACTTTCATGCAGAGATATTTTTTTCGTGTTCCTACTGTTTTACTTTTTCGTCCGTGTCTCTGTCGTTTGTTTATTTCCTATTTTCTTTGTTTCCTGTCTGCTTCTCCTCTTCTTCTCTTTTTATTCCCTCCTCCCGAAAGACTAGCCAGGCGTTATGCCCCTTGTGGTGGCAGTTGTCAGCTTGCTCCCTCCCTGTTTCCTTTGTGTACTTGCGTGTTTCCATATAATAATAATAATAATAATAATAATAATAATAATAATAATAATAATAATAATAATAATAATAATAATAATAATAATAATAATAATAATAATAATAATAATAATAATAATAATAATAATAATAATAACATATTGACCAGCGAACAAGCAAGATTTGACAAAGCATTTGCACTATAGAGCGATGGTTCAGGTTGCAAAATAGACCCATAGACCCATTTGTTAATTCATTCCTGGAACCAGTAAAAGCTCCAATGGGAAACCCCCTTTCACGACTGCTTCGGCGCGGCACAAACTTTGTAACGTGACGCCGACTGTATAGTGCGTCCTATTCCATCCAATGTAGGCTTGGCGATAGCCGTGCTAGATCGTCCTGTAAACAAGTTGTTTCAAAGCGAGAAGGGCCATTTTCACTAAACAAGGCACCTTTCCCGGCAAAGTTCAAAATCCCCGGCAATTATTATGCTTGAATATTTCAGTCACAGAGTCCTTATAAGAAAGTTCAAAATGCATGTACGACGTGTAAGGCACTCCTGTAGGCGGCAACTGTAAAATGTAGATCGAATATAAAGCTTTTAATGAGAACATCTCCTCATCTAACCCGTCACTTTCTCTCTCTCTTTTTTTCTTTGTTCGTTGTGATCCACAACATATGAAGCTCACTTGAGCGAAGCGGCGTTGCTTTGATGGACCTTTGGTGGCAAACATAAAATAGCTTGTCGCGATCATTTCAAGCCTCAGCATGTCGACCGCAAAAGAACCCTTTACGATTCTCCGCAAAGTGATTCGCGCCGCCGTATTTTTATCACTTAGCTCTTTATTTCTTCTCGCGCGTTTTATAGCTTTTTTCCCAGCAACGGTACTTGTAGTACCTTAAAAGGAGTGAGAAAAATAAGGAAAATAGAGAGAGAGAGAGAGAGAGAGAGAGAGAGAGAGAGAGAGAGAGAGAGAGAGAGAGAGAGAGAGAGAGAGAGAGAAAACGCGCGGTGCCTTCGCATTTCTGGGGAAACTGGAAGCAGAGCTGTTGTTCGCGCCTCAAGTATTTTCACCTCGAGGCGTCTTGCAGGACTAAGAACTTAAAAAAAAGAAAGAAAATGTGCCCCGAAAGGAGGCTTACTCTTCGTTAAGGAATTTTCGAGAACGTGGTTGGCGCGTGACTGCCGGCGTGCGACCAAGTTTCGCCCTTTGAGAGTGAGGTGCCAAAGGATGCGAGACCGTCTTTCAGCGCACGACGAACACACATTCGAGGTAAGTATACTTCTATCTGTTTTTCTTTGTGCTGGCGCTGTTCCAAGATTGTGTCGAGCTATACAAGAGGAGCTGCTCTGTCGCTCCGCGCGCGTGTGATCGCCAGGTTGTCTGGTGCTTTATTGCACTCCTTGTGGCTTGTAATAACCACACGGATAGCACGCATTGCAGAAAGGTTGCGCGATTTCGTCAGACGCGAAAGAAACTTCTGGGCAATTGTCGACGATAACGCTTTCCCATATTCGCACTCGCATGCGTGCATACGACAAACGCGGATATGATTGGTGTCTAAGACGAGTGTCTCCTTTGAGAGAGTTGTTTGCGCGAAGCGGAAACGTGAAATTAACTCGACTGATGATGCTTCGGCTTGTGGGCAATTAGTAGGGTGTGATTGATTGCCTCTTCGCGCGCTCGTGGCCTTTATCATGCCGACGTTTGTACCCCGGTCAAAGAAGGCTATGGGAGCAAGTGGGATGCAGAAAAATGTAAATGTAAAAAAAGATGGGCTGGATGCAAACATTCGCTTTCCGGAATCTAGTCCCCAGTTCGATCCGTCAATTGCAAAGATCCAGTTAAGTTCTGTGAATTCGGACCCAGGTATGCAATATAAACCATTGTTGAGACCGAGACCAAACCCAGTGCTTATAGCTTAGCGAACTGTAATATTCGTTACATCGAAGCTCGGTGTTATGCGGGAGTATTTCCGCACGGAATATAGGAAATAAAAGAAAGTCAAGTGTAAGCTTCCAACTCTGCATCGTGCAGGAACTGCAGCAACGTCTTTGCACACTTTGCGTCTTCGTGCTGCGTCTCGACGCGATCAGGCGCATCGCGCTCTTCTTACTTTTTCTAATAGTAACTTAGGCTCACGTTTGTAGCACATCTCTGTTTTCGGATGCCGGGACTTCGGACGCTATTTCTTCTATTTCTTGTATTTCGACATTCGGTAGTGTCGTGGCTTGCAGTGGGTGCCTTGCAGGGTCTTGCCTTACTGTGCGTGACCCCTGCTGTGCGCGTTCTACTTAATTCTTTAAAATTTGTCATCTTGCTCTTTCCTTCCTCTTCTCCTCGCCTTCTTCCTACCTTCCATTTTCGATGTTTCTGTCTTCTCCTTTCTGAAGAGTGCGCAGGCGTCGTGCTCCTTCCGGTGGCAGCTGCCAGCCTGTTCCTCGCTTCCCCTTTCCTGTCAAGTGTATATATGTTTTGAAAACAAATAATAAATAGTAATAACGCACACTTATTGTACGTGACCCGACGTGTGTAGTTTACTGGTAGGTCTGGCTTCAGTCCAGCCTTTCATAAGATCTTAAGTCTGATCGTTCGAGTTCCAGGGCACATGCAAAGCAGGTGTCGATGTTTGTTGTTAGTATAGTACACTGGCGGAAACGTAGCTGCAGTATAGGCGAGAAGAGCACAGAGAAATAAAATCACGCACGATAATGATCCGGGTTGTGTGTCTGTAGCCGGTGCTTTCAGGAATAGGTGCAGGACGCACGAGAGCAGCGCAGAGCGTGTTTTTATGGTCTAGTATTTCATCTACCACTTTTTTTTTTTTAGGTTTTTGTGCACGGATTTTCCCGCAAATATTTATGGCTACCAGCCAGGACCAAGTGTCACTGCTCAATCTTTTGAGCTACTCGCTACATATTTATGTCGGAGAACTCCAGCTCAAGTAGATAGAGAAAATAACTAATCAACGGTTAAGTTTCAGGTTCCCATTCGGTAATTTAGAGAAATGTACCACCATCTGAGGACACACACTTATCTACAATGTTTCCTGTCTAACCTGCATGCCATCGGTTGAATAATTTTTTCGCGAACGAACGCTGCTAATTCAAGGCGAAAATGGTGAATTGTTTGCGCCTGTCGGCTCTGTTGTACTGATGCCGAGGTGCAGCAGGCTGTTGGTTCTTTCACTCCCGGCGTGAATTTTCGAAGACGCTTTGGTTGCAAAATTGTCGCCGTGGCCTAACTTTCCCGTCGCGAACGCAAAGGACCTCCGAAGGAACGAGCTAATGAATGGACGCGCACTTTAATGCATGAACGAGTTATGGATCGCCTACTTAACCAGTGCATGAGCGAAAGAATGAACAGACTGAGGGACGAGTGAATGAGACAGGCAGAGGGTAAGTTAACGAATGCACAAGCACAGAAGCGGACGAACGAAACCATGAAGGGTGAGGAAAGAACTAACTGTTAAGCGAAGGGATCAGGGCCTATATTCGCAAAACATTTATCAGGCTAGAACTGTTCGTCAGAGCAGATGTCAGCCAATCATGATGTTGGACACGTTATTAGTGAAGGCGGTCAGTCCATCGCAAAGGACGCTTACGAACAAAGGGCTTTGCGAATTTGGCTCCAGAAGTGGAAGAGTAAGACATCTTACGAAGGTTAAATGAACACTCGAGGCGCAGGCACACACGCATGCACTAACGAACGACCGACCGACCAGTCGACTCAACTAACTAACGAACGAACTAGTGGGTGAACCAATAAACATGCGGAGGTGCGAAGTGTGTGCGTAACAGGACTACAGAAGCGACGCATAGGTGGGCGAACCGTCGGACGGCCGCTAGCGCAGCGTATCTGGCATGCTATGAGAGATGAAAAACTTGCGTAAGTTTGGTGCGGGCTTCCTTTTTTTTTTCACCGTTTACGCTTTGTGGTCGCCTCCATTGGCATCTCCGAAGTCTTGGGCTTGGCAGCAACACGCGCAACTACAGCGAATACCGCGAGCTCAGCAAGACTCATCAAGCTCCGGAGGCGTTGGCGAGTCGGGGCCAGCTTTCGGCGTCATCACGTTGCCAGCGGCCGATGTCGCTTCCGCCAACTTGCCGGGGAAATGTTTTTGCGTTCATAGCTCGTAGTTCTGGGAATCCACACAAGGCCGTTGTGAGCTGGACAACAGCGGGAATTTCGCCTGTGTTGTCTATGATCGTAACTTTTGATTTTCCTGTGTGTTTTTAAAGATAATTCCGAGTTGCTGCGGAGTCACGGTGGGAAAATATATGGAAATCAACTGCGAGAACCTTGGGGGATAGGACATTGGCGTGGCATCAGCAATTATGCACGTTCAACGATGCTTACTGCATAACTTATTTTGTACTTTGTTCGTTGGTTGTTTGACAACTCTATATGCAATATTTACGTACGGAGTATGCATTTCACATGTACAGTTCATTGTAACCTATTTGTGACTCACGTACTCGGAATATGATTTCTCGTACATTGTCACGCTTTGTTTGACTTATGTGACGTCTCATTCGTTCGATCAATTTTCCGTTCTGTGTTCTGTCTTGGTCCTCTTTGTTTTCTCTTCACATTTCACGATAAGTGGGGTTCACTTTTGATGTCTGTGGGATAATCAGCCGTTCGGTAGCTGCTTTTTTCAAGCTCACATCATTTAACAAGCTACAACAGTCACAATTTTAGGGTGCCGTGATCAATCGATACGCTATGTAATCATGTAATACTATCGCACTTCTCACTCTGTAATAGTCGCTCAGCAATCATCAGAGCTAGAGGAGGTTTTCCAAAGGCGGTATTTGTGACAGCTTCTTTCGCTGTACCTTCCGCATCACGTGAAGTACTCGCTGAGCGTTAAGCTCTCAACCCTTCGCACGACAATTGTCTTCAGGCCTAATCGTTTTTATTGTGTGGCCATCATTCAGTTCTATAGTGAAACCCCGTGTACATATAAAAAAGAATAAAAACATTTAATACTTGTCATCGGCGCTGCATTGCTGCTTTTATGGCAGGACGCCCGATGTTCTAGCTGCAGTGAGCACTGAATGACCTTCTGGGTCATTCTAACTCAAAGGAAATGAAGTCAGACCCCTACACACACAGGCACAATACAGGATCATCCGTGAGGGAGTCCAATACTAATGAAATCGATGCTTGACGATATCTTAGCCGCTAGGCAAGATGTTGTGCAAATCAACAATCGCGGAGAGCCGATCTATTTCTGTTAAAGCTGATTCATCACACAGCATTAAAGGACAATGCCGGCACCAAGCCAGAAAACACGTCGAAAGTACGTTACTCATGGAGGTAGGCTTATCAGAATGTTTGCTGAACGTGCCGGAAGTTTTCACCGCCCACAAAAAAAAAAAAAATAAACAAGTTCTGGGCATCGCTCTGAACAAGAAAGAAGCGGTCGTGTGCCGGTTGAAAGGGCAATTGCTTTCCTACGACTCTGAAATTACTGTTTCTTTTTTTATTTTTCTAGTAGCCTTTTAGGAAATAAGTGAAGTGCATGTCAACCGAAAAGGAATGATAGATGGAAGCTTGCCACGGTTGTCTTAAGTGTTTCCCACACCCCTTGTCGCGTCATGTGCAATCGCCAAGCAAGATATTACTTCGAGCTTACGGCAAAAAGTATCAGCGCACAATTGCACGCAGCGATACGGGAACCGATGGACACCTAAACGGAACTTCTGGTGCAAGCGCTTCAAGCTTTAGTGAAGTAGCTAGTGCGGCTGTGTTCGCAGAAATAGTTGGCATATGTCCAATTACGTGCTTTTCGCGGGGCGTGCCTTATGAAAGCTGCTTTTGTTTTGGTGGTGCAAAGTATTATCCTTTTTTTTATGGTGTACATCCATATTCTGCAAGATATTCCACTTTCTTTTAAATAATAAAAATGACAGTGAAACAGCCGTAGAAGGACGTCTACCAACCTCTCCAAAGACAGCACGTGATGAATTATCCTACAGGATACTGCTACTACTACTACTACTACGGCTACTACTGGTGATGATAATGCTACAGGCGGGGTTATCTTGCCAGAATTGGCCGGAAATTGCACCCCCTGAGCACATTTACCACGGTTTACTCGACCGCTGCTCAATCACTTCCCACCACCGGGCGCGGTATAGCTTAGTGACTACGGCGTTACGGTGCGGAGCTCGAGGTCGCGGGTTCGATCCCGGCCTCCGCAAGCACATTTCTATAGGGTCGGAATGTGAGAAGCATTCGTGTCCTTAGATTTAGGTGCACGGTAAAGAACCCCAGGTGGGAGAAATTAATCCGGAGTCTCCCACTGCGGCGTGCCTCATAATTATATCGTGGTTATAGCGCGTAAAATCCCGCAATCTTTAAAAAATCACACCTCGACTTTCCTGCGAAGTTCCTTCTCTTTTGTGCTTTGCTCGCCTCACTGCTTGAACGAAGCTGCGCTCGGAGCATATTTTTCCGAAGCGAACGCACGCGACGTCACAAGCCGTTCGCGATATACTGCTCCCAAAACGACGGCCGTATATATGGTGCCGTGGAAACGGGCCGTCGATAAATAGTGCGGACGAGGCCGGCCGCGCCGCTGTGTCGCGTATAGAGACACTGCCACGAAGCTGTCCTCCTTGCCAACCGTCGGACTCTCCCCTTCTTTTCTTCTCCCCTGGACCTCGCAACGCGCGCGATCAGAGCACTTCCGCGAATGCGATCGTATACGGCATGGTTCCTCGCGGTTAATCTTCGGAGTGCAGCGTGCGGACGAGCCGCGCTCTGTGCTCCGGTGTCCCAGATTGCGCCTTCTCCGCATCGGCCAGGCCGCGCCGGAGCTGCACAGGACGCCGGTGGTAATCGGCTTTACATAGCCCCTAAGCATCGAGGCCGAGCGCGTGGAGAGGCCTCCCGTAAAAAGGCTCCGGAAATCACGCACGCGTGCTGTGACCGACGATTCGCGCGGGGCGCCGGGCCGAACCTGCGCGTCTCGCAAAAAGAGAAGCAACGGAACGTGTTTTTCCTTTTATTCGAATGAAAGGAACAAGAGGACGCTTAGCCACCAGACAACGGTGACTGCTGCTCATTTTCGCCTAATGGCAGGGAACAGACGCTAATGACCTAGTAGGACGTGGAAATCAAATTCTGCACAAACTAAATGCTTGGTTTGTACTATTAATGAACTCTTCTAAAACAAAAGCTCTTTTATTCCGCCCAAAATCCCTACCGTGTAACCTCGGTGACGTCCTAAATACACTTTGTCATTGAAACCTCTCCTTGTACCTAAATCCCTGGGAGTAATCTTTAGCGAATTTATGCTTTGGGAGCACCACACTGACTATCTACGCACTAAACTTTCGAAAGCTTTAGGCATGCTACGGAAGTGTATGCATTTTCTTCCAGTCTTCCAGAATCGTTTATTATACACGGCCTTGTTTGAATCGCATTTGCCTTACTGTCATCTTGTATGGGGAAATAGCACTAAGAAAGCTGCGTATAAGCTTATTATAATGAAGAAAAATGATCTACGAGCGATTGCCAAGCAGCCATATGATGCGCACACATCTCCGTTGTTTACTAAACTCAGGATATTAAAGTTAGACAAGTTATATGAATTTAAGCTAATGTCTGTCTTTAAATGCGAAATACGTAACAATACACACAATCTGAGAGCACTTTCAAATGTGCAATATAACGCTTCTTTTCACTCCTTGAGGCGCACAGAACTTTAGCGTGTACCAAGATCTCGCGCCAATTATGGGTTTCAGATGCTGCAACTTAGCATGCCACACGCTTTACATAAGTTCCATCTGATGTTAGAGAATTCGCGTGTACTTTCGAAAAATGACTTGTATGCGCCTTTTGGGTAATGCTTGTTATCAGTTAGTGTTCTAGTTCATTGGGTTACATAATGCAGTAGTTTCCATCCTATATGTGCTATTTAACAAATATTGCTGCTGTTACTTTTTGTTAGCATGTGTCATTTACTTGTGCTAAAGTGTCTGCTTTTCTTTAACAAACAAGTATTGAAACTCTAACAGTATCTGTGTACGTGTATTTACTTCTGTTAAAGTGTCCGCTGCTGGGTACTGGGAGGTGGGGCCAGTCAAGCTACATGTAACTTTTTTCTACTTTCCCAACCACATTTCATGTGCAATTTTCTTTTGTACTTTGTGTGTAGTCAAATAAATCAATCAAATATAAAATCACTCAAATACATTGGAAATACTGTAAGATTAGATGAAACGACACACGTTTGGAAGACCAAGGTCGAAGATAGCTAAGAAGACTTAACGACGTCCCGGTGCAGTTCAAGTTACACAGTGTCATGCAAATATATACGGAATAAATACTGCATTATCTGGAGTGAGGTCGACGAGTTTAGATAAACAGTGTACATTGAATGAATGAATGAATGAATGAATGAATGAATGAATGAATGAATGAATGAATGAATGAATGGACGATAATTAGTGAGTGCACGAGTGAATCAACAAATAAACGAACCTTCCGCGTTCTTGCAAATAAAATCTGGCATAACGCATATGCTCATAAATGTCCCATAATATTCCACCCAATTTACCGAATTAATCGCATATTGATCTAAGAGAATATTGGCAAGAACAGAGACAGTCGTATAGTTTGTCGAAAAAGAAAGGTAATGACAAGGCGAACATCTTCAGCAACCAGCACGTGGTCTTTTTTTTTTCCCCACCTTTTCTTTCTTCTTCTTTTTTTGTGAGAGCAACACAGTGGCAAGTTAGCGTCTGGCTGTGAGACACTGATGAAGAGAGAAAACTTGCCTAGTTTATATTCTAGCTAGGAATATAAGTTACGGCTCTACCATTATTGAATTGAATTTTGGGGGGTTCACTTGCTAAAACCACGATTTGGTTATGAGGCAAGCCGTAGTTGGGGGCTCCGGATTGATTGTGACCACCTGGAGACCTTTAACGTGCCCCCAATGCACGAGACGCGGGTGTTTCTGCATTTCGTGCCCATCGAAACGCGGCCGCGGCCGGGATTTGATCCCGCGACCTCGTATTCAGCAGCGCAACACCATAGCCCGCTAAGCCACCACGCTAGATCCCACCATTATTCCTTCTCGGCACTATTGCTGGTTTCCAAGTACACAAATATTTTTGTATAGAGGGCCAGCGAAGACTCGTGGATGTTAGTGCATGTGCAGGTATAAATGCGGATGTGTGTCACATTGCTACACGCATTTGATAGAAATCAATATGACCCTGTTCGTAGAGGGCCCGTCGACATATGGGCGCATGCATTTTGGTTAAGTATACTCCCAATCAGGACAACATTCATTTGGGCTAGATGGTGCATACTTGAATTAGGAAGGAACAGCGCCAACTAAGACGATCACGAGAGGGAGAACGACACAGGACAAGCGCGATGGCGCTTGTCCTGTGTCGTTCTCCCTTTCGTGATCGTCTTAGTTGGCGCTGTTCCTTCCTAATTCAAATATACTCCCAATGCTAGTGTAGATGCTTGAATGTACAGCCGGCCACAAAAGTTCGCACAAAGAAGCTCAACTCCCGGAAAGGTTACGCACATCGCTTTGAATTCAACGTTCTAGTAGGTAGAAGGTTTCTTTAAAAATAAATTATAAGTGCCATGGGTCTCACCACAGAGGAAATTCACCTTTGAAGTTGAACAAACGTCCCTTAGGCTGACCGTACATCGTTGTCGGGACAAGTGCTGTGCATCCGATTTGCTATCGACGAGTGCATGAATATGCTTTGTTTCGACCGTTATTGCTCGTATATAAACTAGTAATAAACTTGGGGGAAGAGCGGGAAAATGTTGAGGGGGGATCCTCTTGTGCGCGGTCCTTATTTTAGTTCGCAGGCCTACTCTACGTTCTCCGTTCTCCGTACATTTCCAGCCACACGCGCGCGTTCGTCGCGCCAGCACCCGACACTAGCGGAGTGCCAAGGTTCCTCCCGAAGAATAGGACTGCGCTGCTCGTGACTCGCGACCGACGAACGATCTCGGCCGGCAGGTTTTCAACACCGATCGATACAATGCATGCGTGCGCGCGACGCCAAAGAAATGCGGTGGACCCGTAACCGAGAACTCAACGTCTTCGCAATGCAGGCGCTGTTTTTTTTTTTAAATATTTATCTTGGATCCGCATATATCTTCTTTTTTGTTTATGGGCTACGCAGTGTCTACATGTGCACGCCATCGACCCATGACACCGCTCTGCACGCACGCGTTTCTACAACATTGCTTGCCGCCTCTATGAAAATAGGCCACCTACTTCTTGACACCGAACCTGTCTCTTTGTAATCCCAACAGGCCGCCTTTCAATTGCGGACGAACGCTTCTTGGGGCACTTAAAAGGATTACACTCATCGTTAGTGTGTTCTCAGTGAACTCGTCATTGGAACTTTGCGGTCACTGCAAATTCCCGCTTACGCTTCGTATATACGCAAAATTCGTTATCAGCCTAGGAGATGTTGAACGATCGAGTGCTGCCGCTTTCCGCACAACCCCTGAGAAACGGGTCTATACCAAGCCGTGGACGGCGATATATAATATTTCTTATGAGGCACTGCCTGAACCAGCAAACTGACTACTCGTACCACCACGGAGACCGAAACTGCGGTGAAAGCTAAGGCTGTTGTTAATGGCATCAAGCTAATAACAAAGCTCTGTTTTGTTGTTCTTCTCTGGGGACTTGGCGTTTGAAGCAAATACCGAACTTTCGTACTTTCTTTTTCACTCTGTCTCGCTGCGTTGTCACCTCTCTCCCTTACTTTCCCCACTACGCGTTCTGCGCGTTCACCTTGCCTACACGCGCGCACAAAAGTCCTGAGCTTCACGGAGACACGGAGACGGGGAAGCGTGTCAAGTGTTGCGGATGTGTCTCAACTTCGGCGACGCCGGATGCTGCGCACGTCTGACTGGTTTCACTCGGTTCGCTCCTTTTGCGGCAGCGAGTAATGACTCCTTGCAAAATCGCAGTCCCGGTGCTCTCGTTTTAGGAGACCCGAACGGGCGACCGTTGCGTGAGCCGATGAGAGGCGTTGCGGTTTGCCTTGGCCGCCATCAGACTTCCCGTCACCGGTGGAGCCTCCCGGCTCGGGGCGCTGCTCGGCTGCACATTCGCGATCTCCACATAAGAGAAATAGCGAGAGTAGAGCGAGCATTTAATTGAAGTGCACTCTACTTTTTTCTTCCTTTCTGCCCTTCGTTATTGAACCCGACGTTCGCGAATATTGTGTAGTCGGTCACACCGCGGTATGGCTCATAAAGGACTTCTATCCGTCGTTAAATAACCCTACCCAACGACATCCTTCTAGGTGTGGTGAGCATGCTCGAATTAGGACTGCAGAAGCGCTTTGTTATTCAGTATTTTTGTAGTATTTGACAGGTACAGTGTTCAGTAATTGAAGCTCGACACTCGGACCGCATAGCGGTGACCTGTGCTTCTCGCGCGACAGATGAGCCCTACGAGATTGCTGGGGGTCTAAATGCAGTCTAAATGCAACACAAAGGCTCTCGCTTTTATGTTATATAATATCGCAACAGCGTAGGGTCCCCAGCGTCCACCGATGGCACAAAGAGTGTCGGCAGCCCCGCGTTCCTAGTATCGCGTTTCAATCGCTGAGCACTGCACATGCATACCTATACGAGAAAAACGTAGTTTAGTAGGAAAGCACGTGCATCGACTCAATGTAGCAAAACTTTAATGAGTCACAAAGGCAGTCGTTCAAGTGAATAATATCACAATATACTCCGGACGAGCGTCGGTTCCTCTGCCTCCCATGGGACGTGCCCGACACATACCATAGCCGGAGCATTAGGTGGGCCTTCTTCATCCTTTGTGGCTGGCCTGTCGTTGCCGTTCAGTAGCCCCTGCTTCCAGAAACACTGTCGTGGAGGCGCTGGATTCGCTCTAACCTTCTGCGGGAAGAAGCTCGCCAACACCAGTCAACTTTCCTTCCAGTGGCGCGTCCAGACGCGGTGTTCCACCCGACACACTTCTCGACATCATCGACACCGCATGCATCGCCGGCCGATAGGGTCAATGTGGGGCAACCGCTATCATCATGGTGCTACAGGGCACGCGCCCGTGGTCTGTGACCGGGCCTGCCTGATGAGTGAATGGACACGACAGTGTAAAGGGGCTGCAGTCCGTTTGCCAGCATGGTGCCTACCTGTGGGAGCCTCAGCTCCCAATCCTGGCCTGGAAGTCACTGTCCTGAGCTCACAAATTAGCATTCGGACCTTGCACCAAGATGGAGTTCCGTTTATTTGGTTAGATGAGTAACTTAGGAACGCCGTTAAACTAATTCGTGCGGCGGAAACGAAAGACCGCTTTCTCCTGCGCACGCGAACCTCAGCAGGAAGGCTTAGTGTTGCGATGAAGCTCCTCTGACGTTCACAAGGGTGGAGGCTTGGGACAGTTGACATTCCAGTGCGCAGCCTTGACATTAACGCAACTCGGGAGTGAAAGAAGCAATGAAAAAAGAAAGAAGAAACAGGAGTCGGGCCCTCCTTTCTACCATTTATTCTTGTTTCTTCCTTTCTTCCTTTACTTATTCTGAGTTGCGCTAATGTCAAGCACGTGGTCCTCGGACGTCGTTCTAACAATACGCTGGGGCAACATGGTGCGATAAAGCACGCGACGCAGTTGTTGCTGCGTAGCAGAAACAGCGCCCTCGCAGCTACCAGGCATTTTAGACTGTGGTGAGGAGCGCCGCCAGCGGTGTTGCATGCCCTTTTCAAATTTTAAAAGGAATTCGCGCAAGGAAGGAGGTGCACGATGCGTGTGGCTGCAAAAGCGACGAAGCCAAGTGTGGGCTTCGTCATTTGCATGCAGTGGTCTGAGTAAGCGGTGGTCTGACGTTTTCACGCAGGGGTTTTAGTGGCACAGACGGTAAATTTCAAGCTACGAACGGTTTTCTTTCGGTCTAATCTCGTGTACCATAGAGGAGCGACGGCTGCAACTCCGCTGGCGGTACTGCTCCCAGCGCCAGCGTTAGGATGCCTCGATAGTGCCTCCTGCCAGCGTTTCAAGACGCCTGGTTGTTGCCAAGGGGCTGTTTCGTCTGCGCAGCAGCGGTTGCCTCGCGTGATGCGTCAAGCCAACATGCATTCCCCACGTATTGTTAGAACGACGTCTGAGTGTATTGCTAAAGTTTGATATCAGTTTTCAATGCGTGGGACACTGTTCTGTTTCTTTGTTTTGTGACCAAACGCACTGCACAGTCCCCTTCCTCCTCGCATTTATTTTTTCCCTGTATCCGCTCCTCCACTTCTCCTCTTTCTTCTCCTTTTCCTCATCTTTTCCCTTCATCTGGTTGGCTTTGGAATGACGTCAATGCATCTTCTCAACTTTTGGCGCCAAGCTTTGTATTGCTTCGGTTATCGGTGCGAGACAACGAAATTTTGCCTGGGCGGTAGTTAAGGAAATGCGATCGCATTCTTTTTTAATTTTTAGTTATTTCATTTGCGAAATTCTGCAGGCGACTTACGTGTGGCCCAAGCAGGAGTGGGACTAATCAAGAAAAAAAAGATCACTCAGAAAAAGAAGAGTACAGAAAAGATTGAACACATAACACAAACATAAAACTACCAAGGAACACTCAAGGAAACTTTTGAAAGTACGATGCGCATTAGAAAAAGACCACTCCACAATAAAATTGCCTGTTGCGGCCGAAGGGCGAAGCGCTGACTGCGATGGCAAGATTTAGTGCTGCGCTTAGTCATCTCGGCCTTGACATACGCGGGTGCTTGAAAATTTCTGACACCCTTAATAGATTTAACACGCCGCGTATGGGCCTCTAATAGCATCGCAGAGGCGCATCTAGGCTGCCCCCATACAAAGCCGCGCCAATAAAATTGCATCACTTTCAGGTTTGAGCAGCGATATTGTATTGCACTTTTAATATTTATCAGTCTGAGAAGATTTAAGATAAAAGGCATGCGCTATGAACGTTATGTTTCCTGACATTTGTTTGTGGGCTGCCATGATCAAAATTCTGAGAAATAATTTAGTCAGTAACGTAAAACCTGCTATCACCAACTTTGCCGGGATTGAATAATGCAGTCACCCGCACATACAGCATGAAAAATCACATAGGATACATATGCTTATTCGGAGCCTCACGGCAATGCCGGTTGCGAAGACGACGACTGTTTGAATCGCACCGCTGGTACGAGTTGTTGTGGTCGTACCCGCTGGTACGATTTGTTGGGAACTCGGCGCTGACGCCCGTGGTTGTACCTGAGTCGCAAGCCCCAAGGGTAGCGTTGGCCTGGCGGCCTGGGGTACAACTGGAAGCATCCGAAGGTCCCGGCAAAGCATGAGTCGACTGGTAACAACAAAACAACTTGTTTATTTTAACATCGCAAAGAGTTGGCGGTCAGGTTGACCGAAGTAGAGAGACGGGAGAGCACTTTACTCAACAGAAGAAATCGGAGCCCTCCTTTTGGCGTCCGGGGGCAGCTGTTTTTATACTCTCGCAGTTGAGGGCAAGAAGGAACCCCTCAATAGACGAGCACGTGATTGTACAATGGGCTAAGGTGACGCACACTGTCGTAGCGCCGCCGGTCGGGCACAAAAACTGGGAGGAGAAGGTAACTTCGGCTCTCGTAGCGCCTCTGGTCGGGCACAATGACTGGAAGGAGAAGGTAACCTCGGCTCTCGTAGCGCCTCTGGTCGGGCACAATGACTGGGAGGAGAAGGTGACCCCCTGCTGTCGCATCGCCGCCGGTCGGGCACAATGGCACATACACTCACACACGCACATGAAGACACGTGGCATCGGAACATGCCTGGAAACGCCTGGAAACGCCTGGAAACGCCTGGAAATGCCTGGAAACGCCTGGAAACGCCTGGAAACGCCTGGCGGGGAGCGTAGCGGCGACGCCGAACGGGCCAAAATGTCTGCCGCTTTGTTGCAATCGCGCCGGCTAAACCGCGCGTCGTAGGCGAAACGTAACAGACCGCCCCGCCGGGGGAAGGAGATCCCGATGGACAGGGCACTGCATCCGCTGTCCGGAGGGATGTCGCTCGATGATGCTCATAACAGAAGTCGGGCGTCCCTCGACGTTTCTTGAGCGCAGCGCACAGAGAAGGCCTCGTTCTCTCGTTCAGGTTCGCACAGGACACTGCAAAGTGACTTCGGGAGAGTTCACATTCTTGTTCTCGTTCCCGGCAAGCGTTAGAACTACGCTGAAACTCAACCGCTCAGTCAGCAAGCACGGCACAACCCTCACTAAGCCCTGCCAGGCTCTTTCCCCTTTTTATACCACTGCCTAGTTCCTTACAGTAGTCTAGCATCACTCAGAACGCGTCCACAAATTGGAAAATTGCACTAGAAAGCATATCATCACTTTGAAACACTAAACAAAAGCAATATGTTAAACAATCCTGCCTCAGGAAGAAAAACATCAGTAACAAACAATTTTGAGGCTGATTCCTACCTTAGGGGCTTCGACTTAAGCCATCGGCGTTACCGTTGAGACTCCCCTTTTTGTAACGCACCTCAAAGGAATATTGTTGCAAAGCGAGGCTCCAGCGCAGGAGGCGGCCATTTTTGGGAGAGATGGTCTGCAGCCATTGGAGAGGGCAGTGATCCGTCTCAATGATAAACCTCGAGCCGGCTAGATAGCATGACAATTTCTGAACGGCCCACACGAGACATGCACACTCTTTCTCGGTGGCGCTATACGCCTGCTCACGACTGGTCAGCTTACGACTAGCATACAGGACGGGGTGTTCTACTTCTCCATTTTCCCGTTGGCACAGTACAACGCCCATGCCTCGCTCACTAGCATCGCATTGAACAACGAACCCTTTTGTATAGTCTGGCGATCGTAGCACCGGCTGGCTTGTTAGGGCACTCTTTAGGGCGCTAAACGCTCTTTCCTTTGTCTCGTCCCAGACGACTGTTTGGGGCTCTGTTTTTCTTAGAGCATCCGTCAGGGGAGCCGCGATATCAGAGTACCTGGGGATGTACCTCTGATAGTAGCCGGCGACACCTAAGAGCGACCGAATATCGGTCTTCGTGCGCGGTTGCGGAAAGTCTCGCACAGCGGCCACTTTTATTTCAGAGGGGCGGCGACGACCCTGACCAATCACGTGACCGAGGTAGACAACCTCGGCCTGTGCTAACTGGCACTTAGGAGCCTTTACTGTCAAGCCCGCTTCGCGCAGGCGGGTTAGCACTGCCCGCAAGTGTGCCATATGCTCAGACCAGGATGCGGAGAATATCGCTACGTCGTCTAGATACGGTAAAGCGAATTCTTGCTGTCCCCGCAACACTTTATCCATGAGGCTTGAAAAACAGTATGGCGCGTTCTTCAAACCAAAACTCAATACTTTAGGACGGAATGTTCCCATTGGTGAAATGAACGCCGCATACCTACTAGCCTCTTCTGTAAGTGGAACCTGCCAATAACCCCTGACAAGATCTAGGGTGGAAATAAACTGAGCGCTACTAACTTTCTCAAGGCGCTCCTCGATGTTAGGGATCGGATAAATTTGATCCTTAGTGATGGAATTAAGCCTGCGGTAGTCGACGCAAGGACGAGGTTCCTTGCCCGGTACCTCAACTAAAATCAAAGGGGAGGTATAATCACTCTCACCTGCCTCAATAACACCGAGCTGTAGCATTTTCTTTACCTCAGCCTCCATAATATCGCTCTGGCGGGGTGACACCCGATACGCCTTGGATCGTACTGGCTCTGGGGAGGTAAGTTCTATATCATGAGTAAGTACAGAAGTCCTACCAGGCCTCTCAGAGAACAGACCTTGAAACTCCTGTAAGAGCTGGTGTAGTTCGGTTTTCTGCTCAGGCGACAGCGGTGCTTTACTGATAAGGTCACTAATGACTTGACCGGTGTCTTCCCTGTTCGTCACTGAGCCTAGTCCCGGAAGCTCGACCGGAAGCTCTTCAGGAACGTTTACCATCATGCACACCACTGCTTCCCTTTGTCTATAAGGTTTGAGCAGATTACAGTGGTAAACTTGCTGTGCTTTCCGCTTTCCTGGCAGACTTACCACGTAGTTAACGTCCGACAGTTTCTGAACAATTCGTGCTGGGCCCTCCCACTGCACGTCTAGTTTGTTGTTTAGCGATGTGCGCAATATCATGACCTCATCGCCCACCTCAAAACGACGGGCCCTGGCTGTCCGATCATAATAAACCTTGGCCCTCTGCTGGGCCTTTGCCATTGCTTCACCTGACAACTCCTGTGCCCTTCTTAAGCGTTCGAGGAGCTTAAGCACGTACTCCACCACGACTGGGTCGTCGCCCCTGCCTTCCCACGATTCTCGAAGCATGCGAAGCGGAGATCGAAGCGAGCGACCGTACACCAGTTCAGCTGGCGAAAACCCCGTAGCTGCATGCGGCGCGGTCCTTAATGCAAACATCACCCCAGGCAGACACAGCTCCCAGTCAGTTTGATGTTCAAAACACAAGGCTCTCAACACGCGCTTCATGACGGAGTGGAGCTTCTCAACGGAATTCGACTGTGGGTGGTACACTGAGCTGTGTAGCAGCTTTACCCCACACCTTTCGAGAAAAGTTGTCGTCAAAGCGCTAGTAAACACTGTGCCCTGATCTGATTGGATTTCTGCAGGAAAACCAACTCGCGCAAATATGGACAGTAGTGCATTGACTATCTCAACTGAGCTGAGTTCTTTAAGCGGCACTGCTTCAGGGAACTTTGTCGCTGGGCAGATCACAGTCAAAATGTGTCTGTACCCCGTGGCTGTTACCGGCAGAGGTCCCACTGTATCAATAACGAGCCGTCTAAAAGGCTCCGTAATGATAGGTACCAATTTCAACGGCGCCCTTGATTTGTCCCCTGGTTTGCCCACCCGCTGACAGGTGTCACATGACCTCACGAAGTGGTCTGCGTCCCGAAAACACCCTGGCCAATAGTACTCTTGCAAGAGACGGTCCTTAGTTTTCTTAACTCCTAGGTGTCCGGACCACGAACCCCCGTGCGTCAAGCGCAACAGATCCTGACGATAGCATTGAGGCACGATCAGCTGATCGAACTCCACTCCTCTGCGGTCTAGATACTTCCGGTACAGGACTCCACCTCTTTCCACAAAACGCGCATTTTTCCTGGCGATACCTTCCTTGACATTGCAGCGCGCGTTTTCCAGGCTGCCATCCTTCTTTTGCTCGGCTATCAAAGCCGACCGGCTGACTTTTAGCAACCTATCAAGTCCGTCTGACGTAGGCGCGATGAGCAAATCAGTAGATAGCTCTTCTAACTTTCCCGTGTCGGGCGTTTCCTCTCCAGTATCTGGCGCCTTCAACGCTACAGGCTCAATTTTATTCAGTTCGTCAGCTTGCTGCACCTCTGACCCTTTTTCATTGTTCGATAACGTCGGCCCCGCAACTACCGCCTTTGCAGCGAGCTCCCGAACCTTCGACCTGGTTAAGGCCTGAACGCTAGCCTCACCAAACAAAAGCCCCTTCTCGCGCAGGAGGTGATCGGACCTGTTTGAAAATAGGTACGGGTACTGGGGGGGCAGCATAGATGACACTGCCGCCTCCGTCTCAAGCGCTCCGAAAGGTCCTTCAATAAGCACTTTTGCTACCGGCAGACACACGCTATGAGCTTCCACGGCTTGCTTGATCCACG
Source organism: Dermacentor variabilis (assembly GCF_050947875.1). Lineage (NCBI taxonomy): Eukaryota > Metazoa > Arthropoda > Arachnida > Ixodida > Ixodidae > Dermacentor > Dermacentor variabilis. Next base: position 89,539,499 of record NC_134571.1, on the reverse strand, counting down.
CGCACTCGCCCGTGAACATATGGGGTTCTACGTAAGAGGGGTGAACTACATCCATCGTAGCTGCGGAATCGCGAAGCACCCGGCACTCTTTCCCGTTCACGAGGAGGTCTCGCATGTAAGGCTCGAGAAGCTTCATGTTCTCGTCAGTTCTGCCTATTGAAAAAAACACAACTTTTGGTGTTGTTTCCGGACACTGCGCCGAAAAGTGACCCGGCTTCTGGCACGTATAACAAACGCGCGCTTGCCTCATCTCGAATCGCTTTCTGCGTTCGGCTTCGGCTGCCGCCGTCTCCTTAGGTTCGGTCGCACTGCTTCCACTCGCATCCGCACTACGCGTGTTCCCCTTTGCTCTCATGGGCGTGAACTTCGGCCTCTCAAACTTTGAGCCAAATTCACCCTTTTGACCGTCCTTAGCTCCGCGAGCCCGACGCGTCACAAACTCCTCGGCTAGCTCAGCGGCTTTAGCCACCGTACAAACGTCTGGCCTATCCAAGACCCAGTATCGCACGTTCTCAGGTAACCGACTATAAAACTGTCCTAGCCCGAAACACTGCAGAACTTTATCGTGGTCACCAAACGCTTTCTCTTCTTTGAGCCACTCCTGCATGTTTGACATTAGCTTATACGCAAACTCTGTATATGACTCACTTTTGCCTTTCTCATTTTCCCGAAACTTCCGACGGAACGCCTCCGCAGACAGCCGGTACTTTTTTAGAAGACTCGATTTCACTGTGTCGAAATCCTCTGCCTCCTCTCTATCCAAGCGAGCGACTACGTCGGCCGCCTCGCCGGGTAACAAAGTGAGCAAGCGCTGTGGCCACGTTTCCCGAGAGAACCCCTGCTTCTCGCACGTTCGCTCAAAGTTAACCAGGAACAAACCAATGTCCTCTCCAAGCTTAAACGGCCGCATCAGGTCAGTCATTTTGAACAATACGCGTTCTCCTCCACCGTGTGCCTGACTTCCATTACGAGCGCGTTCCATCTCTATCTCGAGACGCTTCATTTCCAAAGCGTGTTGACGGTCACGCTCTTCTTTTTTCTCTTGTTGCTCTCGCTCTTTCTGTTCTTTACTTTCGCGCTCTTCTTTTTCTTTCTGTTCTTTAAGTTCGCGCTCCTGTCTTTTTGCAGTCTCCCTTTCCTCAATGGTCTCAAGGCATTCCGACAGCTCGTCATCCTCAGCTTCTAACTCAAGAATAGCCTTTAGCAGTTCCGGTTTTCTGAGTTTGTCTGAGACATCCAGACCCAACTCTCTTGCAAGCTCCAGCAATTTCGGTTTGCGCAACGACTTCAAATCCATGGCTGCTCTGAATGCTGCTTTCTGTACTGCTTACTATTGTCTTGCCGCAAACTAACCCGGCAGCAACGACAACCACAATTACCAGCTCTGTTTCTAACACTAACAAAAGCCTGGCAAAGCTCAGAAGAAGAAAGTCCCGCACTCACCAAACCTCGCAGCGAAGAGTCCAGCGCAGTCGTTCCGCTGCAGGCAACCAGTCATCACACAGGGCTCGTTGCACTGCTCCCGGATCGTTGTTGAGCTGCTCAGCATACAGTCAACTGCATCTCTTCGCTGCTGGCCTCCGTTGTCGCGATCTCACCGCTGGCAGACAGTTGTTTGAATCGCACCGCTGGTACGAGTTGTTGTGGTCGTACCCGCTGGTACGATTTGTTGGGAACTCGGCGCTGACGCCCGTGGTTGTACCTGAGTCGCAAGCCCCAAGGGTAGCGTTGGCCTGGCGGCCTGGGGTACAACTGGAAGCATCCGAAGGTCCCGGCAAAGCATGAGTCGACTGGTAACAACAAAACAACTTGTTTATTTTAACATCGCAAAGAGTTGGCGGTCAGGTTGACCGAAGTAGAGAGACGGGAGAGCACTTTACTCAACAGAAGAAATCGGAGCCCTCCTTTTGGCGTCCGGGGGCAGCTGTTTTTATACTCTCGCAGTTGAGGGCAAGAAGGAACCCCTCAATAGACGAGCACGTGATTGTACAATGGGCTAAGGTGACGCACACTGTCGTAGCGCCGCCGGTCGGGCACAAAGACTGGGAGGAGAAGGTAACTTCGGCTCTCGTAGCGCCTCTGGTCGGGCACAATGACTGGAAGGAGAAGGTAACCTCGGCTCTCGTAGCGCCTCTGGTCGGGCACAATGACTGGGAGGAGAAGGTGACCCCCTGCTGTCGCATCGCCGCCGGTCGGGCACAATGGCACATACACTCACACACGCACATGAAGACACGTGGCATCGGAACATGCCTGGAAACGCCTGGAAACGCCTGGAAATGCCTGGAAACGCCTGGAAACGCCTGGAAACGCCTGGCGGGGAGCGTAGCGGCGACGCCGAACGGGCCAAAATGTCTGCCGCTTTGTTGCAATCGCGCCGGCTAAACCGCGCGTCGTAGGCGAAACGTAACACGACATACATTCGCCCGGAGGGTCCTAATAGTTGCTATCGCAATAATACCGCAATATTCTGGCCAGCAATGTCCCTATTGGTAGACACTATGCAACAATGTTTTTTTAAGATAAATACAAGTACATTTTTGGTGTCAAGAATATAGCAGGTGGTAAATTATTCCAATCTGCTATAGTTCTGGCAAGAAATGCGTACTTGTAATTATTCATTCGTGTGAATATAGGTATTCAATAGTGCCGATAGCGACGCCGAGTAGTTCCAGCTTACAACGGATAATACGCGGAATCGAGCCGAAGATCATGACGCCATAGTGGGTATAGGACCAAGGGATTTAGGATACGTTCGAGCGTTCGCCACAGTGTCCACACACGGTAGGGGGTCCTCGGGTAAAAGCCCGCGGGGGAAGTGCGCTCGCGCTGGTGCAGGGAATGTTTCAGTCTGAACCTAACGAATGAGTGCACACCCTGCTCGCGCGGAAGCTCTTTGCTGAGTTTGAGTAATATGCGTTTAGTCTCCTCGTTAGACCGCAGAAGCAGGGGATCTCATCTTGTCGTCTGGCTGTTCGCGGGAGGTCGGGCGCCTGGTTCAATGTCCCGCAGGCGAGCTGATTAGCTCTTTCATTTCCCGGCATCCCGTCATGGCCAGGTATCCAAACGATTTCTAAAGGACCCCGTAGCTGCTTCTGAATAAGCGGAGAGATATATGCAGGGACATCGTTTAGCACCAATTTTCTACATGCCGCCACAGAGTTGGTAAATATGATTATTGGGGGAACTGAGTTGCGAGGGGAATGTGTTTGGTCGCGATTGCGATGCTTGTCAGTTCCGCTGAGGTCGGATCTTTCTCTAGGAGTGCCTCCGTCGGTACATTTTGAGGGTCGTTATTGACGACTGCTATGGCGGAGCCTTGGGCCCCAACGCTAGCGGGCCGTCAGGGTGTGTTCCCGCATACTTGTCTGAATGTCATATACTGCTCCGAAATCAGATACAGTCGTAACATTGGCGCGGAAGAAAGGTCTCTCCTTTTATCTGTGTTGTCACGAGCAGAAAAGCTGCGCGGTTTTGCTCTCATATTAGTGATGATTCATTGCTCATGATGTTGCACACGCTTGCTCTACACTGAAAAAAAATCAATATTTGCTCGAATAACGAAATTCCACGTGGCGCCGAGATCACCTAAATATCCTCTTCAAAAATAAGTTGTAGTTGCATCAAAGAAGGAGCACGCAGATACAGAATGGTTTTCTTCGGCCACTGGCCATCGAAAGATATCTCGTAATCGCTAGGTGATTTAGAGATGCACCAAATATATTTTGTACAACCTAAGAGCAGCCAGCGTTGCTACCATTGAGTCGGTGTTTGAATTGGTGACACGGCTATCTGAAAATCTCAAGAACTTTGCATTGATCGGCGCACTTGAGAAAGGCCGCGCACTTTAGTAATCTTCAAAGAAACCAACAGAATTCCTTACCATGAGTTCCAGGCACGCACTCTTCGCATTTATTGCTAAACACTCCTAGAGCTACCGATTCTCCTCGTGCTTTGTCAGCTTATCACGCTTCTGCAAGGGACCCGAATATGTCCAAGCTTTCTCGAACACTTCTTGGATTAGGTAATGACTTTTCAGAGGTTTAACCGATTATAGCGCACTTTGGGAAGTACTGAAACATTTTTTATGTAAAATTGTTCAAGTAGTTGATATCACCGCGCTGCTGATATTGATTACTTGAACCCCCCCCCCCCCCCCCCAATTTAAGATATTCTTAAATATGTTTCATTACTACGCAAAGTGCGCTATAATATAGCAGCTGAACGCTGCTGCGAATGAGCAAATAGAAAAGAATATAAACCAAAAGAGTATGTCATCTAAGCAAAACAAGATGTTTTAGCGGTAAAAAAAAGAAAAGTAAGACACAGGGAAGTTTTTTTTGAGGACACATATTTTAATGTGTATGCCAGAATGCGTCTCTCGATATTTTGAATAGTTCTATACCTATGTGTCTTCGTTAGGAGCACAAAATATTCTTTTTACAGCGAAGCTGTATATGGCTAGCCGATTCATCTGTCCATCTGTCGCCTGTAAGCCGAAGGCTCCTTCGGCGCAATCCCATGCGCATGCGCGAAAAGAAAAGAGAGAAAGAGAGGCGCGCGATTGGCTGCTCCAGTAGTGAAGTCGTTGATCTCCGTCACAGCCGTTTCTCTCCGGCTCCGAAATGGGTAGGCCACGCGTCATACGTACTCCTGAGGAGCAGGCAGCTTTCGCTCAGCAACGCCGCGAGCAGAACTGGGAACGAGCTCGTCTACGCCGTCCCGATGCTACAGCACCGGTACAGGAACGGGCTCGTGCAGCCGAGCCCAAGCAGCAACTGCGTACCGACGAACCGGCAGCCTACCAAGCCGTCTTTTAATGAACCGTCGGGATTACCCCGGTGATTAACACCGGGGCCGCACGTTTCTGCTTCGCTGGTTAACCATCTGTACAGAGTGGCTGGGGAGTGATGTTATTGAAATAAACGAACATTCCTACACACCCAATGACTTTTCTAGCGTCTTTATTTCCGTGTTCCCCCTTTCTTTTGGCTGTGCCGCTTCGTCCTAGTAAATTTGCGACCGCTTACAATGGCGCCGCAATCAAGATATTGATAGATGTTTTCTAGGGTACTTGTTTCAGTACCTGAGGGCAGAGCTAAACCTTAGAAAGAAAAAGGTTTGGGCTTTTGCTTTATTGGCGTTTAAACGAAATGACGTTTCTTTTTAAATTTAAGTTGAAGGCAATTTGTGCTCCCGCTAAAGCAACAATATTCTGCACTTTTTTGTATGACGTGTTGAGCTCTTACGAACCACTAAATTACATCGCAATTTTTCTTTTGCCCCTGGAGGTGAAATGCTTAAATACAGAAACTTACAGAAAGTGTCGGCTATTGAGATTGTTTTAATATTTATCCAGAACGTATATTCCTGAGAGAAAAACACCGAGTTCTTATAATCATACTAAATCGGGTTTTACATTGGTATGCATTTGCGACAACGCATGGTGCATACAAACGGCACCTATGCTCCGAAAAAGGCTCGTAATTTCTTTCTCCTAAATTATACACTTACCGGAAAAAAGAAAAATAATTTCAGTGGTTTGACTTGCAAAAACCACGATATAATTATGAGGCACCCCGTAGTGGAGTTCTCCGGGTTGATTTTGTCCACCTAAGGTTCCTTAACGTGCACACAATGTACGGCACACCGACGTCTTTGCATTTCCCCCTCCGTCGAATTAAACGCGGCTGCCGCGGCTGCCGCGGCCGGGATTTGATGCCATGCCCTCGCGATTAGCAGCGCAACGCCAAAGGCACCAGGTCACCACTGTGGCTGTGCTATTGCATGATGTGGATATAGTATAATTTTAAAAATATTGACTCGCCATCCCGATCCTGCGAAAGTGAATGGCCATCGAAGCTGTCAGAAAATCACTCAAATGCCGTCGATGGGTATATGAAGTGTTTTATTGTTTTGCCTAGTCGTAGCACGACACCGTTGTTGAGCATTACGATGTTGCACTCTTCGACGCTCATCGTGTTCACGCTGCTCTTCGGAAGTCTTAATTTTGTGTGGTCTATCCATAGAGGTCTCGCAACGAACTGGAGTTGCTAGGTAGGTCTGCTTTTTATATATCAAGTTTGGTGATGTCACCCACTGATTCATATGCTGCTGTTGCCCCTTTCCCACCGGAGCAGCTTATGCAACCGTAATCTTTAACAGGAAACACACGCGGGGAGAAGAAGTGTGGCTCGCATTGTTTACAGGCGTCTTATCAATTATCATGCGGTTCTGACGCTTCTTTTGTGCTTTGCTCTATTGAATTGAATACTGAGCTGTATATTCTATGCTTAATTCCAAAGGAGATATACGCTCCTGTTCGGTTAAATGTTTTTTCTGACGGACACGGAGAATCCCAACAAACTAGAGGTTAACAGCTTCGCTGTAGAACAATCAATAAAACTTCAGGTATGATAGTTCGGCCATATTGCGATCTCTCGTCAGGGGTTTTCGTCGTCATGCTTCATTACGCAGAAAAGAGGTGCGGTTGTCGACGTGTAGGCGCCCACGTTGGGAGGCGAATAGCGGGTCCACGTAGGGCACTGACGCTTCCCACAGCGTCGTCTGCTGCAGTGCGTCGCTTCGTCTGCGTGTGCACGAACACGCAGGCGGCAAGCAACCTATTAGTGTCAGTCGCCTCACACCCACTGTGCCGCCTGTTGTGAATGACGAGTTAAGCATTACAGCGATGGCATGCTGGTCGTGTGCCTGGGGCAGCAGACGGCGCGTAACGGAAAAATGACTAATTCCGGTCTGCCGAGCTGCAAACAGGCTTGATTGATTAGGTCGGCGTCAGAAGGGCCAGCGAAAGAAGTGACGCAATCGCGCCTAGATTGTGACAGCTTGTATTTTTGGGCAACGAGTCCTTTCACAAAAAAAAAGAAGAAAAAGAAAGAAAAAAAAATGTGGTTTACTTCCAGCGGCATTTTTTCGTTCTTCCAGACATTTGGAACGAAACCTCTCAAAGTCATAGCTCTTCGTCTGTCAAGTCATTGTTCTTCCCCTCTCGTTGCCAGACTATAGCGAATCAATCATCGATCGCTTTCTGGCTGCTCGTGAGAGGCAAGATTTGTCGTCGCAATAACCGGGGAAGACGCTAGTGTCGACGTCATGGAACATTTTCCTACGCGTGGGAAACGCTGACGTGTTCAGGGGTGTACCATACACACTTGAATTGTGACTTCCAGTCGGTAAAGGATTCTCGTAATTTCGTATTTCTTTGTAGAAAATAAAGTGTTCTCTTGTGCTGTGGATGCTTAGGATAGCTGATGATGTTGTCATCGTAGTTATTTCTGAGCCTAAGTTTACTATACTTTATAGTAGAGGCAGAAAAAGGGTCTTCGCCACCGCCGTTGTCGTACTATATCGTTCGACACCGCGCGTGTGTGGCTGTTGCGCGGACGATGACCGGGCCTACAGAGATGCGGAGTTCGTTTGGCTGGAACGACGGAGCGAAGTCGACGCGGCGTCGACTCTATACGCTCAGTGCAAGCTCCTTGGCTCAATGGCCTCCCTGTCCGCGTTCCGCCCTCCGCTGAAGGCATGAGCGTCGTACGCACGCTGCTAAAAGCGCACTAGAGTTCATACTAAGCTGATACGTGCACGCGCTACTCTGAGTGGAACGGGCAGTAAATGGTAGGCTAATGTTACCTACGGTAATATTTCGCTGGACTCGTGACTAACGCGAGCGGCTTCCCGTCGGTCTCATCTCATCGAGGTGCGACACCTGCCAGCCGCACTGGCGGCGCACCTCATCGCCACAGTGTTGTGTGACGCCGGGTAGCTGCCAGGGCGATCTCACTTCTTACCGGCAGCAGTAGCCGTTAGTGCTGCATTGTGCCAACATGTCGCACTCTTGTGTAGTTAAGCACCGTTCATGTTGTCCACGTGCAGCGCTTAACCTTTGTGACGGTGTCAATGATGCGTCTTTTCACGGGAAACTGCCAAGTTTTCATTTAAAGAAGGTTTCCGGGACGAATGCATTAAGGCCCAACCACTGTCATGAGTCGGTACGCTTCGCCACGCGCCGACAAGCGAACGCGTCGCTTCGCATCGGTAGGAGGAAAAGGGCACGCAACCACTGGACACAAGCTCTGACGCGCGCCGACGCTGGGTCCTCGGCTGCGGGGCTCTGTTGCTGGACTATTTCGTCTTCATCCGTCAAAGTCGGCCTAAAACAGCCTGCTCTATACTGAGCTTGAAACAATAGGCTAGTGATCTGTATGCTCTTTTAGATACAAAAATTATGCGTGGCTCTGCTCTCGGAAACACCAGGGACCAGTGGAGCTGGGGGAAGTTAAACATCCATGCCGTCTTCCTCTCTTGGGGGTTTCGGTTGGGACGACGCGCCATTTGAGGCGACCGCTACAACAGAAGCGATTTGTTGAGACGTCGCGTGCGTCGGTTTCGTGTGCCAGGCACTGCACCGACGCGACGCGGCGGCAACCACCGCGCCTTAGTTATGATGCATGCTAGCTCCGATGCCGTGTACCTGGTAGCTTCTTGAAATCCGCCGGCAAGCGCGCGGGTTCTTATTGCAGAGCAATGACGTCACACCACCTGTGTGACCACTGCGCCGCTCCTTCTGCCCCGCCAGGCTCCACCCACCCTCGCCGCGTCGCCAGGCTGCACGATACCATTTTTATACTCTGCTTTCCCTCCCTCTCGGCGAAGCTGCGAACGCCAAGAGAAACACAGCGAGGTTCTAACACCTCCACTGTAAAAAAATTGGCCAACGGTTAGGCTTCTTGGTAATGCGATCTTTGAGCGCAGCTGCTGCCTTATTGCAACAACAGGCAACCGCATATAAAACACGCAGTGCAGAACGGAGGCGGTTCTTCGTTTCGGATTGAGCAGCACACACAGCGATCCGCCGCTATCGAACCGGTGCTTCGGCGACGCGCCATCGCGCCATGTTATAGTGGGCCACCGCCGCGGAGAGGGAGGGGAGATTAGCAATTATTATTTGATGTTTCCTCTGAGGTGGATGAGGAAACGGGTGAATAACAGGGGTTACACTCATTCACTCACAAACAGGCCTCAATGTGGCCGCACAAGGTTGAGGTGGGAAGTAGAAGTAAGGGGACGAAACGCTATAACTGTCTTTCGATTCACTGCAACGGCACTGCGCCAGGTAAGGGGACGTGTAGGGCAAGAGTGGAGGCGGGAGAAGGACAGCCAGGCGCAAGCACTGTCAGAGGCGAGGAATGCGCTTCGCAACCGGGGAAGTGAGAGACACGACTGAGAGCCATACAGCCACGCGAGGCGGCAAAGAACGCCCGCCGCCGGGACCGCAGCAGTGCCGCGACAACTGGAGAAGGGACGGCGAAAGCGGCGTGGACGGTAGCGGCGAGAGTCACCGCAACGGCGCTGCGCGGAGGAAGGCAGCGAGAGGATAGACGAGAACAGGTGATCCAGCTTTGGAGGACAAGGGGAGAGCAAGGCTCGCGCCGTGCGCGAGAGATGGCGACAGGAGCGCGTGCACCTAAAGCAGCGCGCTGGCCCCGGTTGCGGAGCTGGTTACGGCGAGGCACAACGGCGAGGCCGACGGTGACGCGAAACGCGGGATTGGGCGCCAAAGAGCTGCGCTCTAAAAGACATTTACTGCGTGATTATTTCTGAGACGTTGCGATAGTACAATAAACAGTGCCGATGGATTCCCGGTAGGTGGGATGTTGGAATAAAAGGAGGCGGTTTTAGCTTATCAGTCGAGGTCGGCAATTGCACCTACTGTAGCAATTCTTTCAGGGCATATAGTTCGTCACCCCACAACCATAGCTATCGCCATCACCTCTCTCGCAGATGTGGCGCTACAACGCGAGTGTTTGGCAAAAAAAAAGGATTAATTCATTCGACCCCAACTGAACGTCTGCACAGTGAACTAAATCTTAATAATACGGTCACGCCCCGTATCCGCATTTTATAGCGGTGCACAAATATAGGTACGTCTGTCACCCCAGAGAACATTTTAGACGGCATTGTAACAAAAAGCTTGGCTGCAGAAGCTTTTCACTTGCCGCCAAGTTAGGTGCAAGAGACTGAACAGCTAGATGCTTGTTCACTCATGTATGAAGGTGCCAACCGTGACTGTTTCTCTCTTCCTTTTTAGACTTTCGCGAATGTTAGCGAAGTTTGTAGTACCGACTCGACCCCGGTTTTGAGGCATGCTGAGGCATGAAGCCAAATCTTTCTTTTCAGGCTGGCACGTTTCACGCTTATTCACCAATGTGCAACATGATATATACTCCACCGATCTATTGAGCTTTCAGTTTTTCTAAAGTCAGCGATTTGGTCCTTATAAGCAGCATCTTAGCGCTGGAAGTGTTATCGACCATGGAAATCTTGAGAAGGAACGAGTGCTGGACGTCAGCAGCAATATGTGTTGAGCATTACGACGGAGCTTTAATTTAACGCTGCCTTCCGGCTGCAAGGTTACGCTTTCTGCAACAACCTTTCAATACAGGATCGTGTAGCATAATTTGCAGAAAGTAGCCAAACAAAGCCCAAGTAAAAAGGAAATGAAGAAAATGCTATTTTCATCTCGCACCGACTTTCAGCAAAGGCAGCTGCGGCAGCGCGTGCGAGGACTAGCGATCCTTGAGAAAGCCAGCTCAGCCTCGTTGAAGGCAGCAGCTAGAAGAAAGAGTAGGAGAGAAAGAGAGAGAGAGAGAGAGAGAGAGAGAGAGAGAGAGAAGGAGAGAGAGGCCATAGATTAGTATTTGTGTATTTTTCTTTTTCTTGCTTTTCTTTTTTTGTACGGGCGTCTGCATAGCAGGCCTACCTGTTAGTTGCTGCTGAGGAAGTTTCTGAAAAAACGGCGCGTGTACATCACCGTATGTTTGAAATAAATGCAGCCCATAGGAACGAAAGAAAGAAAGAAAGAAAGAAAGAAAGAAAGAAAGAAAGAAAGAAAGAAAGAAAGAAAGAAAGGAGAATGAAAACGATGAAGAGGCGCATTTCCTCCCCAGGCACGCCTGTGCTTTTGAAATCTTCCTTTCTTGAGACCTCGTTTACCATCTGTATTTCCGTGTAACTGATTTCTTTGCAAAGAGCTAGATAATTCCTGTAGGAAAAGCGTGAGGAATCTCGTGGAAGCCTCACTTGTTAGGAAGCAGCTTTTCGAGCCCCACTGCCTTTCGGGCTGTATCCTCGGCAGACGCGTAAGCTTTAAAGATTATTGCGCTGGCGCCATTCTTGGATATCATTTGTTAGAGGAATTTAGACTCTACTTGCAGCGTTGTAAAGATGCGCCAGTCAGGTGCTTGTACTTACGGGCCTCCAGCCTTCATCGTCGTCGTTGGGTTTTGTTGTCGGTAATGTGTAGCTCTCCGTTCTCCCTCTATCAGGACTGATTGTTGGCCATAGAAATATGCTTTTGATTGCTCTGGCAGCACTTTGGTGCAATACATCTCATTAGCTGCAAGTGAAGCAGATCCTAGTGCCATTGTATTCTAACGTGGGGCTTGCGACAACCGGAAGTGACAACGCCAGTGACTGCCCAGAAATTTCCTCCTAAGGTTACTCCTAAGGTAACACCGAGACCACGGTGTTGTAAGCGACTCGTTCCCTCCCCGTTTTCGTGGTAGTGGCTTGCCTCGTAGTGCTAGAGCACTGTTAGGGAAATTAAGAGTTGACTCTGTGTTGGTGCGCGAACGCTCGTATCGTCAAGGACGTGTGGACAGTCTGTCGTCTACGTCCTGTGGCTTCTGTGAGACACTTGAACACCCTATATTGGTGTGTACCCCACTCGTCACGCAACGTGCACTGCTAATTAAGGAATATGAACTTATTGGATTCAAGTGTACGACCCTTGACGTTTGTATGTTTTCGAGAGGGAATGCTGCTCAACGTGACCCAGGCCCATAGAGCCTTGCTAACTTTCATGAAGAAAACTGATTTGGCCTCCCGTTTATACACATTTTTTCGGTGTTTTTACTTTATTTTGTCTGTGTCTCTGTCATTTGCTTATCTACTATTTTCTTTGTCTCCTATCTTCTTCTCCTCTTCTATTTTCATTCCCTCTTCCCGAAAGAGTAAGCAGGCATTGTGGCCCTCTCGGTGGCTGTTGTCAGCTTGCTCCCTTCCTGTTTCTTTTGTGTGTTTGTATATTTAATAATAATAATAATAATAATAATAATAATAATAATAATAATAATAATAATAATAATAATAATAATAATAATAATAATAATAATAATAATAATAATAATGTTAGCTTATCGGTTCTTGGGATAATAACGAAGGCAGACTAGTCACTTTCTGTCTTGAAGCAGCTCTGTTTTTCTCTTAAATATGTACTTCTTTGATAGGGTGCATCTCTACACGTATGGTATTTAACAGTTTCACTGCCTTTAGCGGAGCCCTTATTGTTATATCGAGTTCCTTTTCCATGCATTTCAATCTTGCAGTTCTTGAAAGTGCCGCCGATTTCGTGCGTAAACCACCTAATGGAGGCGTCACTTTTTTTGCGATTTAAGGACAGCCCTACAAACAAAGCGCTTAGCAGTGCGGCGTTCTGCTCACAAATCCCTAGCTTATGAAATTAGACAAGCTTTAAATCAAACTGTATAAAGTGCACGTGACAGCTAATTTCACACGATGTCGGGCCATTGCGGAATTGTTTGCAACAGCAGCACACGTGAAACGGCGGACTTGGCTCAAAGACCTGTGCCCGCCTACAGCGCCGTCTAGAACTGTAACTTTACTTAATTGTTTGTCGAGTGACACCTCTGCTACGGAATTCACCGGGTTCTATTATATCTCACTCATGTTCACTTGTCCCTCTTTATTGACGTCGCCTGCCACCGGATGGAAGAAGCAGTAGATAGACCATGAAAAGAAATAGAAAGAAATTGCAATATCAAACACGATGCTGAGGTTGTCATGCTTACTAATCACATCGATCAGTGCAGGCGTTAAGGTAATGAGCAAGTCGATGCCTTGGTACACAGCTGTAAGCTTCGAAAGCTACGATCCAGGAAACTCCATATGCCAGCCACCTGCTTCATCACGTGCGTTCGCTGAAAAATGGCAAGCAGGATGGGACACGGTGGGAAATAACAAGCTGAATTTCATCAAGCCGGAAATAGGGACGTGAAAAAGCTGTATTTACCGGGAACATGTAAAAGCACTCAGAAGTTTATCTAGACTACGGACTGGGGCTCACAGCCAATGAGAGGAAATCTCTTATTAAAGGAAGACCCCTTCAATATAAACATTGCCCTTATTCCCTCACCACTCGTCATGTTCTGATCTCATGCAAACACACAGAAAGCAACTGGCAAGAATACTGCGAAACTGTTTCCCGACACGCTATTAATCTTCATCAGGCCCTACCAACTCATTCCACTCTGACCAAGTTTTCAGCCTTTTTCTTTTTAATCGGTAGGTTAGAAATGTTACGCACACCATAAACAATATATAACATTATAAACAATCTCACGACCTGCAGATAACACCTATATCATTTGTCTTAGAATAGCATCGCTTGAAATGGTGGTAGTATGGCAGATAAACTTCAAACACATACACACACGCTGCCGGCACCCGGATTGTCCAGTCTCGAAATAATGTGTGAACGCTTATTCATACTTTCACGTAAGGGTAAACAGCCCCGTATGCGGTTCTTGAGGGATCGAAGAAATTACAGAGCATTTATTACGCAATAGCCATTCCTTGGGCTGTAAACAAGAGACTCAGTGCTAGCATCATCCACTGAGTCAACAAGCTAGTCTCAGAAAATCCTGAAACTGTGGCCTGTAGTTACTCATGTATACACAAGTGCACTGAAACATCAGCGCGCTTGTTGAAGGAAACTAGTTTTCCCTGTCATTTGCGGTGGTTTCTAGCTGAGTGCATTCATACTAGCTGTAACTACAATCACGTATCTGTAACTATCCACTAAGTGTTGACTGTAAGGTCGCTAACCATAAAGGCGAGAAAAAAAAATCACAAGCGACACACCAAACGTGGCATATCGCAAGAAGACCTCCAAAGAGACCACCTAATGGTCTTTCCCCTTACACTATAGTTTCGTGAGATTTTTTTTTTTACTGCGTAGCACAAACATGCGACACTTCAATTTTACTTGTTTGTTCTTATGGTTACGCTATATAGACGAAGTTGGCTAAAAACCGCCGAAAAAATATGCGAAACGAACTAGTAAACCGAACTTGTTCGTTGGTTAGCAGCTGTTGCGAAACGGAGCAACGTTCGGACATTGGCCTTGTTCAGGTTCTGGCGGACCCAAGGTTAAGTATTCAAAAAAGGTGAGGCGTGCAGACAGGACACAAGAGAAAAGAAGTGGACAATACGAACGGCGTTCGTGTTGTCCACTTCTCTTCTCTTGTGTCCTGTCTGCACGCCTCACCTTTTTTGCATAATGAATCCTTACCAAGTAGCTCAGCTTTCTATCGTCCCAAGCTTCAGGTTAAATTCAGATTTTGTGTCTCCCGCATTCCGACACAAAGCAAGCGATGTAAAGTACCCCATGCAGAGTACACTAAACACATTCAACGTGCGTCTCCTTTCTGCGAATGTCCGGAACCTTTTCCCTTTGTTAAGCTTTTGATATTCTCCTGCGGTCGCTACCCGCAGTTTGGTGAACACTACGCTAATGGATGTCGTTTTCGGGCATCGCTCGCGTGCTAGCTTTTGTATGGGAGATGTTTCCTTCCCTTGCCTATGCAACACGTCAGAAAGTAAATATAAAGCACTGGTTATTCCGCAATAATATTAAGCGACGCACATCAGAGAGAAAGAAAGAAAACGCTGAGGACGCTAGCGGTGATAGTTACCCACTTAGCGCAATCAGGCGAACGTCAGTGCTCTGTCCCCCGAGAGTACACGACGTTGTGCAACGGATCGTTCCGAGGTGCTTATTTTACGCGCCTCCGTGTAATTTTCTTCGTTTCTTTCTGACAATGCTTGGAAGTTATCTATAATTTCTCCATTGCTGGTACCTGCTTTCTTCTCCTTAATTTTTTTTTCTTTTTTTGCCGGGTGCGTACCTGCACTTTTTTTCTGCTCACGTGAGCGCTACTTCTGATTATGAGCTTTTCGTTGCTTCATTTCGTTGCCCCTTGTGCATCTGTCCTTGCGGTTATTCAAGATGGTGTGAAATTCCGCTTGTGATATTTCGCTGCTCAGCAAACATCTGGTGAGCAGATATGCACTACTGCCGGAACTATGCATGTTCACACGTCGATGAAACTTCCGGGATAAAACAAGAGCCGGATGCCCTTGAAGCGTAGAAGTTGGAGTAGGTTTAGTTCGCGACATCTATTCAGCGGAGGAAATAAAGTGAGCTTATGGAGGAGTTTTTGAGGTTGGTGTTGGCCTCGACGAAGCGGAGCACAGAGCACAGCGCGTCACTCACGCAGCCTGTATAGCAAGTGCAAATAACATAGAAAAATTCACGTGTGTCCGAGTTTTATTCGGGAGAGCTATTTCTCGACGTAATAGTAATCGTATGGTAGCAACTGAAGCTCGCCTAATAAATGGTTTTGCTCTCGCAATTACCTAGTGGCCTAAGAAAGTCAGTTGTCTTCTGTCTATTGGTGTCGAACACAATGCATGGGACAATAACATTATGAGATGAATACAACGACGCGATTGTTCGCGCTGTTGGTGCAAAATACGAAGGCAAATTTTAGCGAAGGTGTCACACCGTCGTTTGGGTAATTCGCCAAAGTTTAATAGATAGATAGATAGATAGATAGATAGATAGATAGATAGATAGATAGATAGATAGATAGATAGATAGATAGATAGATAGATAGATAGATAGATAGATAGATAGATAGTCCTCCTCCGTTCATGAGTCAACCAAAATGCGTGAAGATAATTTGTGGTGCCATTAGCCGGTCTCTCATTAAAAGTACTGGTGACAGCAGCGCTAATTTGTTTTGAGGTCCTGTTGTAAATACACTCTGCATCCCTCTTTGCGTATGTGGCATATAATAAACACTCAGTGACGACACGCTTAAATTTGTTGGCGTAATGTGTGGCTGTTATCCTGTAGAAACGTGCGTGTACGCACGCTTAAAACGCTTCAAATTCCTATACCGGCCGCTCCCACATGCAGTACGCTGGACTGATCGCCAAGTGCCATGTTTTCTGACTATAGACGCGCATCGATGTTAAGGCGAGGCCGAGAGCTTCCGCAAACTATCTGACACCAACTGAACATTTAACTAAAGATCAACACTACAGATCCGATGAACTGCTAAAAGTGCCCCGCCGCGAAAACTTTCGTCACGCAAAGCCAGCGTGGTGGTACGAGAAATTACTTAGTGCTTCACCGTCTTGTGCCCACTGTTTCAAGCCATGGGTGAAATTGACAATTATCCGGTAGAATGTTTTGGATTTGACACATAATCCAAATTGTTAATAGATGGACTAAGACCTAGAATAGCTTCGCACACAAGCGCAAGTGACATTTTGTTCCCGCGAGGACATTGGATACTTAGGAGGGAGGTATTCAAACTGCTACTCGAATTCCTGTGCGATACAGTGTGAACTGGAGTGTGAACTGGAATGATTAACGCAGAAAGTTGGGCTAGTTGGTGTTGATGCATTTGCTGTGATATAGTTACTAGCGCTAACAAGATTAACGAAAAAAAGAACTGGGGGACAGGACAGAGCACTAGTGTCCTGTCCCCCCCTTTTTTTCAGCTAGTCTTGTTAGCGCTAGTAACTATGTCACAGCAAATGTGAACTGGACTGCGGACAGTGACTTGTGTGGGCGGTCTAGCTGAGTGAAGCAGGATGATTAGCGGGCAGTATGTTGCGTCCCTGTTGAAATACGTCCGCGCCATTAGTGTTCCGTGCACGTGTTGTGACCGGACTTGATAAGTGGCGTTAGAACGGAGCGATCGCCGGCAGCCTATACAAGGCTAGGTCCGCCTGCAGCTAGCAACATTCTTTTTTCTCCTTCTCCTCCGGTTAACACAAATTCAGCTTGCTTTCACGGTTCAAGCCGCACTAACCACGGCAAACCACGTGTGTTTCTGGCAGTGCCGAATAATACAGCAGGGACGCAAAACATTCCATGAAAAGACGGACTCGAGGCCAGCCACGCGGAAGCAACCGCACGGCCCTGTTCTCTCGACCCCGCCCAGGGACGAGCGTGAAGAGGAGGATGAGGAGAGGAGGGCGGAGGAGAGAGAACTGGGCAGCTGGAGCCCGAAAAGGAAACGCTCCACTCAAAACGGAGCAAGCGGCACTGTGATCACGATACACTGCGCGGTTTATTTCGGGCTTGTGCATGGCAAGGAGAAATGCAGACAAAACAGCCTCTCAGCTTCTCGCGCCTTGGGATGAAGACACGAACCTGCGCAGACTGTACCCGCGGGACTCCGTTATTCGTTTTGCGTTTATTTTGTCTGCGTCTAATCTCACTGCCACAAGGCGCCCTCTCGCCGGCTTTGCACACAACCTCAAAGAGACCGAAGGATAAGAAGCGAGAGCGTGTGGAGGGGGACACCGATGCCGCGGCGCCTGGCGAGTCAGCTGCCGCCTAGGCCGCGTCTTTCGTTTGTACCGCCATTTACGCCCTGTAAGCAGCGGCGTCGACCTCACGCGTGGGCGTATACTGTCTTGACAGCAGCAGTGATAAAGTCGCCCTTGAACACGTTGCACTTCTTATCTTTTTTCTTGAGGGGTATCGCGTGAACCCGTGCCACGGTAGAGAAGTCAACTGCTGACGACGCACGCTTCCTTGAAGATAGAGGCATGCTCTGCGCCGAACACTGGCCAGAAGTAGGAACCACACTCAGTTGAGCACGCTACGCTTGTTTTCCTAGCAGTCAGCTACAGGCGTAGAGATTCGATAAGGGCGTGTTTGCAAACAGCTCGTAGCAGCGCGAGGACAGAATGGAGTCGCTGTTGTGGTGCTGCGGTGCCCCAAGCAGCACTCTGCTCTTGTCAGGAACCTTCCGACGCCCGTCATCCCGGCGCGACAGCCGTGCTTTCGTCGTGCAACAAACCTGTAGGGATATGGTGACATTGTCTTTGAGTTTATAACGTGACGAAGAATTAAACGTGCCGGCGCGACATGACAGACTGCGTTCCTGTCTGTCTGCTCATCGATTACTGTCCTTGGTCCGAGTCGCACTGTTACATTATTGATCATGTACACTAACTAAACTTGACATTATTATGTGTCGAAGAAGCTTGCTTCATTTCACGGCTGCATCAGCAAAAGAAAAAGAAATAATTCTGGGGTTTTCGTGCCAAAACCGCGATATGATTATGAAGCACGCCTACATCATTAGCACTCTGCGCGCAAATTCGTTCAAGGGGAATATTTATTAAAGGGAATATTTACGTGACGCTGCTGCTGCTGCTGGAGTGTACAGTGATGAGATTGAAGCATCCAGCTGTGGGTGTTATGTGCTTCGCAAGCGAAGTGTCTGATGCGGTCATTGGGCATGGCATTGCTTTCGCACAGAAGAGGCAAGGACGCAACAAACTGAATTCCGCATGTTGCCACGGGGTGTTTGTTTGCATGTTTTGTTCTCTGCCTACAAAAAGCGCTCGAGTCCCTGTTGCCTCTCACACTGACACATCAGGGGCTTAGGAGCTCTACGGGAACCGAGTCGGCAGCGAGAAGGCGTCCGCGCCAAACTGATGACACAGAGACGTTGGCTGGCCTTCTTCTGTGTGATTTTCTGTCGTCTTGTCGCGCCACGTCTCCGACAGCTGGTGCGCGCTGTTGGGGCGGTTTCCAAACCTCGGCCCCTTGCCGCGCCCTTCGCTAAGCGCCAGGCTGTGCCAGGCTTCTTCACAGTGGATAGAAGTAGTTGCTCCGAAAAATTGATGCTCGCACATAGAAATGCGCAAGTTCATGCAGCCAAGGGGAAACCAAAAACTTGGTGTGGCAACACCGGCGCGGAATCTCTGGCTTTGCTCTTGCTGTACTTGAGGGGCAGTAAAAATAATAAAAAATTGAAGTCACAAAGAAAAGAAGACGCAAAAGCTAATTTTTTCACCCACTTGTTGAGTGAAACCCACCGCAAGTGAGGAGGCCTCTTAGTAGCTGCTCTGGACTGCTTTATATTTAGCTCACGAAGGAAAGAAAAAAGAAAGGGAGAAAAAATTATTTGTGTTTTGTAGTTTACCCCTTTTCATACCTCTTACGCTACGACAGGAGTTCTGCTGTCATCATACCAGAAGTTAAAGAAGCGAGCTAAAAAAAAAAAAGAAACACACAACACAAATGAGATGAAACAGAACAACCATAGCATATGTGGTTGCCCCCTTTGCTTGGACAAACAAGATTTAAAAACATAAGTGTGTACCTTTGCGGCCGCTGGAAGGGGGGGGGGGGGGCGCTGGTAGATTAACTGGCGGAGCTTTGTAAACCGGTAAGCACGTCGTCTGCGCGCGTAAACAATGCGATTGGTCGACCTTTCCCTGAGGGTGAAATCGGGGTTGTCATATGTCAACCATCGCCATTTTTTGGTTTGCAGCAGTGGGACATCACCTCAGCCTTGACAAGCATTGCGGTGAAAAAGAATGGCCTCTCGCTTGTTCGCTTCGAAATAACTTCTTTCTTTTTCGCTTGTATTTTCGTATACAATACTCTCAATCTTACATCTGTGCTCGCGCGTCATGTATAACCTCTATTCGCTCACAGGAACATGTACTCGATTGAAGCCTCTTCGAGAGGGAATATTCATGCCGCAGGTAGAACAGTTTGAAGATTTTTCCTGCGCACACGCTTCTTTCTCTTAACTTTTCTTGCTGAGTGCGAGGAACTGCAAACTGGGGACAGTTACGGTGCATGCGGCAACGACACGCTGCTCTTAGCAACCGTTTCCTCCTTACTCTTTTTCTATTTCAGTAGCAGCAAGAAGAAGCTCACTCAAGAGAGGTGCGATAAGTGCGTCAGTAAAACGGATACTTTTTCTTGTCGCACTGGTGGCATCCTTGCCGTTAGGGCCTTACAAACGTTCTTAGAGGACGAAAACGGAGCTCTAACTCGACGTGCGATGACAAAAGACGTGGTTGAAAACTATATAAACATCCTGACAGCCTTGGGCGCACAGAAATATCTGACAGGAGACTTTCATATCTCTTCCTGTGAAATTCTCTTGTCGGATATTTCTGTGCGCCCAAGGCTGTCAGAATGACCACAAAGTTTTCAACTACGTCTTTTGTCATCGCACGTCTAGTTAGATCTTTGGTGTTGGCCTCCAAAAATTTTTGTAAGGCCCTAACGGCAAAGGTGTTACCAGTGCGACAAGAAAACACCCTCAGTATGTAAACACTTTGAAATTGTGCAGGCTGTAGGATGGAAAGACGCACACGCGCGTTGCGCAATCGGAATCCCTTCGATCCGCAAGAAGCGTTCACTTCCTCATTATCGCGCAGCCCCGGATGCACGAAGGCGAGCTTTCGGGTTCTTCTCCTAACCCCGACACGGCCGGCGCTGCCACTGCCGCAGCGATGATAATGTTGATGATGATGATGGTTTATTGGCATCCCCGTTGAAACGGGGCGGTGAGCAATAGTTACCTAGCCCGCTTGAGTTACTCAGGTATTATCTATACATGCTTTTAATTACAGCACTTCCGCATACATGTTTTTTCATCTTTTTTTTTCTTTCCCACCGGTCTCACCACGTAAGCCACCGAGGTGCGACGCCTCAGGGCTGCTGCGGCGCTCTTCATCGAGCCGGCGTTGCGAGAACCCGGCAGCTGCCAAAGCGATGTTCCGTCTGCCAAGATGCAGTTGCCTTGCGTGTTGCGTCACGTCATGTCACCCTCGTATAGTTTGAACACCGTTTGAGGAGATTAGGCGCAACGCTAAAACTTGCGATTGTGGCCAATACTTCGCCCTTCAGGTGCCGCTGCCAACTTTAATGCGAAACCATTATATACCCAATTAGGCGAAAACCCGGCGTCGTCAGCGTCGCCACAGAGCGATGGAACCAAAAATGGGCGATGGCGCAAGGAGTAAAAAACGCGTCAAAAAATACTCCGGCTGACGTCAAAGTTCCCAGGCAGGCTCCTCCGGGCAACGTGAATCAATCGCATTCAAAAGAAAATTTTGTAAAAATAGGTCTAGCAGGGAATCGAACTTTGACCTTCACGTGCGGCGATCAGGCTTCTCCGACGTCACGGCGGCTCCACGGTTCTGGTCGACGAAAGATGTGCCTAGCGCGGGCGTCACTGGGCACGGGACGGCGCAGCCAACGGCGAGGGGATGGTGCCACGTCATGAATGTATAAAATGAGTCTATAAAATGAAAATCATTAATGTCCACTTGAACTCCACTGAGCGGTGCTTCGAATTATGAACTCCTCGCCGGCAAGCGAGTGTGTTGAGACGCTTGGCGCGTTCTGCTTTGGCGTTGCCGAGACGCAGTTAGAACGCAGGCGAGAGCTTGCGCGGACCACGAATGCGCGGAAGGAAACATTTCACCGAAGGGACTATAATGTTTTCATATTCCCACACGTAGGCCGTCTTAAGTGTCTCTGCCAAATTCCTTTATTCTTTTTTTTTTTCGTTGCTAGATGAGGAGTAGCGCGTGGGCCTGCAATAGCCACCAGTCTTTCCTTCCCAATTTCACACTATAGCATGACTGCATAAGCTTTCACCACAAGTTATATCGAACTATGCATCGCTCGACTAATTATAGAAGTCTACACACACACTGCTCAAGTATGTCTCTTAACGGAACTAATATAATTCACCTCTGGAGGATCTACACGCATACAAAAGTGATATTTTGTTTTCGAGGACAGTAAACTGTTAGTGCTCGAGCCTGCCATATGAAGCCACGCCACAGATTCGACGTCTGTAGGGCGATGAAACCAATCAAATCCATGTAAAGGCACAGTGATGCATGCACCGCTCCAATGAGAGCTCCTTGGGCGTTCTCATAGTGTGCTCTATATATTGGTGTGAGCCCGCGTAAGCCCCCTCTAAAAAGTACTGCAAAAGTAGTAGCACATGCGCTTAGTACTCAGGTGCAACGTTTCGGAGAGGACGGTATTTCCCTCTCAGAATGGGAAACTCCGTAGTACCCGTTTAAGTTATTTCACTCCACCCTGTCCTTGCATTTCGCTAGCCACTTTCGTCGTACTTCGACTTAGTCGAGAACAAAAACACGTAAAGCCCTTCTTTTGCGTCGGCCGATCTCTGTTAGTGATATACCGCGGCTTCGAAGTAAAAGAAAAAGTCAGCATAGCGAGGGCTACACGCCTGCTTTGTGTCGTACCAAAGGCAAGCGGTGGAAAGCTTGGACGAGCGTTCGGTAGAGTTTTCTTGCACAGACAAATGCACTGTGTGCTGGCAGTCGCACGGACGGCCTTGATTAACGCGGGAAGACCTACCATGGAACTGAAAGGGATGTCGGAGGAGCGTTCTTGGCAAGTGTCTCACTGTCGCCTAGCTGCATCGCTCGTTGCGCGTTTCTTGTTTGCGCTGAACTCAATACTCACACTTTCCTGTTCTCTATATTCGACTTTCACAGTCGGATATACAGGACGGTGCGCGCGGTTTGGACGCCTTGAGTAAGAATGAAACGAGGGACAGGCCTAGAAATTTGCAAGAACGAGTTCCGGTTGGCCATCCTGCGTTGGGGGAAGGGAATAATCTTATTGATGATGCGGGGAGAGGTAAAGGAGAAATGAATAAATGCGCTCACACCCGCAGGAAGGGGGTCAACAGCAGTCGTAGCCTTGAATCTGTGTAGATACGCGCTGGGAAGAACAAGCAGCACAGTCACAGAACCGTTCTCACCGTGTTTTTACAGAAAGAGGAAAGGCTGGGTATGGCAGGCAAGCTATAAACAATTACGAAGTCAAGGCTTGTCGAGCCTGCACTAGGCTCTGCCGTCTAAGAAATTCAGTACATCTTTAAGAGATACAGCGCGCTTAACGTGACTACTAAATAGTAGACAGTGCCTCTTTTTATCCCCCTGCTGTCTACTAACAACCTAACAGCGCTTGGACCTTGTACCGATTTATCTCGTGCGGGTTAATCCGGCAGACGGCGACGCGCCATCAAGGGCCCGCTCGTTTGAGAACAGGCGCAGTTTCCGATGCACGAGAGGCTCCTTTTCTGCACTGAAGTAACCAGTTAGACTAGCAAAGTGAAAACTGAAGGACTTTGAACAGGTCCACAGAAACGGCGGCCATGAGTGCTGAAGATCCCTTTACACCGTGGCGGGAGGCCAGTGTACATTATTGAAACGCGATGGCTTACGAGGCTCGCCCTGCCGTCTTCTCTTGGTACCCATGATACTTGTCGCTATTTCGAAGTCATTGATACGAAAGCGGGTGGAGTCTTTATTTTTCATACGCTGAATAATTCTCCCTTAAAGCTCAGTTTGCGTGTCATATTTTTCACCCAACATTTCGAATAGCGTGCCAGGTCGTGATTCAGGCATACATCTCCAGCATTTTATTAAACAAAGCATCTGTGTCTCTTTATCGAATTATTTGCATTCTTTATTAGGGAAAGTGGGTTGTGCGGAGGCCTAGGGTTGGGGGTAGGGGAGTGACGTGGAACTAGTTTTGGGCCCATGAAAAATTGCGCCCACTGCAAGGCATGGGAGAAATTTCAGAGAGCTTGAGATTGAGGCATTCTTGTCCGCTGCATGTTGTCCAGCGAGGGTGATTCCGAGTAAAGTCTATATTGTATTTCGTAACTCGTCGGCGTGGGTATATACATGAAAGTGACAGAAGATACAGGAGCGACCGCACAACGTTTTTCCAAGGCCTCGCAATCGGTGGTACCGAGAACTCCCACCCGATCAATATCGGGAAAAGATTGATAACTCCCATGCGAGAGCACACGGATACGCGGCGAGTATACCGTTATAAATGTAAAAGGCATTCCACGAAATGTCGGAACGGAACTATTCATCCGCCTGTACGCAGGTGGCATCATGAAAGGGGCAATATTACGCGTGAAATTGCACAAGGAATGGCGAGCATTCGCCTGTCAGTATGCCGTAGGTGAGGGCACGTGGTTTAGGGGATGGAAATGGCGACGCTGTAAGCAAAACATCAAATAAAAAGAAATAAAAAAAATTAAGAAGGAGCGAACCTAGACGGCAGAACTAAAAGACAACGACATAAAGCTACAAATACAGACGAGACGTATAACGAGGAAGCGGTATTCTGGAACAGCTTTAAAAGTAAGAACATCGACGAGTGATTGTAGACATTCCAGAAATGACGATAAATATTTTCGGGGATGACTTTATGAGAAACATACGATCGAGTTATCAACGGGATCCCCTCTGTAAGCTTCGGTCCGCATGCTGCAAGACTCGGCGTGGCATCGCTGGCGCTTTATGTGGCGGCGCCCGTACGGGTTGGTCACCCATACGTTGAAGTGGCAGGTCGATCTGCTCTTATTTGAACTAAAACACGGCCAAACATTCTTTTGATCGCTTCGCGTCTCTGGGTGTTTCCATAAGAAAACGTGGAATTCAAGACTTTTCTTTGTTAGTTCGTTTCATTATCGCGATCTCAGCCTGAATGCTCAGTGAAATTTAATGAGTTTCCATGTTTGGGTGTTTCTGAAGTTACGTCTAAGGATGAGCACACGGGGGCCGGTTTTGCCAGATGAGTGCGCTGTTAAATTATACACTTTCACGGTTGTTTACGTCGGCTCAAAGCTTCAAAAACGAGGCGCTGTCACCGCGTAGACTTTATTGCCGAAGCAATGTGAGCGTACCAGAATACTGATGTTGCGGCTGATCACTTAATGTGACCTTTATTTTATCCGAAGTTTTTAAGCTTTAGCGTTGAACATTTTCTTTTGGACAGAAGTTAAATACAGAAGTGCCGTACGAAGGCTTTCTGGAGCTGAGTATTTTATTGCAGTGTTCCTTAACCCATCTCTCCCGCATTACTCTTTATGAGCACTGACAGAAAGAGACGTTGTCTTTTCTCGATTTAACCAGAGCGCTACGCTGAATCGCGTGTGTAACATTGGGTACGAATGGATTCGATTTACCTGACTCTATTGCTTCTCCAGCAGATAACAAGAAGCGATAATCACGGATGGTAATAATAATAATAATAATAATAATAATAATAATAATAATAATAATAATAATAATAATAATAATAATAATAATAATAATAATAATAATAAAGCAAGTTTACTCTTGCGTTGGTCCATTCTTGAGGACACAGAAGCAGTAGTGCACACTCGAGTGCTATAATTTATCATTGCTCATAACCACCATTGAACGCCTACTACGCGTGATTTCTTGAACTATATAAAATGCGACATCGCTGAGCATTGAGAGTGGCCGAGCTTGCTGTAGTCTCAAAACTAAGCGTATGATTGTTTACTACTCCTTTGTCGCGTTCATTGCTTAAACCGCGCGGAACGTATTTATGTGCCATTTGTCTTTCCCGATATCTTTCGTTAAATAAATAAGAAAACGAAACTGGTTAGCAGATATACGCATAGCTCTAAAAAGCCAATAAAGCGTCAACAGCTGGGAGCTTATCGAAAGCGAGCTGTAACAAAAAATCGTGAGCCATTCTACTCCGTAAAGGTGGATGACCTGCGAAGCTGTATAGCAGATAAGAAAGAGGGAACAGAGAGTTTTGAACAAAGGTACGAACACATTTTTTGTCTTAATCGGTGGTCATCGTGACGAAAGGTATGCATACGCATTTATTTTTATACATCTGCGTTCATTCGTGTTATATATTCGTTATATGTATTCGTGTTTTCCTTTCGCGATATATTGAGGCAAAGGATTTGAGACCGAAATCACTGTACCGACAGGCAGTGGGCCAGTGTCGTCATTGCCTTCGCAGAGGGAGAGGCAGTATATGGTAACGCTGGCATGATGAGAGGGACACGTGTACTTCTTCCTCTTCATCGGGTGACCGCATTGTCTCTTGTCACCGAACCTTGTGTAATCTGACTGCATGTATGCACGACGCGAATTGCGTAGTACTTTCTGGCAGACATGCGGGCACCCCCAATTACTCTGGAACCTTCGATGACTGATGTATAAAAGCCGGCGAGCTTGACCCGCTGATCATATTTCGACAATCGCCGACCGTGTTCGGCGCTATCATGGTGCTTTGAGTGTAGCCTGTTTCTGTGGGCACATGTTGGCCCAATAAAACTTAGTTTCGTCATTCACGGTTTTGCTATTGTGTTCTTTACCATCACTATTACGTGATCACGGAGCCAGCGGTCGTAGGGGACGACGAGGAACGCGCGAGCTGTGGAAAGAGCTATTGCTGATAAAGATAGTTTTTGCTCATACAGATTCGTTGACGGACACGAAAATTGCACGGCACCCTAGCCATAAACAGCTGCACTGTAAAAAAAAAAAAAAATTGTATACCCGCGTTGCCTAACGACTTTCTCTCCAGCGAAGCCGAATGGGAGGAAGCCATCAGAAGCACGGTACTGCCTGTCTGAAAAACATTTATTTACATAAGTTTTGCGCCAACACTAGGTGGGCTCCCCCTTACGGGAGCCCATTGGCGTCGGCCGCTGCCCGGGCCCGCTCGACTAAGGCCCATTGGGCCGTCAGGTCAGAGCAGCCGAGCAGGGCTGCCTCCCAGTCCTCCCGGGAAGGGTTGGGTAAGGGGGTTAGATTTCGGTTTTTTTGTCATGCCCATACCATGTGGGATATGTCTGAGGACTTTTCCCCACAGTGCGGGCACTCCCCCGTGCAAGCGAGGTCAAAGTATTTTAAGGCTGCCGGGCACAGCAGAGTTTTAGTATAAAGGCGAAGGAGAATACGCTCCTCCGCCTTTGTGAGGCCCTTACAGGGCTTGGGATAGATGGCATGGCCAGATTGGTAGAGTTGAACGACCTCTTTGAAAGTATAGGTGGTATTGGGTTCGGGGTCCGGATCGGTGAGGGACGAAGGTGATGCCCGGAAAGTGAGCGTGCGGACGACGGCATCGGCCGTCTCGTTTCCTTCGAGGCCCGTGTGAGCTGGAGTCCAGATAATCGTACGGTGCGAGGGGGCACCGAGAAGCACGCTACTCCGAAAGCAAGCCCAGGCTATCCAGAGGGCCCAGGAAAGGGCAGAGCGTCACGGCGTTCTGTCCTCTACGTGGGTGCGGCCAGCGGTTACAAAGGCCTCCCATTACGAGATCCTGACAGTAGCTCCTCAGGATTAAATAAAGTTCCTTGTCTGTCTGTCTGTCTGTCTGTCTGTCTGTCTGTCTGTCTGTCTGTCTGTCTGTCTGTCTGTCCGTCCGTCCGTCTGTCTGCATACGTGGAGCGTATGCGGCATATGCAGCTGTGGCCGTGTCTCAATTTCCTTTGTTTGTTGTTTTCTTCTTCTGCCTTTTTGTTTCTACAACGGACTCCTCCATATCGGGTATTGATGCGCTTAATTGCTCCAATAATTTATCTCACCTCACGTCATAGTTTGATTAATTTAGCAATATGTTGTCGAGCAGCTGCCAGTGGCACATTTGTTGCTATTATTAGGATATCGTTGTCAAGAAATCGCCCAATCTAAATTAAATGTCCAAATCCCTCAAAGTTAAACTATCAGCTATATTAATAAAAATGTCATGCTATCTACACAAATTCTGCAGGCAAAAGTAGCTTATGCGTTTTTATGGCGCTCATTTTTGCTAACAAAGTAAGATCAACAAATACGCAACGAACAGAAATTTGTTAATTACAATTATTAGTCTTGCAACCATAGTACATGTTTATTTCATAAACTTGAATACAATCACATTCGAAGACAGTTCATTTTCTTTTGATACTCCTGCATTTTGTTCACTGTAGTGGCGCCTAGGAACTCATGCATGATTTCTCTGCGACTTGGTAAATCAAATGTGCGTGAACCGGCTATTTGCAGAGCGCATAGACATTGTAGATATAGCGATAAGAAAGCAAAAAAAAAAAACAGCAGCAAATTAGGAATATTCACAGCAGACTACAAAACACGATGGGAGAGTGAACTAAATAAAGGAGAAAGGTCGCGGGCACGGAAAGTACGGTCTGTTGTCCTACAATGGGCAATAAGGGAAAGGAGTTGAAAGATGAGAAAATTGCGGCAATATCCATGTCACGATGACTGTCGACGGTAATGCGTTAGCATTGAATGAGTATAACGACACAACGTATTTCCACCACCGGAACGAGTGATGTATGCGGCGTGTAGTGCAGCGGGACTCCCCTTTCGCGCTTCAAGAACACTCGGTGTCATTTAGAGCTGGCACCGCGAAGGCTGCGCATGGCCTCTGAAATGCATGGCTCGCCGGTGCGTGCGAACGCTGGAAAACGCGTCATGCGACAACCGGGCTCCTCTCTCGGTCTTCTTTCTCTACACGCTGCGCCATCTAGTGAATTGCCGAGAAGTCCGCGCAGCGCCTCTGAGACGAGAAACGTGGCGCACTGGTGCCTGCGAACAGTGAGAATTGTTCCCTCGCTTGGCCGCACTCAGTGGCACATACTCAGTGACCCAGTTTGGCGAGAGGTTCACTGAAGACCGGCACATAGCCATTGCATTCATGGTGCAGGTCGCTAAAGCGTTGGCGTGAAAGGCATTCATTGAAAAGCGGCAGGTACCAAATGCCTTTGTGGCGAATGCCTGCTAATGCGTTGGTTTGCTGCCCTTAAGGAAACTTTGTGACGTTGGTTCGATACCGCTTTCCATGAAAGAAATTTAAGGGATATTTTTGTTATTGTAGAGCCGCACCTTGCCAGTGGCACATACCTAGTTACCTAAGTTGGTGTCAAAGACGTTCATTGAAGAACGACAGGCACTTATTGGCATATACTGTTGCGTTTGACCGGCAGGGGCTGGCGATCTTCGGGGAAGCGACCGACGGAAAGGCGGTACCAGGTCTGCTTCGACGACTCGCTTTGAAAGGACGGCAATACGTCAGTCCCCAACCCATCGGCGCCACCATGGCTGCGGCGGCGACTCGTTTTGTAAGGAGGACAAGGCGCCGCGTCCCCAAGCGGAAGGGCGTCGAGGTGGCTAGACGCAGTCGGCGGAGCAAGTATTGTCAGTGTGTACGCCGTCACCGTCAAGGTCTGTTTGGAGCAGGGGAATTCCTGGAAGGAGATGCTTTGCGGTGCCGTCTCGCGCAAGTTAGACGTCATCGATCAGTGGACAGACGCGGCGGTCACTGACTGCAGGGTCAACTTTGGGATAAAGAGGCGCCTGCTCGGGTCAAGCACCGTGTCTGCGAGAACCCTTTCACCTTGGTGTGGTCAGTGCAACCTGTGCGGAAGTGAGTGCGTAAATCCTCCCTCTCAACGGCTGGTCGGCTACGATGACTTTGGACGCTCCGTTTGGTCGAACTGCCGTTTTCCCTCCCCTAGGGATCTAGGGAGGACGGAGTGTATTTAAGGAGCCGTTGGCGGCTCCTCAGTGTACATTTCTCTTTCAGTCATTTTAGACTGATGAACTGTAACGTTCTCATGTAGATACTGTAAATAAATCCCATATTCCTCGTTCTCGATGAGAACAACTCTCCCTTCAACAACGTCTTCAGCGTGGATAAGTTGGACGACGGCATGGGCACGCTACCATCTATTTCATGCCCGTCCCCAACCAATACAATACCCAGTGATCCAAGTTGGCATCAAAGAGATTAATTGGAGGCCAGCATAGACAGAGTGACGCATACCCAGTATTCCAAGTTGGCGTCAAAGAATTTCGCCGAACAGCAATACTTACGCAGTCTCGCGTCTACAGTGAGAATTGAGCTACCCATTCAATCCCTGACTCAAATAGACGGGAGAACGGTTAGGTAAAATCATGATCGTCACAATCATCATCATCATCATCATATATTATGTCCACTGCAGGACGAAGGCCTCTCTCTGCGATCACCAATTACACTTGTCCTGCGCCAACCGATTCCAACTAGCGCTCGCAGATTTCCTAATTTCACTGCCGCACTTAGTCTTCTGCCATCCTCGACTGCACTTCCCTTCTTTTGGTCCCCTTTCTGTAACCCTAATGCCCTAATGGTCTACCGCTTATCTAACTTACACATTGCATGACCTGCCCAGCTCCATTTTCTTCTCTTAATGTCAACTAGAATATCGGCTATACCCGTTCGCTCTCTAATCCAAACCGCTGCCTTTCTGTCTCTTAACGTTATGCCTAGCATTCTTCGTTTCATCGCTCTTTGCGTAGTCCTTAACTTGTTCTCCAGCTCTTTTGTCAGTCTCCATGTTTCTGCCCCGAATGTCAGCACCGGTAAAATACACTGCCTGTACACCTTCCTTTTCAATGATAACGGTAAGCTTCCCGTCAGGAGCTGACAATGTCTGCCGTATGCGCTCCAACCCATTTTTATTCTTCTGTAAATTTCCTTCTCATAATCAGGGTTCCCTGGGAGCAATTAACTTAGGTAAACGTACTCCTTCACACACTGCAGAGGCTGACGGGCGATCCTGAACGTTCGTTCTTTTGTCCGGCTATTCATCATTAGCTTTGTCGTTTGCATATTGATTTTCAACCCGACTCTTACACTTTCTCTGTTAAGGTCCTCAATCATTTGTTATAACTCGTGTCCAGTGTTGCTGAACAAGGAAATGTCATCGGCATATCGAAGTTTTCTAAGATATTTGCTGTTGATCCTTACTATAAGCCTTCCTAGTTTAATGGCCTGAATACTTCTTCCAAGCGCGCCGCGAATAGCATTGGAGAGATTGTGTTTCCTTGTACGACTCCTTTCTTTATAGGTATCTTCCTACTTTTCTTGTAGAGAATTAAGGTAGCTGCGGAATATCTGTACATGTTTTCCAAGATATTTAAGTAAGCGGCCTGTAGTTCTTCATTACGTAATGCCTCTGTGACTGTTGCTATCTATACTGAATCAAATTACTTTTCCTAATCTTTGAAAGCCATATAGAGAGGCTGATTGTACACTGCGGATTTCTCGATTACCTGATCAACGACATGGATGTGATCCATTGTAGAGCATCCCCTCCTGAAGCCGGCCTGTTCCTTTGGTTGACTAAAGTCCAGTGTTGCCCTTATTCCATTGGAAGTTATCTTGGTGAATATTTTGCAGAATACTGGGAGTAAGCTAATGGGCCTAAATGTTTTTTCAATTATTTAACGTCTCCATTTTTGTGTATTAGAATAATGTTTGCGTTCTTCCAGTTCTATGGGATTCTTGAAGTCGGGAGACAATTCGTATTGAAAGCCACCTGCTTTTCAAGCGTTATGTCTCCTCCATATTTGATTAAATCGACTGTTATCCCATTTTATACTTCCGCTTTTCCCCGTTTCATGTCATGCAAGGCCCTCCTAACCTCATCGATAGCTCGAGAAGGAGTCTCTGCAACCTGTTCATTACTGCTTCGAATGGTAGTATCGTGGCTCCTCTGGGTATTGCATAGGTTAGTACAGAATTATTCCACTGCTTTTACTGTACCTTCGAGATTGCTGATGATATTACCGTGCTTATCTTTAAGAGCGTACATATTGGTTTGTCCTATGCCAAGTTTCCTTCTCACTTATTTCATGCTGCGTACATTTTTTACGGCTTCCTCAGTCTTTCTCACGTTATAATTTCGAATGTCCTTTATTTTCTCCGTGTTGATCACTTTTGACGGTTCCGCGAATTCCATCTTATCTCTTGAGTTGTACACTGATTCTTTGTCGTTTCTTTATTAGGTCCTTTGTTACTTGGGAGAATTTGCCTACTGGTTGCCTTGGTGCTTTACTTCCTACTTTAATTGCTGCCTCTGAAGCCAGCCTAGTTACGGTTTCATTAATTACCTCTATGTCATCTTCATTTCTCTGTTCTAAGACTGCATATTTGCTTGCAAGTAACAGCCTGAATTGGTCTGTTTTTACCCTTACTGCGTCTAGTTTGGCCTGTTTCTTCTTGACCAATTTTACTCTTCCTCTCGTCAAATTGAAGTGAATCCTAGACCTCACCAACCTATGATTACTGCATTTTACTCTACAACATCAACATCTTTCACTACGCTGGGATCGGCAGAAAGTATGAAATCTATTTAATTTCTTGTTTCACCATTAGTGCTTTTCCAGGTCCACTTTATGTTGGGACGCTTCCTGAAAAATGTGTTCATTATTCGTAGCTTATTCCTTTCCGCGAATTCTACCAGCATCTCTCCTTTAGAGTTCCTAGAATCGACGCCGCAGTTGCCAGTTGCTTGTTAAGCAGCCTGCTTTTCCCCCACTTTTGCATTGGAGTCGCCCATTACTACAATATATCGAGTTTGCACTTTTCTCATCGCAAATTCAACATCTTTATCAAAGTGATATACTTCATCATCATCGTGACTGGATGATGGAGCGTATGCTTGTACTATCTTTAATCTATACACCTTATTAAGTTTGATTATGACTGCTGCTACCCTCTCACCAAAGCTGTAGAATTCGTCATTGTTGTCCGCTCTGTGCTTATGGATTAAGAATTCTACTCCATATTGCTTCTTATCTGGGAGACCTCTATAGCAGAGGACATGGCCGTTAGTCAGCACTGTTTAAGCCTCACCAGTTATTCTAATCTCACTAAGGCCACTGATATCCCAAACAATGCCTGATAGTTCCTGAAAGTCTACTGCTAAGCTAGTCTCACTCAACAGAGTTCGGGCGTTAAAGGCAGTCAGGGTAAGTTTACATTGGCGTACATACAAACAAATATAGATAGCCCCCGAAAAGTGGCTGAAAAACCCAAAGAATGCTAACGCACTGAAAGCACAAAGGCAGAGAGAGAGAGAGAGAGAGAGAGAGAGAGAGAGAGGAAGCACAGAAACACACGATTACGGCAGTTAACGATCCCCGCATACTAGCGCAACAAATAGTCATGTGCAGTACACCGAACAATAAAGCGAGTTACAGCCGCTTATGCAGGTACATTCTCAAAAACCACCCGCCGCGGTAGATCAGCCGATGTGCAGTTGCGCTGCTGAAGTCTAGGTTGCACATTAGGTCCAAGCCGCGGCGGCCGCACCTTGATTGGCGCGGAACGCAAGAACTCTCACGTACCGTAAATTGGGTACATGGGAAAGAAACCTAGGTCGTCAAAATCAATCCAGAGTCTTCCACTACGGCGTGCCTCATAATCAGGCCATGGTTTTGGGCCGTAAAACCCCAGAATTATTTTTCTTTGTTAAGAACTGTGGCAGTACCTTCGTCGCTCTCTGGAGCAATGGCTTATGAGGTCGGCATTCTAAAATGGTTTGCAATTATAAGTGGCGAATAGGCGCAGTCCCTAACGATCATCTGCGGACGTTGTAGCTAAAATAGTCACAAAGAGCTTGCTGAAATTTTTCTTCGCGACCTCAGTGACCACACTTATGTATTATTGTTGTGAATGCGAAAAGCAAATGATTTCGTAAACAGAAAGATTGTGGACACAACGTTCGATATAATACTGCGAAACCAAGATAAATAGATTTGAGACATGGTGTAGTTAGCATATTTGAAATCATTGCACAAAGAGTTGTATGAGGTTTGCCAATATTACAATATGCACTCAGCCAGAGTGTAAGTACAAGTAAATAATTACTTGTAATCAGTTGTGTTTTTAATGTCTGTCGATTTGAGCCTCTATTAGCTAACCTCCAGCATGTGAACCGCTTAAACAAGACGTCAGAATTAACAATACGAATTACTGGCTAAGGGAAACATGAAAAATAATTGTTTTCTATGTGAGTGAGGTATCCGCAAGCTAATCTTTATTGTATAACTGGTGATAATTACGTTTCAACGTAAATTCAGTGCTCTAATGCAGGTTGCGTTGCTAGCTTCATTTTTGTAGATATTTGATATCGAGCACACTCGCGCACGCCGTCGGCCTTCATTGCCTCACGAAAACGGTCGTTGAATTCCCCTTAACAGTTCACTGTAAAACGATAGGGGGACTGGTTTGCAGCTGCTACAGTAAGGTAAAAGAAGAACAAAAGATAGAAAAAAGCTCAGACATGCATTCAAAAGCAAGCACCGAACAAACATTGGATGCCAAGAGAACAGACAGACAAAATCCAACAGGCAAGCAAACGAGCAAACAAGCAAGCAAACAAACAAACAAGTAAACACGCAAACAAACAAGCAAGCAAACAAATAAGTAAACACGCACGCAAGCAAGCAAACAAACAAATACGCAGACAAATAAACAAACAAACGAACGAACGAGAATGAAAGAACGTTGGCGCTGATTGCTGCGGTCTCCCACAGTGCCGATCTTGACCTTTAGTGTCGCTTGCCTCTGCACATGCATGGCTGACTATGCGACTCTGGCCGAAAGGTCGTGCAACGACCAGAAATCACCGGCGGCGCGCTGGTCTGTGGGCGGTCGAAGCTTGCCAACGGCGGCGTTTCCAGTGGAGCTCCTCGGCGTCGTGTCGTACTTGTCGCGCACCACCAAATGTCCCACTTTGGCGTCGTTCTGTGGGCGCCTGTTGACAAACTCGCAGAGGCACGTCCATGGGGGCAGAAGCCGGAAGGTTGATGTGTATCGGCAAGTTATTATATCATATCGCACACAGACGAGGTCCCTCGATTGGCGACGAGACACGCCCACGCAGGCATCTTTCATAACCCAAGCCCTGTTGTCGCAGTGTGTGGGCCTCAGCGCATTTTCCTCGTCGTATATATCCGCGAAGAGCGTCGTATCCTGGCATCGGGAACTCTCGTGGTCGCGACGAGGAGAGTGTATACTCGAAGACAACTAGTGAAGGAGAGAGAAAGATGAAAGGAAATGAGGGTGTTCAATTAGTAATACGCCCGGTTGGCTATGCCACTGACGGTGATACGATGAACAGAGGGCTCCCCTCTTTGATACTATAAGACGGTTAGGCGATGGACCTCCAACGGGGGAAAGATCTTGGGAGTCTTGCAAAAACAGATTTCAGGTGCTATGTGGTGCCGGCGGGAAAAAGGCGTCCGCCGCCTTGGTCCTGAGAGGTGCCGGCTCAGACTCACAGGGCTAATCTCGTGCATCTGCACAAATACTAGGAGTGCGCGAATATTAAACATCTTGAATAAGAATCAAATAGTATTTGCTATTCAATTCGAGAGCTCATCAGTCGAAGTTGTTGAGCGATCATTTTGTTATAATGCTACGAGGCACAACAACAGTTATTGCAATGTACTGGGAGAAAGACTGGTGCAAATTGAGATCCGTCAGAATGACTCTACAGCAAGAGAAGTGCCGGTTGTAGCGAAGACGAGCCGGTCCTGAACGAACACAAGGAGGCGATCACTTATGCACAATAGTTACTAGCCGTTGAATAGGCATTTCTCGCGCTCGGCAGCCTACTAAATCGCTGTCTGTATTTAGGCAAAACGAATTTATTAGTTGGCCAATCTCACAATGTTTGGATTCTTTCAAATCAATACGCGGTGCTGTAATATTGTCCTTAGCTCCTTTAACGAACACTAAACTCTGTTACAGGCATCTAGAACGTGGATTATTGTTCCAGATGCCTGTCATTGTCATCGCTTACAAGATTTGATTGTACCTTGCTTAATTTTGTTTTCTAGATGGCCGAAGATGCCGCCAAAGCCCAAGGCCTGGCCGTCACCTGAGGAAGTAGAGGACGGGTCTTCGCACTCCCCTCCTTCCTGGATCCCATCTCGGACAAAATGAAGTTTGCTACTACTATAAAATGTCGAAACTACTCCGACAATGGCCATATGCGGCAAACATATGTTTCTTTTCTACTGCTTCAGACCGCGGAGAAGGATGCGCAAAATAAATCAGAAGAATGACCAGATGAAGTAAGCAAGAATATTACGTAGCTTTTCGTACTGCCGTTGCGAGTCAAGAATGCCAGCAAGAGCCAACGTGTGGCAGTACAGGGCGATAACGATGCGCACTTTTTTTAATAATTACCCGTAGTCTTGCTTACTAGAACAGGCGCGTTTTAGCACTGGTCCGAATATGCCGTGCTGTTCTCCTCCGAACATTACTCGAGGCATCTGCACGTATAGAATGCAAGGTATAACATACTATATGTAAAAATGTACATAATTACTTGAATGCCAGAGAGAGAGAGAGAGAGAGAGAGAGAGAAAGAAACCAAGAGAGAAAGGCAGGGAGGTCAGCCAAGGCCATGCCCGGTTGGCTGCCCTACACTTGGGTATCAATCGTCACTTACCGCGCATACATAGACGAGGGACAAAAAGTACGACGAAGACAAGAAGGTGATGATGGATACCATGGAATACCAACTAGCCCATACCCCAACCTTGCTACACTTGGGCACTGCGGGAGGGGATGAGGGAGATAGATGAGAAAAGGAAATGATAAAAATAATAATGAAGATGCTGTCACTCTGAACACACTCGCAAAGGAATGTTCACTGACAGCCACAAATATACCTACTCCAGTGGCTGGCATAAGATAATATGCTATCGTTGTGGATGAGAAAGAAGTCAGATTTTCATCTGTACACTTTATGAGAGATAGTGCAAAGACAGTTTTTTACTTTAATTTCTCGATGTACTCCGTCAAGTTCTAGCTAAAGAAAGAAGAATAATGAAAAGAATCACAGCCAAGCGACATTGAGTAGTCCAGCCGGACATCCTAAACGAGGCATCCGAAAGGTGCCCAAAACCGAATCGTATTTCCAATAAATGGTGTCATAATCTTCATCTAAGAAAATAAAACCTACACGAATGTTTTCAAGGCAGTCCAACGAAACCACACGGCTTGAGTTATTCGCATCGCAAGATGCTGCATATATTTAGTTTGCACCACCAACGTGTCCGAACCTAAAAAGTGCGCGTCTCGGAGAAGAAGGCGGGTGCTGTGCTCTTTCTCAAGTCGCAGTATTTACTACGCTCGTGCTCACTTTTGCCCTTCCTCTTGTTGCGTGCATTCCTTGCCCACCCCCCTCACCCCTTGCCGCAAACGTCGCTGCTTCTTTTCGCAGTCTTGTGCCCAATTTCCAGTGGGCCGACATCTGCGTCATCTCCGCACGCTTTATTATCTAGTACATTCCCTCGTCCCAATCCGTCAGTGTGGTCAACGCTATCAATGCGACACGCACGCGCGTACTCGCACAGCAAAACACACGAACGCTTGATGGCAGCGCCAGATAAGTATGGTGTTTGTCAACACACCACGAAATCCGCACCTCGATATTTCTGCGCTTCGCTGCGGACAGAGGCGCAATGACCGGTTTTTTTCCTCGACCGACTCCGTCTGACGCGCTGATCACTGGGTCGGTTGATGTAGGTGCAAGGAGCATGGCACCGTGGGGTACATTAGCGCTTCTTTTCAGCTACGGTTGAGGCGGCCCTCATTTTTCTTTTCTTACTGTCTGCTCTATCCTCTCATCTTCCCTTCTTTTTTTTAAATTGAGTAATGTTATTTGGATTATCCCCGCTTCCTCTCGACGGTGTGCTGCTGCCTACACGCGTATAGTAGTACTACGCACGTTGTGTAGGCCTCGACAGCCATCGCCCCCGCACTGACACCTTCATAGGCGATTCCAAACACGCCCAGAGGTGGCCACAGCTCAACGTACTTAGGCGTCGCCCGCCACTTATCAATATGCCTCGACCTCTTTCACATGCTAATGCAACCGCGACCTATCGATGGACCACCGATCCGACCCCGGCGCGTGCTTTATTCTGCCGCCTCATGTCTCGAACCGTGGTGTCATTCCCCCGTGTAGGATTAGCTGCGCGTGACGGACAACTGTTTCTACGAACTGCGACGGGTGCGTGGATTGTTGGGAGAAACTTAATTTGTCAATATTATGGAGATGGCAAACTGACGCGAGAAGGTAGCAATGCAAAATTGTGGAAGAGTTTGCACAAAGGTCGCACCTGTCTGTGCATTTCTTGCGCTTTGTGCACAACACAACTGAGCGTAACTCCCTGAGAAAAAAATAAGTTGAAAAATAACGATAATGACAATAACAAACTTGAAACTAACGTTACTTTTAGGCAGCGGTGGGCCATTTTCTTTTTCTGCATCTAAAAGGCCGTATTTAAAGTATTTCGCCGTGAAAATGACGCACCTTCGTTTTGCAGATGTCGCATATTTGTCCATCGCACCCGCTCTGTATATCTCAATCTGGTGAAATGGTTACACCTATTACAATATCCTAGCAATATGTTACTGCTACATCGTCACGGCGCACAGCCTTAGCGTTTAACAAGCGTAGATCAATCGATAAAAAAGAAGTTTAATCATACTTGCGGGGTTTTAGTAGAGAGGAAGTGGAAGAGGGAAAGGAAAGACATTTGCTCTGTACAATGTCTGCCGAGTACATAGTAGGGTGGCAGAAAAGATGGAACACTTCTCTTTTCTTAAAAAATGGAAGCGTTCCACATGCTTCCGTGCCCTCGAGCACCACCGCAGGACATGTTCTGTTAACTTGTGCTCCGTTGTGCAGGGAGAGGAAGTCGATAGAGGTGCGTGCTCTATTTGGTCGTTAATTTCAGCAGGCCGCGCATCGGATGGGAGCATCGCAGGGTCGACGCTTCCCACCCAGGTCATTGCCTCTGGGCTCAAGAGTTGACTATACGCTAGGCGGAAGCGCATGTGAGTAGAAGTACCCGGCGAATTCTGCATCGCCGCATCCAGGTGCGGACGTGCTTGGTCGATGTGTCGCCGTACAACGCCAGATAAAGTTTATACGGTTATCATCTGTACACCGGAAGTTGATGGGACGTGCCCAGGCATCCATGTTTCACCCGCACCGTAGCTGTGGACATACACCTTGGTGTCTTGGGACGCCATCCAAAGCTGGCTCGATTTGGCGGCGCCGGTAACAGCCATCGGAGAACCGGCGCTTAAACTGGATTTGACTGGAAATTACAGCACCAGATTTGAAGGCAATGTTCCAGACTTTTGAGGCGTTCTCCTGTAATTAAACGACAACCTCCAAAGGCTCTGCTTGAAATTCCCTTCCTTCATCTTGCGAATACGATCCCTGATCGTACGGACCACACTTTCCGCTTCGCCGTTTGATTGTGGATGAAAAGGCGCCGTCGGCGTATGTGCAATGTTGGTCTTATTTACAAATCTATCAAACTCCCGAGTTGAAAATTGGGTGCCAGAGACAATTGTGGTGCACCATAATGGGCGAGCACACCTCGCACAGCTTATTGAGTTAGCTTTGTTCGCAGTTTTCAATGGAATGTATTCTATTTACGTAGGGTTAGTCAAAACTAGGACCTAGGAAGCAGATGTAGATGCTATACCACTTTTTATTTATTTATTTATTTATTTATTTATTTATTTATTTATTTATTTATTTCGGATACTTTCCTGGCCCGAAGGCATTACAGAAAGGAGTGGTAAGTGAAAAAAAAGTACATAATTATACAATAAGAGGTATTACAACACGGCAGAAAATACAGCAGTCTTGAAATTGCCAACGTCAGAAAAGGCAGCGATGGAGGGAGGAAGGTCGTTCCAGTCGGCGCTGGTTTTAGGAATAAAAGAACCATGACACATTTTTGTTCTAAAATATGGAACACCAACTTTAAGCATGCGATCGAAACGGGATGAAATGTACGAAGGGAGAATAATAAGATGATCCTTTATTAGTGGGTTGTGGTGACACAGCCTGTGGAAAAGACACAGTCTAAAACATTTACGGCGCAATGAAAGTTCCGGTAAGGTAAGTGTGTTTTTCATGGAAGTAATGCTGGCGTAACGGGAATAGTTAGATAAGATGAAACGTGCAGCACAATTCTGGATGGATTCTAGTGTGTTTATCAGTGTGATTTGATGGGGATCCCATACGGTGGATGCATATTCTAGCTTTGGTCGCACTAATGTTTTGTAGAGGGTAAGCTTTATCGGCATAGACGCAGCAGAGAAATTTCGATGCAAGTATCCAAGAACTCGGTTAGCGTTATTAGTGACGTATTTGATGTGCGCATGCCATGATAAGTTACGTGAAATATGGACACCTAGGTATTTGTACGAGTTGACGGATTCAAGAGAAGTATCGTGCAGTAAGTAAACACGCGTGTTGTCAGTGTTAGTGCGGCTTGATACATGCATTGTTTTAAATTTATTAACGTTTAGTCGCATGAGCAATTTATCGCACCAGTTGGATATGCTTCTAAGATCGTCTTGAAGCTTATCAGAATCCGTGTGGTTAGTTATTTTGCGATAAATGACGCATCTGTTCTAGGCCATGTTGCGGCTAGGGTGGCGTTTAGAGCATGAAATTTTCTAAACCCATCTACTACGACGTTAGGCTGTAGAAAATTAAGAAAGGGGGTTCATTAGCGTAGTTACACGGCTCCAGTGCGGAAGCGCTCTCCATGCAGGAACAAGTTAAACGTCTCGGTTCACATCATGACCCTCTGTCCTCACTCCCGAAAGGTATCTGCTTCCAGTAGCCTTCCCTAGGCTGGTCGACTTGGTAATCTGAAGACTATCCAGCAGCAAATCACCATCGTCAACTCCGTTGCGATACCACTCCCACGCTATCCACAACCCGGAGTAACTCCGCCTCGAAGAAACCGGTTTGAAATTTGTGGAAGAAAGAAATCCTCCGGCGACACCTGGTTCGTTCGTCGTTGCCCACCGCGTTCTTCGCTCAGTGGTGTAGTTTGAAGCTCGGGCTGAGGGCCTTTCGTGGAATCCTGCAACAGCCGGTTTACACGATGTCTTGACGTCTATATAAACGCCGAGGAATGGGTGGTGATTTGACTCGTCTAATTAACTCCCCCTGTCCATTAGATGTCGTCGTTCCCTCCTTCCCTCCCGTTCATCATTTTCTCCGGTTTCTAGGTAATGGTGGAGTGAGCGCTTTTAGTCGTCGTCCACGGCACGCTGACGTCTGGTTAGGAGGTGCGGTGGTTTGACTCGTGGCAAACGTTCAATTAACACCCTTGGTAGTGTTGAGACGTAACAGCCAGCTGACTGGCGATTCCGCTGATTCGGCTGGCGTAGGCAAATCCTGCAGGCAGTTATGGCACAGTGGCACTGCGCCGGCAGTCGCTCTATATGACGATCTAGTCCCTGCCAGCAGGATAACGACCGTGGCGTTGCCTTCCCTGTCAATGATCCTTGATGTATTGCATGCAGTAAGTGGAATGGAGGCTTTTGGGCTTTGGCAGGTACGGGCACCCCCAGTAGGACCCCATTACATCAGACCATATGCTGCAAGCAATTACTGTTTGCGATCAAAGAGCGGTAGCAAGGTAGGCTCTAATATTTTCTTGCTTCATGGTTGCCAGCCGTGCAATGTCAACTTGCAGGTCGTGACGACCCCGTCGTCCTAGCTATCCAATCATAAGACGCGTTCTGGCGGCTCACCCCCTCTATAGTCTTCATTTTCCTTCTGCGGGAGCCTGCTTAAGCAAGCGCCTCCCTGAAGCGTACTTCAGAGGGTACTGGTAGCCTACCAGGTAAAGAAGCCAGGATTGAATGCAGGAAGCGGCCATGCTTGGCGCCTGGCAGTCGGCTCGCAGCAGGCCCACAAATAGTTGGTGGCGCGTCTTCATAACTTTTTACTTGTACTTAAATATACAAAATTCAATAAGAGTCCGATAATGTTCAACACCTACCGCTGCGACTTATTGTGCATTAGAACGAGGCTGCAACGCGTTGTTTGTCTTTTTTATATTTCTATTAAGTTTCCTTTAAACCTTTTTTTTTTCAGTGATATCCACTGAATGGGTCACCATAACTGTACCTGCAATTCTTCAACACCTGTCTTCAAGCAGGTTTCGAGGCTGCAGGTCCTCGGGTCTTGTTTGCAAAGTACGGAGGCAAGGCTGGTATATTGTAGGGATCCCTTCCGCTCAATTCTGGGCCGTTCTTATCATCGACCTTTTGCGACGGCCGGCTGATCACTGACGATCGCTGACCACTGACGAAGTGCGAAAAGGAATAGACCTTGGCATGAAATTGTCACATTATTACGGCCGGGATTATCGTTCGCTCATGCGTGGGCGAAAAACAAACAAACTGCGAAGTGACATTCGGTGTACCTACGATTTACCGTAGGTTGAGAATAAAACTTCTGAAACGCAAAAGAAAGAAAAAAATAAAGAAAGAAAGACAGGCTTAGAAAATGAGAGCCCAGGTGGTAGAGCGACCGCCTCTGATAGACGCTGGTGGCGGGTTCAATTCTTGAACCAGGGCGAATTTTTTCTTTAACTTAGACGCTTTTCTTCAGAGAACGCCCCCTGGGTTTCCTCTGCTGCTTCATGCTATCTTCTGGTGGATAATTTTTGTTTCCTTTTACGAAACTTCCTTTACGTTGAGGATCTCCGCAGAGCTGATTTGCCACGTATGCCGTATCAGAAGTCTTTTCCTGATAGCCAGTGTAAGTGTGGAGTAAGTACCGGCGAGTACGGCAACAAATGTATCAGTCGACGATTCCCGCAAGCGGGGCGTTTGCAATGTCGTGTACCAAATAATTGTGCAGGTACTCTATTGAATGCACCCAGTTTCCGTGGGGCGCTTTATGACACCAGTAATGAGGCAACCTGCTGGGCAGCTCTCGGTGAGCAGGTGTCGGCAGGTGCCCCAGCTTATCGACAGTCATTATCAGTAAGTCGGCATGCACCACTGATGAGGCCCTGCGTAGCGGTGCCGTTAGACAGAGTAAGTCTTAATGGGTGGTTCATGCCATCAAAGAGAGCCATAGATTCCATCGTGGACTAACGACGTTCTTTTGATTGCACGTCGTTTCCGCGCCCATCCGCCTCATTATTTAGCTTTGTGAGGTGTATTTTCCGTGTGCGTAATCGGGTTTTCGAGTTAAGTCAAAGCTGAGAATAGGAGAAAAAATATGTATGTATACATATGTACTATCTGGCTGCGTTAACCGTATACCTTATGCTGCTTTATTTTGTTCTCTCGTTGGATGACATGCCATTTGCCAAAATTACGTGGCGGCACACGCAACAGGGTCCACGTTTCTCGTGATTATGCTACTTTCCCTGTCTAAAGGCATTGTTGCAACGTTTCCTACGCCTCATCTCAAGCCACTTACTTTACTCCTCTTGTACGAGAAACACAGCGATTGCACGCTCATCTGTACTGACGGTTCAACTACATCAACCAGTTCCAGTGGCGCTGTAGTTATACTAAAAACGGGAATAATCAAACGGTTCAAATCTTCCCATATCGCTTTATCTACAGCAGCAGAACTGACGGCTCTCCGCGGTGTGATTCATCTCATAAATACAGAGAGTCCTGGAAAATGGGCAGTCTTCTGCGATTCAAGGCCAGCCTTACAATGTGTACAGTCGTTTATCCGATATGGAACTCACGATTAATCGGCGTGCGAAATCGTGGAACTCATCCACCATTTAAGAGAAAAAGGCCATGACATCACTTTTGAATGGATACTCGGTCATTGCGGTATCATAGCAAATGATTACGCAGATAAGACATGTCGGACGTAAAACCAAGAAGACTACTGCGTCCCCATTCCTCTCTCAAGCACAGGCGCTGCGACACAGCTTTGCGTTCTAGCACACACACGCTCGTTATCTGAGTGGAGCACCGCAGATACAAGGCGCACCAGCCTGCACAGACTCAATGCTTCGCTGCAACTCAGCCGTCCGACCGGACTGCAGCGACGCGAAGCATCTCTTCTGTGTCGGAGTTGGTTGGGAGTTGCCTTCACGAAAGCTTATTCGGCAATAATTGGAATGGCTGACAGTCATCCGTGTGATCTCTGCGGCTGCAAGGAGAACATTGACCGCCTATTATGCCACTGCCCTCAGTTTGAAGCACAAAGACAATCTATGTACAGCGCATTCAGGAAACTAGATGATCACCTTCGGAGTGAAACGACAATACTAGAACGCCGTCCCCACCGGTAATCAACTCAGAAGGCACTAAAGGCACCTTTGTGCTTTCTGAGAAAGTCTGACATGTACCAGCGCCTTTGACTTTGTAGTGTTGTTCGCGTGCGTCTCTCTACCCCCTCTCCCTTTCTTTCCCCTTTTTTTATTTTCCTTGTCCCTTCCTCTAGCGCAGGGCAGCCAACCGGACTCTTGACTGGTTACCATCCCTGCCTTCCTTTTATGTCTCTCTCTCTCTCTCTCTTTCTACGCCTCAAAAGTTTTGAAGGCGATTTATGCTTCGAAGCATTACAAAGCCAACGTCGGCATGCACTACCAATGTGTCACGCAGCGGTCGCGCCGATCATGCTTAGCGTTGGCATGTAGATCGGTCATGCCCAGCGTGTCCTGTATGCTGTTAACCACGAAT
Organism: Dermacentor variabilis; assembly: GCF_050947875.1. Classification (NCBI taxonomy): domain Eukaryota; kingdom Metazoa; phylum Arthropoda; class Arachnida; order Ixodida; family Ixodidae; genus Dermacentor; species Dermacentor variabilis. The sequence continues at coordinate 89,495,362 of NC_134571.1, read as the reverse complement.
GCTTGTGTTCTAACCCACCTATGTTTTCATATACGTACGAACCTCGACCTCTCACACTACGTACATATTTGTCCATTCGTATATGCCTAATAGTTAGCTACGACACCCTTGGACACTTGCAGAACAGTATAAGCGACGCAATATTTTCTTTTAGTTGGTAAAAAAAACCTAATTGTTTTTCTTACGAGGTATGAAAGACGCCATGCTGAGCATGCTTTGGGTGCTCAAAGCGAAGAATAGTAAGTGAAAACTGTGAATCACAGGTAGTCATTCATATATTTGCGACTCACAATACTATACTACTAAGCGTGATTACCAAGCAACCGCGTATATTTTTCAAACAAGTTTACCCTGACGGCTCTTTCGCCGCCAGTCCTGGTCGTTCCGTCGGGAGGCTGCGTCGTACGATATTCTCGCACCACGTTTTACGTAGTGAGCCGACAACCTGCTGACGCACGCACTCTGTGAAGAGAGAAGTTCACTGAACTACTCACGCCTCGATTCCCGGTATCGGCGAGCGCTCTGCTAACATCACGCCGCCACCGCGGTTGCGCATTTGTATTGAGCGCCATTCGTTCCCTGCTTGTCTACCACGGGCATGATAATTAAGCGAGAGAGAAAGAGAGCCTGGGGCATCTGGGATTTAGCGCGCACAGCACGATGGTGGCGAACTTTGTAAGGCTGCAACAAAATGAGCGTGAAGGTACCGTGCACCTATATACTCGACTCTACCTTCTTACTATATATATATATATATATATATATATATATATATATATATATATATATATATATATATATATATATATATATATATATATATATATATATACCGCATCGGAGCTACGTAACCGTCCTCTCAGTGGTGATCACAGGACCCAGTGCCCGACTTCCATTACGGGCACAGCGCGATTTATATTTAAGATCATTCACTAACGAATAAACTTGCTTCTTAATGTGCCTCTTCTCGCTTTTCAGCGATCCATCTGTGAGAGGAATTGTTAGAGATAGGTGCCGAAAGGCCGATACAGATAAGTGGAGCTCAATTTTCCATCTGTTCAGCTCATTGAAAGGAGTTGTTATCTCATCCAGATTATCAAGAATAACTGAGAGAAAACGAAAACGATAAGAGCCCCTGATGTTACTAACCCTAGCAGTGGTAATCTTTTGAAAGATCACATTAACGGTACAAATCGCAGTAGCCATATTTGCTGAGAAAGACATGGCCGTCAAAGTAAAAGGATGTCTGTCTTGAGTTAAAGCAGAAAGAACTTATTTGCTTGTACTTTGTCGTATGTATCCGGCTGTAATGGCTCGTAAGCCGTTAGCCGATAGGATGGCAACCATAAATATCAGGTAATGTAAGAATTTCAGGTGGGTAAACTGCATTCGTGACACCAGGGCGGCCAATGAACAGTAGTGGTCGTTCTTCAGTTAAGTAAGGCCGCCTGTCTTGACATATCATTCGAACGTGAGACGTACGCTTGCGACGTATAGCATTTTATTCACTAGCAGGAGTATTTAGAGCCCTTATATTAGAACCATTATAAGAAATGAAGGGCTTGGGTGATATTTCTCTCCGCCGGATACATGCAATACGATTATGAGTGGTTGCAGGTGGTTTCAATCTATAGGGTACTTCTCTTTGTTACCCTTGAAGAACATACTCTGGAACGTGTGCGCTCAGCAGCTCCATATAGGTGCTGCAAACTGAATATGCAGTGGTGATGGAGTGGGCTTGCACTAAAGAAAGAAACAAAGAAATGAAAGAAAGGAGAATTGAACGGTAGTCGTAGTCTCAAAGAATCACATTGAAGACGCTGGTCGATATCAGTTTCTTTTCTCTCTCTTTCTCTCTCTCTTGATATCAGTTGCCGCAGGTCGTCCCTTATAACACACACACACACACACACACACACACACACACACACACACACACACACACACACACACACACACACACACACACACACACACACACACACACACACACACACACACACACACACACACACACACACGCACGCACGCACGCACACACACACGCACGCAAACACACACGCACACGCACACACGCACACACGCAAACACACACACGCACGCACGCACACGCACACACGCACACACGCACACGCACGCACGCACACGCACGCACGCACGCACGCACACACACACACACACACACACACACACACACACATACACACGCACACACACGCACGCACACACACACGCAAACACACACACGCACGCACGCACGCACGCACACGCACACACGCACACACGCACACACGCACACACGCACACGCACGCACGCACACGCACGCACGCACGCACGCACGCACACACACACACACACACACACACACACACACACACACACACACACACACACACACACACACACACACACACACACACACACACACACACACACACACACACACACACACACAGCGCTAGACAGAAGGTATTTGTGGCAGTGGGCCAATCGCTCTGGACTGCATACGCAAAAAAAAAGCAGGCTACCCACGCTCATTGCCCAACACCTCCGTTTCCTTTTTGGACCTGCGCGCTCTCTCAGCGAAATACACCAACTCGGTGCCAGACGCCGTGGCCTAAAGACAGGCGCTTCGCGATCGTGGCGAGACGGGCAGAACAGGACTCGATATTGCGGCAGTGTCCAGCCGCCCGCGCCGAGTATTTACGGAAACCAAGGCCGACCGGGCCAATCGTTCAGGATGCAGGCGACAGCAGGCACGTTCTTGTATCCTGGCTATTTTCGCTCCGCAAAGAACAGAGAAAGAACACTGCGGTGGCGGAGAAAGCGGCCGGCTCGCATTTTTAGACGGCGGGTTCGCTCTTGTCCGTTTGAGCGGACTCGCTTGTCCCCGTTCCGTCGCTGTGTACACTTGGCACGTAAGGACTTTTGCACTGGCGATTTGAAGAAATAAAAGCTTGACCTAGCGCTATTTTGGTCAACTGTCGGCAGTGCCGGCGTTTCTTCTGTAGGGAGAATGCCGAAGGAATCTTTATTTAAGCGTAGTACATTGGGGGATAGGGGGATGTTTTGTGAAAATTAATGTCAATCGATGCTTCAGTAATACTTGTTGCTATGCTAGTCGGTTCATATTGTATTATGGACAATATAAGAACTATGGCCACTTAGCGCAAATCGACATGAAGATAAGGGGAGGAAGAGTGCAAGGTGAGCGCTCACTCTCGACTGTTTATTGCGCATACAGCTAACCTGAATATACACAAAAAAGAAAACCTTCAAACCCACATTACAATAGCGCATTACAGCACCCGCTTTTTTAATTAAACGACTCTATGAGGGATCGAAGGTAGCGGACGTGCTACTGATACATGACGCCCCAAGTTTCCTAATGTGAGAGGCTCCTAGTAATTAACGCGCAGCTGCATCCTTACTTATGACTATACTACTTATATGACTTAGCCGTGGCTCACCCTGATGTTCTTGACAGTGTGCAGGCAGGTTCCACCCCGTCCTTACTTTTTTTAAAGACAGCTCGTGTTTGTGCGCACGCTCATTTACGCAGCGCCCGGTCTGGCCGACGTAGCTCTTGCTGCAAGATTGCAGTATTTTGTGTTGTACTTCGGTAGCCCATTTTGCGTATGGCCCGGCGTGTTTCTTCAAACAACCACGCTTGTTTCTACTATCATCTCCCTTCGCCATTAAATACTATACATCATCATCTTGCTGCCATCAGATAGTATGCGTGGGCATAACTGGGCGAGCTTGTGAGGCGCGGAGAACAAGATGGGCGCTCTGTGTCTGCTTGGAACCTTCTTGAGGTTGTGGGATACCTGGTGCACATCGAGCATAATTTCAGGCCTTTGCATTCTGTGCGCTATAGCTCAGCCGGTTTCGTTTGCTCTCCGGTCTTGAGTTTCTGGAGGGGTGTCTCGGCGACAGACGTAAACGACACACATAAACATAACATAACATAACATAACATAACATTAACATAAACATAACAAACAAATACAAATGCCTTGTCTTTGTACATCAAATTTGTATTTGAAACCGATGTAGGTGATCTTCAGATAAAACTGAAGTAAGTATACAAGAGCATCAACGGTCACACCTGCTACATTTTGGAAAATAATGGCCCCGTTCTCGTCATGCATTTAATGACACTGGCAAACAGCTTATCGTGCGGACGAGAATAAACTAAATCCTCTACATCAGCAGAAAGCATGTATTCAATCGAAGAATTTGTCCACAGAAATTGCGTAACATTCTTTGAATTTTCCGTTGCAAATGGGTCACTAATATGAACTGAATTAAGGCGCTTCGTTAAAAGCTGGCTAATTCTGTTCTGCCAAGTGCCGCGTTCACTCGTTCACTGAAGTAAGGATACAGCTGCACATTAAATATTCGAAGCTTTTCATATTAGAAAACTTGGGGCATCATGTATGAGTGGCATGTCAGTTATCCTCTTGCCCTTGGAGCGTTGTTTTATTGAAAGAACGATGCAGGTGCTTCAATGCGCATTGGTAATGCGCGTTGGAATGTTTTATTGTATATTTTCAAGGTGCCTGCGTGCACAATAGACAGTAGGGAGTTTGCGCTCACCTTGTTCCTTCCTCCCCTTATCTTTATGTCTATTCGCGCTAAGTGGCCATAGTTCTTATGGTCCGTAATACAATCGATACATAGCTAAGTGTGAACCCTCAAGAATATAGAACATTTCCAACAATGGTTTCGTCATACAGCCGCAGCGACTGTTTAAAATATCCGCTGCGAGTTTGCGCGAATTCCGATGTAAAACGGGATTTAGCAACATTTACATGCAAGTTTACGTTTGCAACATGTTCGAATAGATGAAACTGACGCGTTTAAGATGTGCTGTAACTGAAATGTAGTAACTGTAAACAAAGGGAAGGGTAGTCTGCATTTTATCGGACTATCCCAAGACGCAAGAAATTGAGGCTACCTTTTCCGCATGCGCCATACTAGGTGTATTCCGCTGTTATTCATGCACACATTATTGTCAGCAATTACCCTCGCCGTAGATGTACGTATGCAGTCCGCTTTTGCGGCGCCTCTTAACTTATGTGATAACTTATCTGGACGTCAGAAGCACAACTGCAGTCGCCTTCAATGTTGACTTACACGATAGTTAGAACTTGATATACACTTACTAATTTAGCCAGAACGATAGTTGCGGGGATATTCTCCATGCATGCGACAGGGTTTTATGTGGGTCAAGGGAACAACAGAGAGTTTTCTATCTTAAAGATTGCAGTAAGTTGATCCGACGCTGGCTCTTCTGTTTGTGTCTCGCCTCCTTTAAGTCGCAGATGGACTTGTTGCGTCTCTACCGTCGCTCCGCACTATCACGAAATGCTGGGAGCCGCTCTAATTTCACTTCGAATTCAGTAAATTTAAGAATAGGCCCAAAAACGCACACCTTAAAATGCCTGGCTCTCTGCCAAGGTCGCTCAGAGATCGGCGTAGCGGAGGACTTCTGTTCGAAGGTCGCTGGACAACCATCCTCGTTCACCGCACATGATCCCCGCACCGTTCCAATTTTGTGGGAGTCTCATTTGGACAATTTGTTTTTCATAGAGGAATTGCGAGCGGGGTTGGCCGCGTGCAGACGTTCCTCATCGGCCGGTCCTGACGGGGTGAAATACGCAGCTTTTGGCAACTTCGGTTAAACAGCCCGACATGATCTTCTGCACGAGTACAACAATTCATTGCGTGAAGGAGTCGTTCCTGCTGCATGTAAGTCCAGCCGCCTTGTGCCACTGCTCAAACCAGCCAAATAACCCCTAGAGAGAAGATGGTGCTGACACGTCTAGAGTAGTATCTAGAAAATTACGAGGTATACCCTGACGCTATGGCAAGCTACCGACGCCGACGCTCTTCTACAGACACGGTCATAGATCTCGTCTCTTCTGTTCAGCACGAAAAAAGCCTAAGGAGACTGTCAGCGGCGATGTTCCTGCGCGTTAAAGGCTTTTATGACAACATAACTCATCGAGCCATCCTGGAGGCCTTGGGATGCAGGTGACCTTATCTTTCGATAGATATTCAGCCACTTAAAGGACATGTCATTCTTTGGGCAAACAGACGATGGTGTGTCATCAAAACACAACACCTACCGTGGTGTACGACAATTTGGAGTCTTGAGCCCCCCACATTTTAGCCTCATGCTCATCGACCTGGTTCATGCCCTTCCGCAATCCGCCCATGTGTCGATCTATACAGATGATATATGCATTTGATCATCAGGAGTGATGCGTCCCCAGGAGCGCACCAGACTCCAAAAAGAAGCCCCACTAACATAAGGTTATGTTCGAGCACGAGGTCTGGAGGTGTCCTGCGAGAGGTGCTCTATGGTCGCCTTCACACGTAACTCAATGAGACCGTACGTACGTCATCAGAATTAATGGACAGCCAATCACTTACGCACCGTTTTCTAGGAGTGATAACAGACCGAGACCCCTCCTAGAGTCTTCATATCGCCTACCTAATTTTTTAGGTAGGAGATATGAACTAGCCATGATAACTCATGTCCTCAGATTTCTCGCGGAAAAGTCATAGGATGCGTCTGTGAGGGTGATGCTACAACTCTATAACGTGCAGTTTCTAGGTCTCCTACGCTATAAATTACCTGTACTCTGGGGGGGGGGGGGGTGGAACCTCCATGCCCTCCAGCATGTGCAAGCTCATGCTCTGTGAATATGTCTTGGCCTTCCCAGGTGTGCGTCGACGGCAGCAACAATAGCCACTGCGCGAGACCATTGCATCAATACGCACATTCAAGTCGACACTTTAAGGATGAACATCAGGCACTTCAACCGGCTTCCATCGCATAATCTCGCCCCCTTTCTGCCACTCGATCTCATTGGACATTTAGCAGGATTACCGCTGCCAACGATGACAGTTTACTGTCGAAATTCACGCCTGCAGTACGGCCATTTTTACCGCTGTTGTGCCTGCACCCACTCTAAGCCCAGCTTGTCATTCCTGGCATCAAAAAGAAAACGAAGATGTCATCTTTCGCCCTCAAACAAACCGTGCTTTCATTCCTACATGACAAACACAAGCAACGCATTCAAGTATACACGGACGCTTCTGTCTCCTCCAAAAGTTCAGCTGGAGCAGTGGTAATTCCCGCGAAATGTATCATCATCCAATTCAAGACTTCTCACATTACATCACCGACGGCTGCAAAACTCGCAGGTATCCATGCGGCTCGGAAGTTTACTCGTGACGAATCACCACAGTCGCGGTCCATCTTTTGTGACTCGAAGGTGGCTCTCCGGTGTCTGCTGTCGCCTTCAAATCACGGACCTAAAGCGCAGTTAGTCGCAGACATCCAACTACTTCGCCATCACGCAATCGACAAGGGGCGCATAATCTACCAGTAGATATCGCGTCACTGCGGAATTCCTGGAAATCACGGTGCCGATGACGCTTCCCGATCGGCCCACGACAGTGCCCATATTAAATCAATACCACTGTCGAAAACGGATGGAACACCTGTGAATTCATCGACGCACGTCTCCACGGATTGGAGCCACGTCTGCAACACCGTCTTCCAGCAGAGTTACCACGTGCGGAAGGAACACTTCTGTGCAGCCTGTGGCTTGGCGTGGCATTCACGAACGCGTATGCCTTCCGCATTGGAATGGCCGACAGTCCTGCTTGCGGCAACTGTGGCTGCAAGGAGACAATCGAGCACCTCCTCTGTGACTGTCCCCGCTATAATGTGCCAAGAAAAGTGCCCGCTACCCAGCTCGAAAAACGGGAAGATCGCCCTTTGACAGGGGAGAAAGTTCTAGGACACTCGTCCAGGCGGTTTTCAGCACTCAAAGCCTCAGGTACATTGCTCAAGTTCTTAAGGGCTTGTGAATTGTGCGACTGACTTTGAAAGTTGTAGTGCGTAGCATCGCGTTATTGTGTGATTTTTTCTCAGTTTATTTCTTTATCGGTTTCTTCTATCACCTTTTATTCCCTTTATCCCTTTCTCCAGCACAGAGTGGGCAGCCGGTACTTACACTGGCTCACTTTCCTGTCTTTCCTTCCCTTTTCTTTGTCTCTCTCCTTCGGAACGACAGTTGGTACGCCGGAAATGAAATGAAGCCATCGGTGTACGTAAATCATCATGCCGTCATCATTACAGTACTCGCATCAACAACGTAGGTAAATGTTATTAACGTAGGTAAACGTAGGTCAATAACGAAGGTAAATAGCGCTGTGTGTGTTCCTCTGTCTCTTCTTTTGTCCCGTCTTTTAATCGCGCTACCATACACCCCTTAAAGAAAGGAGCATCTGCTTGAAAGAAAATAACAATGGATAAGGGTCCATATACACAAGAAGCTCTTAACCAATATAATTCTTTCAAGAGCGAATTCCAGCCTATCCTGATGCTGGGCTTAATATTACCGAAGATGGTGGCCCAAAAGTAGTAGAAAGAAAAGCACTCACGAACAAAGGGCTTTGTGGATCCAGGCCAAGACTCTTATGTTAGAACTGCTCGTAAGAACAGGTGCTAACGAGTGGCGACCTTGGACATGCTGGAACTTGAAGGTAACAGCGCTCTAAAATAGGACGATGACGACAGCAGACAACGGTGTTCAGTCGTCCGAAGGCTGACAACCGAATAGCGTAGGTCATAAGATCACTACTTGCGCCGTGTATTTTAATCGGCCTTTTTTTTTTTCGTTAGACAGCTTGACTAGCCTGATTGGTAAACACGGTATATTGTCATCGACGCGCAGTAAAAATTGATTGTTCGATGGCGCCGTGTTTGTCACATCCCGTCATGATCTTGTTTCTTTAGCGCTGTTAAATTCAATTTCAGTAATGTATCAACAAGCCTAATACAGTACGTTACTGTTGTACATATACTATCAGCGATGGCAGCTGGCCAATGGCAAATAGCAATTAGAAACGAAAAGCTTTGTGAATTCGAATTTTGGATATTCGTTGCGAAAAATAAAATTGACATGGTCAATGTCAAGCTATAACTTTATAAAGGGCTAGGAAACAAAGTCATGGTCTGAATTTTTCAATGCCTCGTGTATACACGAACCGCGTCTGTACGTATCGTACAAAACTTGCTGCTGAGAGTGTCAGCACAAGAGAGGGGGAGAGACGTAAATTAGATATGACAGGCAGGGAGGATAGCCGGAAGAAAGATATCCAGTTTGCTACCCTACATGGGGGAAAGTGTAACAGGAGACAGTAAGGTAAAGAAAAATGCAACTACATAGAAAGAGAGGTAGATTACAGAAAAAAGAAAAGAAAAGAAAACACACACACACAAGCACGCACGAAGGAACTCAGGAGTGTCACAGTCGTTCAAACAGGTCTCTTGACCGAAGGAACTTCACCGGCTAAACTGAAGTCAGGCACAAAATTCCTCTTCTACCGAATTTGCATTTATTCCATAAAAGATTACTGCGAAATAAAAAAAGGACGAAAGAAAGAAGGAAAGAAAGAATTAAATTTCATTTGGCTTTGTTCTTTTCAGCAGCGCACTCATTTTCTTTACTGTCTCATTCTCTTCACCTAGTTTGTGCGTATATGCGAAAACGTGGGATCTGCCACGGCAAATTGTTCATTTCCGATTATTATGCTCTATTTCCGCTCGCGGATATAAGGATGTGCGTCTGCTTACTGCTGTGACGTACGTCTGCAGGAGCCGATCGTCCGCCATGAACCTTTATCAAGGCGGCGCCTATGCGTATGATCACGGAAATGCGCGACACGCATTTTGTGCGCGCAATTTGACGCAGTCTCTAGGCGTGACCCTCCTGTCGCCTCGGCTGCTCCTTACGTAATCGCTAAGGTTGTTTCCATGCTGCAGCTGCAGGTACCACCAAGGCTGACGCGATAGCGGCGTCCAAGTTCGCCGTTTGCTGCCGCCGATTAGCGGCTCTCAACGTCGAACGCCGCGCCATTGCTCCGGGGCCGTCCATTAATCACACGCACCGTTCGCGGACGTCAACGCCTACAGCTATGTTTCTGGCCTCAGACGGCCGAATGCCGGATGTCCGTGAAGTTGATATGCGTGCGGAGTATCTCTTAAGGATGCGGTTGCGTGCGTCAGGTGAGATTCTACGACTGATACAGTAACTCTCCCATGTGGAAACGTCGGGGTAGACGAACGTCACCCGTTACAGTGCCGACGCTGCCTCGCGGATCAGGGCCGCCTGCTGTTCGAGCGCGGGAAATGAAGAAAAAAGTATAGGACTTTTTGATTTCAGAAGTACAGTAGACACCTTCGTGCAGCGTTAGCTGCACCGGAAGAGCCACCAGCACTACCTGTTACATCTGTGCCTTTCAAGGAGGTTAGAGAAAACCTGCGGGAGTGGAAACGATGTCCCGAATGTGAAGCCGCACAGGAGGGGCACGATAAAACTATAACTAAACGACAAAAACTGAAGGAGCGCTTTTCGCACACTTCCTGCGAGTTAACCAAACTACTTGGTTAATCGTGGCTTAATTTTCGTGCATCTCTGTATTACTGGTTTTAGTGCGAAATCTGAATATCCTGGCATATTTTATTGAGAAGAACATAATCAATAGTCAGAAGTCAATATTTTCGTTGGGAACAACCAGCTTTTATTTTCTAATTAACCTAGCCTTACAATAATACAGTCAAATCACTTAATTTGCAAGCGGACATCACCTAAAAAGCCTCTATTTCAGGTGAAGGAGGGAAGCATTGGCTTCAGTTTCCGTGGTAAGAAGCTACGGGAACTTCCACTCCAGCAGTTTTTCTTTAACCTCCTTGGTGCCTTCTAGAAATCCATCGCAGGGATTTTTTTTTCGCCGTTGCCCTCGCTACAGACAGCAAAGGTTGTCGCTCACGACCGTGCTAGTTTGTCTCGACGACCAGCTGCAAGGCTATCCTGGAACATCGGTCACGATGCAATCGTGGCAACCGAAGGCGATCAGAGCGCTACTCAGGCTTTTTTCATCAAGTGACTTGTGAAAAAAAAATTCCGACTTCCAGGCGAGCTTTCTTTCGTGAAAGTGCTTTCATTTCCATATCCTTTTCTTTCACTCTCTTCCCATGCCCTCCCACAGTGTAGAGCAACAAACAGGACGTCCTCTTTAAGCCAACGTTCCTGCCTTCCCGCCCCCCTCTACTTTTCTTTTTCAGTAATGCTCTCAAATCGCACCGAAGTAGAAGAAAAGATTATGTCAGAAACCATCTCAAGATAGATGTCAACAGTAATGCGATTAGCATTCAAGCAATGTATAGGAACACACCGTATTGCTCAATCACGTTTATTTAAAACCTGTAGGGTTCATTCTGAGACTTCCATTTCTTTGGCTATATCCGATATACACTGTCTCCAGTATCGACTCACTTTGGTATGGCACTCGCTTGCCAATGTCACCCATGAGCATGGCAGAATGTCTACGACTGTATGACTTCGACGCAGTGATGACGATGGAATTACAAAGAAGGAATGTTTGGATGAAACGACAAAGGCGGTATAATGACGAAGGCATGACGAAAACGAGATAACGATTCTTGAAAACGACGGTGGTGTAAATTGTCGCCGATGACATGAGGACAATGAGATAATGAAGATGTCGTGACGATGACTGTATGACGACAACCGAAGGACAAAGCTGGACTGATGACGATGTCATGACCGCGACAGCATGGCGTCAACGGTAGGACAAAGAATGCATAGGAGCGACTGTCTGGCGACGACGCAATGACGACGATGGGATGACAACGGTGACATAGTCACGATTGAACAACGATACCGTAATTACGACAGAGTGAAGAAGAATGTACGACGTCGATGGAATGACGAATCCGGCATGATGACGAGGACATAACGACAACTGTATGACAACGACTGTGTCACAACGATGGCGTGACGCCGATGGCATAAGGAGAGCCGGATGTTGAAGTTTTAAGGACGAAGAAGGAACGACAGCGACGGCATGACGACGACGGCACGACAGAATGCATAACGTTGACTGTATGACGATTACGGCACGACAACGGTATGAGAAAAATGAGATGACGATGAGTGTATGACGAGAATGGCGTGACCACTACTGCGACACAAAGCCTGCATGACAACGATGGCGTGGCGAATGCAGCATGATGACAAAGGAACGACAACGAATGCATGATAGCTACTGTCTCATGACGACGCAATTACGACGATGGCATGGACACGGTGGCATAATAACGATTGAGTGGCGATAGCGTAATTACAATAAAATGACGAAGGATTGACGTCGATGGAACGACGAAATTGGTATGACGACGACGGCATGACGACAAAGGTACGATGATGACTGGGTGATGACGATGGCGTGATGGCGAAGGCATGGCAGTCGTATGAGATGACGACGATAGAACAAACCCGATGGCGTCGCGACGACAGTATGACAACGAATGCGTGAGGACGGCACACTGACAACGATGACCTGACAACGGTAGGGCAAGGGGTTGATGACGAGTGTATGACGACAATGACGTGACGGCAGTTGCGTCACAAAGCCTGTATGACGACGATGGTGTGACGACGACGGCCTAACGAGAGTCGGATAACCAAGCTGGAGTGACGACGATGGAAAGGGCATGGGGGCGTCACGATGGCAGTGTGACAGCAAACGCATGATGATTATGTTATGACGATGGCGTGACGACGACGACATAAGGAGAGTCGACTGACAAAATTGAAATGACGACGATGAAACGATCACGCCGTCATATGAAACGACTCCGACGGCATGACGATCGCGAGCAGAAACCTAGCGGCGCGAGCTAGCAGACAGTTTGGGTCACTAGATAGGCGTAAGATAGATAGATAGATAGATAGATAGATAGATAGATAGATAGATAGATAGACAGATAGATAGATAGATAGATAGATAGATAGATCGATAGATCGATAGATAGATAGATAGATAGATAGATAGATAGATAGATAGATAGATAGATAGATAGATAGATAGATAGATAGATTTAAAAGAAATGCAAAAGCATGCTTCTCACGAGCGTTGATTTCCGATCGCGGATAGCAACGTGTCGCGTTCTCATTCCTCCCCACACTTGTACCGGGCTTTCATGACCCTTCTTGCATTTGACAGGCCGTTCAATCAAGCATCGAGGCCTGCTCTTTCATGCTGCGCGTGGAGTTTGAGTACGACAACTCAGGGCTGAACTCCAGCATGGCCGCTTCATTGCAGCCTACCGGATCCACGACCTCGGCTTTAACGGTAACAAAGAAGCTCTTAGAGGGCCACAGCTTCGTCAGAAAGTGCGACAAATAAAACTTTTCTTCACTCAGGGGCTTACTTGAGCAGCTGGTGGATGGCGTACTACTATGGTACTACTTAGCGCGAAGGGAGAGAAACGTGTTCGCAATGAACGGGCAGCTAGGCAAGCCCACGCCCTTTCTCAACTTCAGCATGTGTGAGGTTCACAATGAGCCCCTGCTTCAACTCACCGAGAGAGTCGAAGAGCTGGTCGAGACAAACTGTGTTCCATGTGTCATGATACCATTGCAATCACTTAAATTAGCACGAGATCATGCTAATAGGAAAACAGTACTCGTTTGCAAAAGCGACGCGCAGCCACAGGCGGCACAGTAAAATTGCGTCTCATCGAGGTAGACCAAGGGGTGTAGTCAAAGGCGCACTGAGGGGTCAGGAAAATTAATGCAGGCGCGAGTTGGCGCATTCCGCGTAATTCCAGGGTCCTAACTCATTGCGCATCTTCTTCCCGGTATCAAATTTGGCTTATGACAAATAAATTTGTGAAAGCTGTACTCAACTAAATTCACAGTTCCTGATTATGTTACCGTTCGTAAGCTGTAATACACGAACATATTTTACTTTTTTGTTGCTTAAATTTCTGCAGAATTTTCTATTTTGAAGCAACCATATTTATTATGCGGACAGCATTCCATCTGCATCGTTTGTCTTTGCCAGCGAATTCATTTCACTGTATCGCGAGCCATGGTGTTCTCTCCAGGTCCCAATGAACGATTATGAGGGCTCAAGACGAACGGTGGTGGTGTGAAGCTAACAAATACGAGCTATCAGAGCCTATCAGACCCCCTATCAAAAGCAGCTGTAATCGCTCAATCTGTGTAATTTACTGGAGTCGCCAGAAAGCTGAAACCTACGTCGTTAACATCGTCAACGTTGAGAGTTAAACAGGAATTCGGGGGCAAGGCGAGTTCAGTCGCTTGAAAAGCGGCCGGCATGTTTGTTGAGGCAATGTTCCAGAGGCAAGCTTGGAGAGTCCCGCCACATTGGGAAAGAAAAACTAGCAGGATTCAAATTCCTAGAGCTGCCTATACGTCTCACGCATGCGCTATGGAGATAGCACATGCTAAGAACCTCAAACATTTTGAGGGCCCTATTTAAAACTCTCGAGCGACCGTTGTCCCTATATCTTTCACCACCTAAAGGCCATCTGCTCGACCGAAGCTCACGAAAAGCCTCACGGCTGTCGAGAATAACAAGAAGTGTTTTCTCTGTAGTACAACCACCCTAAGAGGGTACCGGTCATCGACAGCGACTAGGGCTTCCGCTGGCGCGCTCACAGATGGTGCATTCGCACGCCTCTGTGTCGTCGTGGCTATAGATAGCTCTCACTTGCGTCATTGTAGCAGCTAGGTCGGTGGGCCGTTAAACGTTCTGGGTAGCTGGCGGCCTATCTCGCCCCCTTATATGTACAAGTGAGGATAGCAGGGTTTGAAACTAGCCTCAATTAGTCTACCTGCCCGCTCCCTGCAACGTCAGTCGTCAAGAAACAAATATGCCTGTTCGAAGAAAGCGCCAAATTCAAGTTTAAGGCTCGTTCCGTGAAGCGTAAAAATAGTTCTTTGCAAAACTTGCGCCATTCAGACAATCGATGAGAAGACGAGTTTATTCGTGTTAGTTTAAACGCAGCTACGTTAGGCGGCTCACACCACTTTTTAAACATGGTAAGTAAACCCTCCCATTCACAAGCTTACTGACTTCGTGAAGACTTGGACGAAATATTTCTCCCCTAAACAAGACAGAAACTTACTGTAAACACCGAGCGTGCTTTTCCTGTTGGTTTGGTGAGTCATTGTCACCCTTCTTTCGGCCCGCACTACGCCATGGGAGCATGCCAAGGCTGTTGACTTGGTTGCTTTTTTTGAAGTTCGGCTACTGGACTGACTGCTGTTGTGGCTTCAACGACACTTGAGTGGATAAATGAGGTAAAGTAAAAAAAAATGAGCAAACCCTTAAAGAAGTGCAAGTAGCCATGCGTGTCGTCACGGCCACTCTCAGAACGCCTGGTATGGTGAGAAATCGTGTTCAAGTGCGAACGTGTAGCGAAAAAAAAATATGAACGAAGGAAAGAAAGAAAAGAAACGAAAGTGATGTGACGCAGCCAAGTCAAGCAGCAGGGTGTGGAGTACTGCACTTTTTGCAGTATTCCGCTCGGTGCTGTACTCCGCTCTGAAAGTGCTCGAAAGATGACAATAAGGAAAGGCCGCATGTAGAGGAACTTTCTTCTCTCTGTCACTGCACTGATAAGGGCTCTTGCAGTGGAAGCTGTCTCGAGTGATATCCCTCCGAAAGTGAGGTTTCGTGAAAGTTTGTTAAAAGAGAGAGAGATATATAAATAAATATTGACGGTCACTTAAGTATCCTTATGTTATTTGAACGCAGAAACATTCACATCCACCTTAGCCCACCTTAACCCAGATTTATATACATTAATCCACTTGAATTCACCTTCATTCACTTCACTCCACTTTCATTGACCTTACTCTAACTTCACAACTATACCCTTAAACAAGAAATAAAGTTTTCTACTACTACTACAACTGCTTTAATCTGTCTTAAGCCATCTTAATCTTCCTTGCATTAATTTACTTTGTTTACAGGAACCTCCCTGAGAAATGTGACGTCAATCTGAGCATTTCTGACTTACTCTTTGTGCCGTCGGTTATTTCTGTTATCATCGCTTGATCACGCCAGATTTTCTGCCTCATGCGAGATATAATGCTTTCGCTTAAAAAAAAGAAACGAGATGTCAAATGCAGGAGGGTGAATTGAAAGACAAAGCTCCGGTTTAGTAATTTGCACAGGGGAAGCTGTACAGCTGTAAGGGGTGACAGAAAGATTTAAAAGAAAGGAAAGAGAAGTGAAGCACGTGCACAGAAAAGTAAAGCGTTGTAGGGGCCCTTTAAAACGACACTGGCCATATTTATTGGCACTTCTTTTTTCATATATTTTGGTACATTTCCTATGAAGCATTTTCGGGTAGCAGTCCTAGAACAAATACAAGTATACTTTTACAGTTGCAAAAGCACCGTGGCGCCACGACATTATGGAGTTCTTTCATATTGCAGATGTACGCCTACATTACGCCATTTCTCGTGGGGGGCCGGCACGTCGCAAAGAAGTTCGGAAGGTCATGGGAGAGTCGGATATTTATGACACTTTGCTGAGTCGGGAAAGCAGTGCAAAACTGAACGTCCTTGCTTTTTTTTTTCATCAAAGCACCGTCTAGCTCAATATAAAGTATTTATATTCTTGCATCCAATATTGCGTCGTCACGTCTGCGCAACGGAGTGGTGTCGAAAAGCGACTGCTGGCTTAGCTCATTCAATTGTGTGGGCAATAAACATTCGGTGCCACAAACTCGGGTTCCGTAGCACGCGAGTATTTATGTTGCAAATGCCATTTGGTTGTTGTCGTTTCCCTTATTTCTGCGAACACACTTTCTAATATAAAAGTTACCGATGATGTCATCGCCTCCTACGCAAGCATTCATTTAAAAGAAATGAAAATAGCTTCTTGGGACCACTTCGCCCACGACACATGTAGCGTAGAAAGGATAATATCTTTTATTTTTCTTCGCGTATACTGTACAAAAGGTTTGCGCCACTAAAATTCTCCATAATGAGGTACCGCTTTAGCGAGAGCTTCAGGGAAAGCTGCCGCTAACTAGTTTACATATATATCTATTTATATAACAATGCATTATAATAAAGGGTGTGGTTGGATGGCACGACTGCATTAGTTGGTTGTTGTAAAAAGAAAAGCTATATTATGTGCTGCACTTGGAAAACATATCAACTAAACAAAACAAAAAAACGTTGTCACTTCAATCAATCAATCAATCAATCAATCAATCAATCAATCAATCAATCAATCAATCAATCAATCAATCAATCAATCAATCAATCAATCAATCAATCAATCAATCCACACTGTCGCTCTGATACCCTGTGATATTGTGGGATAGCCGGTCTTACTTGTAGCCAAACTTCCCATTTTTCATATTTATTAAAGAGCGTGAAGGAGCTCAGCATTTGACCTCATTTCACATGTTCTAAAGCAAGACAGCAAGAAACAGCGATTGTATATATGCCCGCCCAGAATAAAGTGGCTTTTCGTAAAGTGCGAAGCAGCCAAACCTCCCGTAAAGTGGCATCACGTAGGTAAGCACTTGATGTAGCATTGTGCATAAAAAATAACTTTAACTGTAATTTGAGGCGCATTTTGTCCATTAATAGCACTAAAGCTTATAATTACGGTGAAGGGAGCGATTTCCTTCAGGCAGCTGTTGCTGCGGCACAGACGCCATTTGCGTTTCCGATGTTTTCTACGTCCGGGCCCTAGCAGAAGAAGCAATAAAATAAAGGCTCGTAAAAACAGACCTTGTTGTGGCAACGCTATCCTTGCAAAGCGGTTTGAAAGTTTTTCACTCTTTTTTTTTTACAACAGCGGCGCTGGGCACGCATTACAGTGTCAGTGGCACCAAGGAAGCCAAGGGCCCACGACCTAAGTTTTAGATTGGCTAGTGAACCGTCTTCTATAGGCTGGGTCACTGTCCCGACAATATTTATGCCGGCGCGTTTCTTCGCAGGAGCAAGAGCCATAAGAAGGCGCTGCCGTGGTTGTTTATTCTTTAACGAGCGTGCCGCCGTTCCGGGCGTCCAGCGAAGTGTTGTGCTTATGGCCTATTGGGAAACAGGAGATGAACAGACAAACAGCGGTTCGCGGTGCGTGCAAAAGTGCCCAGAGCGGTGGAATCATTGCTTTTTCGAGACGTTAGATGAGTGTTGTAATTCAGTTGGTCACCGACACAGCTGTGCTAAACATATTCAGATATATTTGACGCCCGAATGATTCTATTCTATAACTTTGGTTCTGGGAGCACTGCACCGGGCTTGTCCGATGAGCCCTCGTGGCACGTTCGGCGCGAATTGAATAAAGTGGTTGGTGCATGACGAGGTCAAGGGTATCGGAAAAGGAGAACTGTTATGTGGCAAACATTGGCAATCTTCATCGTTTCTGCGCTATGAGGACGAGTCTGTTGTATAAGGGGATATGACAACACTCATTGGTCTGTGTTCCATACGAGAGACTAGAACACCGTAGAGGTGAATTACAGGGGGGCGGCGAGAAGGATGCTTAAATAAATAAATCGCTCCTGCACGTGCTGGAGCAAGGACCACCATTGCGCCATCTGGTGCCTGTATCTTCAAAAAATGGATAGCCTTGCAATTTCTGGAGCGTGCGGGCTTGATATGGCGACGGATTCGCTACCCAAATAACTGCGCAAGGATAGGACGCTTGCCGGTAGAGATACGATGCAACATCCACTGGTGCCGACATTTCGCACTTTACGTACGTGTTCTGACTAGAGCAGGAGGAAAAACTACGAAATAAATGATTTGCAGCATAAATACACGATGTTGATGGTACCAAGGAGTGAAGAGTTACGCTGGTCATTAGTTACGTTAGTTACGCTAGTTACGTTAGTCGTTATCGCTAATCAACGTAAACGAGCTTCCTCGTTTCTTTACCCCTCTAGTCGTTTTTCCATTGAGCGCTCCTGCAATCAGCTACCATTTTTCCACGCTTTGTCGGCTCCAAGTGAAATACCCGCAACCGAAATAAGGTTGCTGTGCCTTGTAGGAGCGCGCTGCGTTTTGGGCCCTTTGTCATTTCTCTCTCTTGCTATATCTCGGATTGCACATTAGATCGCAAGGCGCATGCATGTAATATAACGGGGCCTGCGTGACGATTCATGGGGTGTTCCTGCCGTGTGCTGCCGAGGCGCTTGCCAGCTATGAGCCGCCCGTGGGTCGTGAGCGTAGCTCTGGCATAAACTTGCGTTATTCATCGCGTTCGTAGCTTGCGTCTTTCTTCCTTTGACCTCAGACTGCGGATGCCAGCCTGCAGTCACAGTACGATGGGAACCATCCTAGCGGTCCTCATCCTGAAGCAAAACGAATTGAAATTAGAAAGAACCTATCTTGAAAACGACGTGGACTTGACGTCCTGACATACCGAGGACTATTAGGGAGCACCAATAAAATTCGATGAATATTTTTGTAGCTTGTTGACTGTGCCTCCATCCATGCACTTGGTAATGAGTTATATCTCCGCTTTGGCAATATTTCGACACGTAGTTCTTTGAATTTATACTGAATAAAGATTTCGATATTCAGATTTGTGGCGCGAATGAACGCTGGTCGTAAAATGAGGCCAACGCACTGGTTCAGGCAAAATCATGCTCTAAAAAGATAATTTTATCCATTTTCGCGCTGGTAAGTACACCTGGCGACAGCAGCGATGGCGTCAAATGTACTTGGATTTACAGGAAATAGGAGGGAAGTTTGACCAGGATGAAAGCGTGGGCTTGTTGGCTAGATAGTTCGACATTATGAGTGGTAAAGTAGTGTCAAAAGGAGGACCCTTGTGCTCACTCATCTCCAACACGTTCTTGTCGACAATCGACAGTCATGTTGGGTTTCTTTTGTCTTGAAGTTTGAGAGCACTTTTAAACGCTAAGAGCTGTGGCTTTTCTCCTAGCCCTAATTTGGTGCTGTCGTTCTTGTTGTTTGGTTTACGCATCTGTCGCAGCAATCGTTACCTTCAGTGAAGATGGAAGTCGATGAACAGACGGACGAAAGATGGTAGCTCCCCAAGTATCGGGAGGATTGTCAACGCAGATAGTTCATTTGATCGCCTATTTACCATCCTGGCATCTTTTATCTAAATCCTGACAAGGCAGGGGGTGGCCCCACTACCAAATTCGATTCAATACATTTTTTCGAACAGCGCCTGTCCCGTTTCTTTTCTCGCTGCTTTTCGCTGGCGGCTACGAACTACATTTCGCAACATGCCACGGCGCTCGCGTGGTCATTGCACAGCTTATAAAATGATGTGCGTGACGTTGGGAGAAATGTGGGCAAGTTGTCTGGCGCAAGCTTTGCATGTCATTCGTTAATGTTTATATTTCCATGCAAGCAGTGGTTCTCTATTGTCATTGTCGGGCCTATGCTTAGTGTGAGAGAACCGTGCCTATACTAGTGTCAGACAACGCACGCATCGCCCAAATTGCTCGTCCGTGGCCTTTATTGTGCGCGTAATAGACTGACACGGGAACTGCGCTCGAAATACGTGTCTCGGGGCAGAAACGACGAATCCAGAAAGTGCGCAGTAAGCGTTCTATTTTCGTCAGCAGCCTTATTGGCACACAACGGTCACAAGACAAAACGACCAGCTACGCTAAGCGGAGACCGTAACGACTGGCTGGTGCGCTGCGTCGCGCAAAATTGGTGCCTTGTCTAAATTTTCTTTATCATTTAGGGCCAGTCAATAAGTTTATAGACGGGAAAGTACTGTTCGCAGCACTGCGTTTGACGCAGAGTTTCACACAGCCTACTGCAGGTTTTCAACATGCGCCACTGAACCAGGCAGCCCGCTAAATATAGCCCAATACTTGTTTCGGCGAAAACTCTATCGCTGCGAGGAAATAAAGGACACGAGCAACGTATTACGTCGAAAGTGGAGGCGGTGGAAATATTTCTGGAGGGAAGCTCATATTTAGACAGGGTGATGGCACATTCTTCGGTACAAGAACACGATAGCTAGCTCTGACGCAAGTGTTACCGAAATAAGAAAGTGATACAGGGTTCCAAAAGGATTTTCTTACGGTCTTCTTGTGCTGGCATGGTTTAATACGCTAAAAACGTAAGGCTTAATAACGTTACGACGCGCTAGCTTAGAGGTAGTCCCTAGACGAATAGGCAGCCTGTTCATAAACTTGAGACTTCAGCGAACAATCCACAAGGGAGGACGAGCGGGAAAAAACGACAAAGCGACTTATCTTATCTGCTGCCCCTGTGTTTGGATTACGAAGCGTACACTGTGAGGAATGATGGTGTACCACATGCTGCACCTTTGTCAGGTTCTTCATGTGTGACCTGTATAGAGGGTACTGTTTCTGTTTTGCGCCTAACTTCACCAAGGCTCACAATCTCGACTAGCCGGGCTTGAAAATGACAAAGTGTTAAGCAAGAGCTCACGAATCGCCGTAAAATACTGAACTCATTCTCTTCTGGCAGTTGGAGCTGACGGGCCTTTATGGCTGGACTTCGCACTGTGATCGAAGTTCGCGAGCAAGGATGAATTAACAGTGCGAACGCAGGGAGAGACAGGTGGTGCGGACTAATTACAATGCAAAGACCACAGGACTCCTGGAAACCGCAGAAAACTTGCAAAGTTAGTGCTGCGCGTCATAGCACACTAGCGCCGATGCTGACTCCGTTCTCTGGGTTTCTTATGGCTGCAACAATGACGACCCTGTAAGATGGCGAATAAGTGTTATGATACAATATAGCGGCAGACTTCCAGTGTCATTTCATAAATATTTTCCCGTATGCTTTACGATCGCGAAAGATGAAATGTTATCCAATGCTCTCGACCTTATCAAGATCAAACAATAAAATAAAATAATGAAAATATGGAGAAGAAGGAGTCCCTCCGAGCGGCCGCTGCTTCCTCGGTGAGATATTATTTTCTGTTTTCTTCGAAGAATCAGTGCTGTATTGAGACTTCACTGTTGTCCAGGGAGAACAGACATCCCGTGGGATTCCTGTGTGCTAAAGATCACGCACAATATCGCGTGGTTTTGCTGCGCTCCACAGAGCATCTATGCCTTCCACGGCGGTAGGCAGCAAAGAACACCGGCACGAGCCATATGTCCGACAGCGTGTTCCTAGGCGCATCAGTGCCGCAGAATCGGCGCCGCACTCGGAAGTGCCACAACACGCGCCCAATGTCATAAAGCCGGCTAGTTTTCAACGCTGCCCTACCTTCCTGCGCAGCTTCAGTGAATATGGATGAGACAAGCGAAAGTGAAGCCAAGAAACCACAGGTAGACAAAACATCTACCTATGAGCTAAGTGAAGATGAAGACATAGGCTGCGATGAAACACCGTTCTCCTTGGTAACGTATAAAAAGAAGCGGCCTGAGGGAATTCCAGTTGTTTTTCGACCCTACAGGAAGGACGCAACTCCTAGCAAGTGAATCCAAACCGCGCTGCGTCGGAAATTGTCTCCGCGGCAGAGGAAAAGCTGCAGTCATTCCACGTGAATAGAGATGGAGGTTTCTCTGTCAACGTTACTTCAGTCTCATCTGCAAGACATCTACTGTCGTTGAGCGAAGGGGCTGGTTTGAAAGTCAAGCCATTAATTCCGGCATCTTATACCAAGAATGTTGGCAAGATACGCCATGCGCCAGTTGAGTATACGGAAGAACAAGTGGTTGACTTCCTGAAGGATTTTGGAGCGCGCTACAATCGCCAAGACGGAGTGCTAGAATCACGCCCTCTGAGAACCGTCATCCTCCCTTTCAGAGAAGACAAACCAATGCCGCAACGAGTGCATTTAGGTTTCACGAGCTAACCCGTAGAAGAATATCATGGCCTGCTCTAAGATGCTACAACTGCCAGAGATTTGGACATTTATCGAAGAACTGCCGCAGTCAACGTTGCCGCAAGATATGCTCAGAAGACCACAACCATTCAGAATGCAAGTCTATGTGTCAGCCAAAGTGTACCAACTGTGGCGGAAACCATACAGCTTCCTACTCCAGGTGCCCTCAGAGCAGAGCTGCCTCAAGGTTACGCATACACGAGTTGAAATACGGAAGGCTGCCTCCTCGTAATGCGCCCCCACCCAACCTTGATGCTGTACGATGCGCGCCTCCAACACCTAACAAAGAAAAAGAGCAAGGGGTCCATATGAACTATTCTGCAGCTCTAAAGCACCCAGGTCGACAACGTTCTGACATCGAGCGACATGATCCACCTTCAGAGAATGCTACTCATCTTGCCCAAGCTTCGAGTGAAATTCGCCGACCTTCTCAGCAACGCCCTCAGCCATTCACAAAACAACCTAATCTAACATCTGAACGACTACCTCAGCATTCGCCTCAACCACACCAGTCATCCCAGCGACCATCTCAGTCAATTCTTCAGCCACCTGCTTCGAACACACATGGAGTTTCAGCGTCGTTTGGTAATTACGCGTCTTTGCCCGTAGCACAGATGATCCTGCCCATGCTATTCACAGCTCTGCGTGCAATTCTCAGTGCCATTCCACAAGCAAACAACCTACCAGAGGTAAAAGCACTGCTTTCTATGAAATCGTTGGTGCTTCCACAATCACCAACAGCTCTACGGCAGGCTTACAATGAATAATCGTTACAACAATGTTTTCGTATTTCAGTGGAATGCTAATAGCCTTCGAAATAAGTCAGCTGATTTTCGCAAACTACTAGCTCAACATAACTTTCCTGTTTATGTATACAGGAGGCAGGTGTAAGAGATGACTTTCGTCTTTCAAACTAGGTTATATATAAATCATCCCGCATTGCTGGAAGTAGCAGAGCGATGTTATGTGTGAGAAAGGACCTGCCGTCCTATTTAATACAGTCGATCGATTTAAATATACCGGAGTTCGTAGCATGCAAGATATCCTTTAGAAATACAAGCGTCACAGTGATCAGTCTTTATCTACAAAGTTCTAGCAAAATATCAGTAGCCAGCTTGGTGAATGTGTTTGGTATCGCAAACTCACATGTGCTGGTTTGTGGGGACTTCAACGCACATAACGTCATCTGGGACAGTGAATAAACGATTCCCGTGGAAGCGTTATAGAGTCTGCCGCAGAAAAAAGTAATCTGATCGTGTTAAATGACAGCTCATGAACGTTCTTGCGGGGGTTTCGTTACCCAAGCTGTATGCATGTCACGCTCTGCTCACAAGACCTTCTTGATGGCGTTGAATGGTCAACTGACATAGAAAACACGGTAGTGATCATTTTCCGATCCCGGTAAAACATCGCCACTTACGGAGTGAGGGGACCCGGCGCCACCCAAAATATACTAATTGGCAAAGTTTTCGTCACCATTTAAGTAACTCATTGGGCGAAAATCCGAACTTTCAAGGTTTTGCAAACATATTGTGTGTGTCCTACAAGATCTGCACAAAGCAAGTCAGTGTTCCAAACGAATACGCTGCAGTCGACGGGGAATATTAATGTCTAAGAGCAATTAGAAGACGCGCAGAATGGGCTTACCGCCGCAGTGGAAAGCTGGATGACTACAAGGTGGCGCAGAAAGTTCGGTCAACTTCGCGCAGACGCTTACAAAAATTAGGCACGAGAAGGTGACAAGAATACTGGGCGTCGTTGTCTCCGTTTACTCCAGTTCCCAGAATATGGTCAGTTGTCCGATCTTTTAGTGGTCCTGTTACCCAGAGCCATCCCTTCCGAGCTCTTGCCGTAGCTCGAAGCCCTCCGAAAACATCTGTTGCTGACGAATTCTGTTAACTTATATGCAGACCAGGAATTCCGTTTACTTGCCTACAATTTAAAAGTTCGACAACACTAGCAGAACAGAAAGTTCGTGCGTGCTTTATGTCACAACATCCTCAACTTGAATGTGAGTTTAGCCTAAATGAATTGAAATGTGCTCTTTCGTCATGCCGTACAAAGACAACCGCAGGCCCAGATGGTGTCACGTATATGATGTTAAAGAACTTAGGTCCAATAGGAAGAATGGCTCTTTTGGAGATATTTAATGATATTTGGATAAGAGAGACTCTTCTAGATTCATGGAAATTAGCCCGGGTAATTCCAGTTCTAAAACCAGGAAAGACTCCCCTTTGTCTTGACTCCTACCGACCCGTCAGTCTCACAAACTGTTTTTCCAAACTAATGGAGAAGATGATAGACCGTCGACTGCAGTGCTGGTGTGAGGACACAAATGTGTTTTCCAACTACATGACCGGTTTTTGACAAAATCGGTGTACAATGGATACAGTATTAGACATTGCCACATGCGTCGAACATGAACGTAGTTGCGGAAATGTGACAGTAGCAGTATTTTTAGACATTCAAATAGCATTCGACACTGTAAGTCACATAGACATCCTTGCTGGTATGTTAGAGCTTGGCCTACCCGGTCGAGCACGGCGATGGGTATCAAATTTCTTAAAAGACAGAAAAATATTTATGGAAACAATCGAAGGAGAGAGTAATTATCCCAGCATCACGCAGGACGTTCCGCAGGGCAGGGTTCTCAGTCCGTTTTTATTCAACTGTGTCATGGCAGCCTTGCCACTAAAACTCCCGTCTGGTCTACAGTATTCGCTGTACGCAGATGACATCTGCATATGGGCCTCTGGATCTCATATACAAGACATTCAAACAACGCTGCAAGAGGGTCTTGATAATATCGACACCTTTTTAAAAGAAAGAGGCATGAGTCTTCCATACGCAAAGACAGCCGTACTGCCTTTCATTAGACGACGGCTGAATAATTTCCAACTTACGCTTAATGGGCAAACTTTGATGTTTGTGAAAGAGCATAAATTCCTTGGAGTTATTCTTGACAGCCAGCTAACATGGGCTTCACACATCCGCGCAATTGAAAAGCAGACCAATGCAGTAATAAACGTACTTCGGCGACTCGCTGGCACAACATGGGAGGGATCAGTCTCTTCACTATTACAGGTTCATAACGCACTCATAAAACAAAAATTGCTTACTCGGCACCTATTCTCCTTGGTTTATCGCAAACTTCTGAGGAACGTCTTCAACGTTTACTGAAAAGAGGGCTGCGAGTGTGTCTCGGGTTCCGCAGGCTACCTCGAGTTCTTTAGCATTTGCTGAAGCTCGTCACCCCCCCTTTCCAGTCATACGAACGGTTGAAACATGCCTACATATTTATCGCATCTAAACCCTACACGAGAAGCATCCAGTAACCTTGCGCTTACCGAAAGAAACAAAAGCGAAATTCATGATATTGTTCAAGAACATAAAGCATTATTACCAAGATTTGAATTATGCAAAGTGGATGTTTGTTACCCTCCCTGGATTTTAGCATGTCCTAAAATAGAATTATCGGTTGACAGGATTATATCTAAGAGAGACATGTTCATAGTAGCCGCACAACAACTGGCACTCTTCCAAATTTACTCCTTATATCCCCAGTACATCCACGTTTATACAGATGGTTCGTGTCATAAAAATTCCTCGACTTCAGCATTCGCTATTCCACATTTAGCGCTAGAGCAAACATTTAAATTATCCCAAGAGACATCTTCCACCGTGGCAGAACTGTTTGCAATCCTGTGTGCTTTGCGTTTGATAACATCAGAAAAACATTCGCAAAAATGGGTTATCTTTAGCGATTCGCAAGCCGCTCTCACATTACTACAGAGCAATAAGAAAAATTTTTTGAGCACTTTGCTATTGTATGAGACACTCAACGAACTTACAAAAGCAAGCGCAATGAACCACGTAATTGCATTCTAGTGGATACCTCGGCACTGCAGTATTCCTGGTAATACTGCAGTGAATGCAGCTGCGAATCGAGCACACAATAACGCGGAGACAACCAATCTTCCCCTATGGTGTAGTGAAGTCAGAGACAACAGAAAGTTTGAAACATTGGTACACCGCCTGTGTCTTGGTACTGAATTACGAAACTCTTCTTGTACAGGATAAAACAGGTCTCTAGTCCGCAGTGTTCTTGTGGCCATCCAGACGAAGTTGTCCATCATCTCTTCGAGTGCATGAAATACGATCCACAAAGAAGGGTACTGCAAGCAAATTTGTTGATATTAGACAGAAGACAATTCACTCTCAAAAAGATACTTGGCCCGTGGCCAACTGCGGGCCTTCAAATAAGAGCGCTTCTTGAGCTGAAAAAGCTCTTAGAGGACACCCCCCACTACGGGAAAATCATTATTATTATTATTATTATTATTATTATTATTATTATTATTATTATTATTATTATTATTATTATTATTATTATTATTATTATTATTATTATTATCAGCCTGGTTACGCCCACTACAGGGCAAAGGCCTCTCCCATACTTCTCCAACTACTACGGTCATGTACTAATTGTGGCCATGTTGTCCCTGCAAACGTCTTAATCCTGAATCCTGAAACCTAACTTTCTGCCGCCCCCTGCTACGCTTCCCTTCCCTTGGAATCCAGTCCGTAACCATTAATGACCATCGGTTATCTTCCCTCCTCATTACATGTCCCACCCATGCCCCATTTCTTTTTCTTGGTTTCAACTAAGATGTCATTAACCCGCCTTTGTTCCCTCACCCAATCTGTTCTTTTCTTATCCCTTAACGTTACACCCATCATTCTTCTTTCCATAGTTCGTTGCGTCGTTCTCAATTTAAGCAGAACTCTTTTCGTCAGCCTCCAGGTTTCTGCCCCATACGTGAGCACTGGTAGGACACAGCTGTTATACACCTTTCTCTTGAGGGATAGTGGAAACCTGCTCTTCATGATCTGAAAATGCCTGCATAACGCACCCCAGCCCATTCTTATACTTCTGGTTATTCAAGTCTCATGACCCGGATCCGTGGTCACTACCTGCCCTAAGTAGATGTATTCCCTTACCACTTCCAGTGCCTCGCTACCTATCGTAAACTGCTGTTCTCTTCTGAGACTGTTAAACATTACTTTAGTTTTCTGCAGATTAATTTTCAGACCCACCCTTCTGCTTCGCCTCTCCAGGTCAGTGAGCATGCATTGCGATTGGTCTCCTGAGTTACTAAGCAAGGCAATATCATCAGCGAATCTCAAGTTGGTAAGGTATTCTCCATCAACTTTTATCTGTAATTCTTCCCTCTGCAGGTCTCTGAATACCTCCTGTAAACATGCTGTGAATAGCATTGGAGAGATCGTATCTCCCTGTCTGACGCCTTTGTTATTGGAGGAATTAGAGGGTAGTAAATGGGATATAATAGGGCTCAGTGAGGTTAGGAGGACAAAAGAAGCATATACAGTGCTAAAAAGCGGGCACGTTCTGTGCTACCGGGGTTTAGCGGAGAGACGAGAACTAGGAGTCGGATTCCTGATTAATAAGGATATAGCTGGTAACACACTGGAATTCTATAGCATTAATGACAGGGTGGCAGGTCTTGTTGTGAAACTTAATAAGAAGTACAAATTGAAGGTCGTACAGGTCTACGCCCGCACATCCAGTCGTAATGACCAGGAAGTCGAAAGCTTCTATGAACACGTGGAATCGGCGATGGGTAAAGTAAAAACAAAATGCACTATACTGATGCGCGACTTCAATGCCACGGTAGGCAAGAAGCAGGCTGGAGACAAGTCAGTGGGGGAATATGGCATAGGCACTAAGAATAGCAGGGGAGATTTATTAGTAGAGTTTGCATAACAGAATAATATGCGGATAATGAACCTTATTGCGCAAGTGGGATAGCCGTAAGTGGACGTGGAGGAGCCCTAACGGCGAGACTACAAATCAAATAGACCTTATACTCTGTGCTGACCCTGGCATCATACAAGATGTGGACGTTCTTGGCAAGGTGCGCTGCAGTGACCATAGGATGGTAAGAAGTCGAATTAGCCGACACTTGAGGAGGGAACGGAAGAAACTGGTACATAAGAAGCCGATCAATAAGTCAGTGGTAAGCGGGAAAATAGATTAATTGCGTATCAAGCTACAGAAAAGGTATTCGGCTTTAACTCGGGAAGAGGACCTTAGTGTTGAAGATATGAACGACAATCCTATGGTCATCATTAAGGAGTGTACAATACGGTGGTAACTCCGTTAGACAGGATACCAGTAAGCTATCGCAGGAGACGAAAGATCTGATTAGGAAACACCAATGTATGAAAGCCTCTAACCTTACAGCTAGAATAGAACTGGCAGAACTTTCCAAGTTAATCAACAAGCGAAAGATAGCTCACATAAGGAAGTATAATATGGATAGAATTGAACATGCTCTCAGGAACGGAGAAAGCCTAAAAGCAGTGAAGAAGAAACTTGGAATAGACAAGAATCAGATGTATGCGTTAAGAGAAAAAGCCGGCAATATCGTTACTAATATGGATGAGACGGTTAAAGTGGCTGAGGAGTTCTATAGACATTTGTACAGTACCAGTAACACCCACGACGATAATGTGAGAGAGGATAGTGTAGAAGAATTTGAAATCCCACAAGTGACAACGGAAGAAGTAAAGAACGCCTTGGGATCTATGCAAAGGGGAAAGGCAGCTGGGGAGGATCAGGTAACAGCAGATTTGTTGAAGGATGGTGGGCAGATTGTTCTAGAGAAACTGGCCACCCTGTATACGCAATGACTCATGACTTCGAGCGTACCGGAATCTTGGAAGAACGCTAACATAATCCTAATCCATAAGAAGGGGGACGCCAAAGACTTGAAAAATTATAGACCCATCAGCTTACTCTCCGTTGCCTACAAAGTATTTACTAAGGTAATTGCAAATAGAATCAGGAACACCTTAGACTTCTGTCAACCAAAGGGCCAGGCAGCATTCCGTAAAGGCTATTCAACAATAGACCATATTCACACTATCAATCAGGTGATAGAGGAATGAGCGGAATATAACCAACGCTTATATATAGCTTTCATTGATTACGAGAAAGCGTGTCATTCAGCCGAAACCTCAGCAGTCATGGAGGCATTACGGAATCATGGTGTAGATGAGCCATATGTAAAAATACTGAAGATATCTATAGCGGCTCCACAGCCACCGTAGTCCTCCATAAAGAAAGCAACAAAATCCCAATAAAGAAAGGCGTCAGACAGGGAGATACGATCTCTCCAATGCTATTCACAGCATGTTTACAGGAGGTATTCAGAGACCTGGAGTGGGAAGAATTGGGGACAAAAGTTGATGTAGAATACCTTAGCAACTTGCGATTCGCTGATGATATTGCCTTGCTTAGTAACTCAGGAGACCAATTGCAATGCATGCTCACTGATCTGGAGAGGCAAAGGAGAAGGGTAGGTCTGAAAATTAATCTGCAGAAATTAAAGTAATGTTTAACAGTCTCGGAAGAGAACAGCAGTTTACGATAGGTAACGAGGCACTGGAAGTGGTAAGGGAATACATCTACTTCGGGCAGGTAGTGACCACGGATCCGGATCATGAGACTGAAATAACCAGAAGAATAAGAATGGGCTGGGGTGCGTTTGGCAGGCATTCTCAAGTCATGAACAGCAGGTTGCCACTATCCCTCAAGAGAAAAGTGTATAACAGCTGTGTCTTACCAGTACTCACGTATGGGGCAGAAACCTGGAGGCTTACGAAAAGGGTTCTGCTGAAATTGAGGACGACGCAACGAGCTATGGAAAGAAGAATGATGGGTGTAACGTTAAGGGATAAGAAAAGAGCAGATTGGGTGAGGGAACAAACGCGAATAATCGACATCTTAGTTGAAATCAAGAAAAAGAAATGGGGGGCATGGGCCGGACATGTAATGAGGAGGGAAGATAACCGATGGTCATTAAGGGCTACGGACTGGATTCTAAGGGAAGGGAAGCGTAGCAGGGGGTGGCAGAAAGTTAGGTGGGCGGATGACATTAGGACATTTGCAGGGACAACATGGCCACAATTAGTACATGACCGGGGTAGTTGGAGAAGTATGGGAGAGCCCTTTGCCGTGCAGTGGGCGTAACCAGGCTGACGATGATGATGAAGATGACGTGGACTGAACTAATGCCCAGAACTTTGCGACTCATGTACTGTTGTACTGTATATTTTTTATTCATCCAGTGTTGTACTGAGTGCCATATTTTGTGTCGCTATTCTCCCTTTTTACGCAAATTTTTTCCATTACCAAGTGACAAGGAGTAGCCGGTGCCACCATGAGGGCGCCAACCTCTCCTAATATTCATTTCAATAAAAAAAAAAAAGCCAGTGGCGAATCTGTTTTTTATATGTATAAGTGTTGCTAAATGAATGAAATGCAGAAGGTCGTCGAGACTTACGGTAATACCTGAATACTATAGAAATGATCAGGGCAGCATACATTGCAGAAAGGCCTTCAGAATAAACTTTTCATGGTAGATAACATTTCTTATAGGTCTCACACTAACCTTTTGTTTTTCTTATAAAGTAGAGTAAAGGTTAAAGATTTATCGAAATTCATGTCCATCTAGAGTGTCTATCTCCAAAAGTGCTATCTCGAAGAGCAGGTGCCACGTTTGTTTCAGGATTGCAAAGACATGAATCAATCTGAGTAGCTTTTTTGCTACGTAGCGAAGAGAGAGTCCAGACACATAAGGATAGGATGGGCTGGGGGGCATTGGATCTCATGCGTATCTTTACGCAGATCCGCCAGTATTCCGAGCTTCCTCAAGTAATGACACTGGGATATGTGGTTTGCGATTGCGCCGGCATTTCCTTCCATTGTTCCCAACGTGTCGTGCTCATTATGTCCAGCGCTGTTGCACCACCAATCTTGTCGTCATTGAGTCACCGTGCGGCACGGCCTTCAGTATATAGCTGAGATTCAGGGTCACGGCAAACACGCCAGGTGATAAGTCGTTCCTATACGCGGTGCCATCCGCTCACGGGGGCAGAAAAATTAAAAAAGAATGACGGCGTGATAAATCTCATTCTGTTTGTAGAGCGTCCCTAACATTCTTATGATTATTTTTCTTCTCTTTTGCTAGTGCTAACCTTTATGCAAGGCATCCGTGTTCGCTTACTCTTGAAGGGCTGCGCTATACATAAATTAGGGAATGGGAATTGGTACTTGACGAACGCTGTCTCGCGCTTTCAGCCCCGCTCATTACGTCATCTTTCGTGGCAAAGAAGGAAAGAGGTTGGTGTTCTCGTTTTACTTTTTTGACGTGAATGAAGCACAATGGTGCACAGAAGGATCAGCGCTTTTGACGTAGCATCCGTACTTATCGCCACACTAGTTCATTCATTTATGTTTAGAGCTTCAAAAATAAAATAAAATAAAATAAATCGCGCAACTAGTGTCTCTAGTTAAAGACATTAGAAGAACACGGACCTCGTGAGCTTGGGAAAACTTGAAAATTTCGGCAGCCTGCGACGCAGCCTGGTATTTAGATTTTCAGCCCTGCCTCGGTACAGACGAATAACATAATGTTGTATGGTTTTACGGAATAAACTAGAGAACTACTCGGGAATTCAACGTTTTCTCAGATTTCGCGGTAGGCAAACTTTTGACGTTAACGGTACTGAAAATTATATAAGGACCGATCCGCGCTGTTTCACGTGCGTCCGCATTTTCGAAGAGCTCCGTTCGAGCTATACGCAGTCACCTATCCTACCACTATCTGCGAAGTAAAATGCACATACGTTGCCTTAGACTTCAGTCTGCTCGTATAGAACTGAAGGTCGGGATTTGGTATTAGTGTCTTTTGCCAACGCCGACACGTTGTACGCTGGACAGCCGTGTAAGAATAGGACGACCGGTTACAATGAATGATGAAACATCTCGATCGCCTCGACAAGTGTGCACGAAGCAATGGCGATAGTTAAGGTTCCGGTCGTTGTATATTTGAATGAGGAAGGAGCGACTGTGCGTGATTGTACGTGATGGTTGTGATGCTCGGAACCCTCGCATTGAACTGGCGACCACAGATGGGTGAAATAAGTAGAAAAAGCAGACCAAAACTAATTGCCGTGTCTTATGCAACTAAAGAATTCAGGAAAAACCGACTACTTAGTTGTCTCCAGGATAGTTACATTGTGCAGCGCTTTCGAAACTGCAGCAGCAGCCAGCGTTTCATGAGTCAAATGATAGGGCATGTTCTAAGTCATAAGAACTGTCCATCATTCCTTGATGTCTTGAGGGTTGTATGTGCATATAGTCCACTCGGCTAGACGCACAGTGCATAAAAATAACTGGCGAAAGCTTTTGGCGCCTTGGGAGAGACTATGCCAGCGTACGAAAGCGTACCAGCCGATGTTTTTCTTGCGTTCGCTGCTCGCGTTTAATTGCAATGTGACATTTGCATATAATTAAGAAAAGAAAGTCGGAATAAGGGACCCACTAGCGCCACTGAATAGTTTTGCACAGTGATACTATTCTGAGAGGAGGAGGAGGGAAAAGATTGATTGAAAAAAGAAAGACAAAGACAAGCACGTGTCTTTCCGCTTGTGCGAGGAGGTGCAATCAGTTCAGGGCTCCTGCGGCTCTTGCTGTCTGTGTTGCTGCTGGTCACGAAGGTCCGAGGCCGTTATTCGACCATTGCAACGTTCTTTCCACGTTATGCCACTTTCATAATGGAAATTTCGATCTTCTGCGAAATCGCTCTTCTTTTTAAGCGAAGCTTTATTTTCCTAGCACCACGGGTATGGCAAGGGTGCTGCTGGGTCGGTCAGTATCTCGGCGAGTATATTTGTGGAGATAAGTCACACCTAGCAACATGCGCCGCTGAATTAGAAAGCATAAACACCTTAAGAATGTAGACGAGGACGAATCTGTTCACGCGCCCGCACCTGTTATAACGGATGCCAATTGCTACGCAATTGCTGCGAATGGGTGGATGTTTGATTTTTCCTTTATCAATTACTTCTCTCCACCTTGCGGGTTTCCGCAGAACTACTACGTCAAACTCTTGCCTTTGCTTCGTATTGTCGACAAATTCGACTTCGCCTTGTCATCTGCTAGCCGCCTGGTTAGCTCAGATGGTAGAGCGGCTGCCCCGGAAAGGCGGTGATCTCGGCTTCGAGTCTCGGACCAGGACGAAGTTTTCTTCAACTTCGAGGCTTTTTTTTTCGAGGAACCCGTATAGGTTTCCTTTGTAGCAATTGCTACAAACGGGTGCACGTTTGATTTTCCCTTTATCAATTACTTCTCTCCACCTTGCTGATTTCCGCAGAACTATTACGTGAGATAATGAGAGACTGCAATTAAATGAGATAATGCAGTCTCGCTTTATGCAGGTACTGCTGCGAGAACTTATTAATATTCATTGTCCATTTTCATCTATCATAGTCATCATGTTTGTGACTTAGCAGCCCTTGATGCCTTTTCTTGTGTAGTCTTCGTCCCACGGAACGTCCTAAGTAGATAATGCTCAGCTGCAGCAGGAGCAGACGTCGAATATTTCCGAGAGTGAATATATTAATTGGATGGTAGACGCAAGGCAAGTAACAGCCCAAGTAGCTGGTGTGACCTCAAGTCGATCTGTAATGTCTGTTCGGAATAAGATTCCCACATAAAGCGCGAAGAACTCTGGCCCGACGCATAAGTAGAGCCAACTCATCTTCGTGCAATATACGGAAGTCAGATCTGAATTATAGCAGAGACAGCTAAGCGTTAGACTTGCACATATATAAAGCTTTATAAAGGACCGCCGCGCAGCATTAAGACTTCGATGTTAGCACTTTTAATTGCACAGTTACGAAGAATACGTACATAATTCCATAAGTAGCGATGGATCCTTGTGGAAATGAATAGTGTGTCTTTCACTAGGAATGAAACAGAGAAGCGCCCTGCGTGAGCCACCATAACATGTCACAAAACCAGTGCACGCACTTTTGCATAATGAACCTATTTAAATTATACACGCATCGGATACACATGTATACCTGCTGCACAATGCACGGTAATCTTATATAGCGTCATATAAAAGATTGGTCTCTCAGAAAATTATCTTAAAACCGCAAGGGCCAATGGAAACATATATAACCTCTAGCGCCTTGCTTGGACTGACTAACGAGAAGTGTAATATTGTGCAGATCCGTTACCCCTCCACGTCGCAGCATACTACGAGAAATCAGACGCACACTCATACGTGCGCTACGGCGAGGTGTGCTGCGCAGAACACGGGGGGGGGGGGGGGGGGGTCGTTCTCTCGGTACGCCATCGAACCGCTCGTCTCGCTGGGACGTATAATTATGCGGTAGTCATAGGATTCTACGCGGGAGGTCAAGGAGAACGCACACCAGAGCGCCTACGAGTGACCACATCCGTGCGCGCTTTCACGACCCGTTTCATCTTCGCTGCTCGCGATTGCGTCTCTCGTCTTCGGAGAACATTTCGAGGCGAGCGGGCAACAGCGCAGACATCGCGATAGCGATGGTTATCATTATCGTCACCGTGGCACTTCTGTTTCATGTATGCAACGGGGACGTACCCACATCTTAAGATGTTGCTCGCGCCGGTTTTCGTTTCGTAACTTAATATTATCTCTATGATATCGTGCAATTTCCGTTTTTGTCTTTTGCCTAAAAGCCGCATCTCGGCCACGTGTTCCCCATAACCGGATCTGATCCCAAGAACCATTACTGCTCACATTCGCACAACATGGGCCTTAAAATTAACGCTCGTACGAACCTGTTTCCTTCTTACATGGAGAAAAAAAAAAGAACGCTCGAATTGCAGTTGCGATGTCTGGCATCGTGTCCGCAATGTTCTGTTGTCATTTGTTGCAAGAAGATGAAACTTGCAAACGCATCTTCGCAAGCGCAAGAAAAGGATGTCTTTACATGCTTTATATCTTCTCTCGCAATACGCGCTTTCTGCAGGAAAGTGCATCGTTTCACGCATTCTGGAAACTTGCAATACAGCTCGGATGCAAAAGGGGAACCCTGCAATTTTGTAATATCAATGATTGTAGCCGCGCAGGAGGGCACAGAAAGTTTCTTGCGTAGAGTTCTTTGTTTCAAGTGGAGGATGGCGACACTATGATATATAATTGTCGGGCAACTGCTGGTGATGCAAGCATCATTTTTTCTCTCTCACTTAGGCGTCCCGTCACCCTCGAGTGGCAGAGGTTAAAACGAACTGCGGGGAAATAAAGAGTACCGCTTTCACTTGCTTGCGCCATTGTGAAAGTGCAAACCCGAAGGAATGTTGCAAGAATCCTCAGTGGATTGACGTAAGGACTCTTATGGATTTTGGTTGCGTTACGTGCGAGCGAATGATTCTCCAGCCGATGGGCTATACAGACAGAACAGTTACACAAAAGGATAGAACATGAAAAACGATCAATCGCAAAAAAAGTAAGAAAGAAATTTTCACATAAGCGGCAGGTATCTCGGAGGCTCCCTGCATGCAGAGCTCGAGTTTCGGACAAACAACTCGAACTTTCCCGTGTGCATTGCATTTATGGTGGTCAAGCCTATTCACGAAAGGAACTACTAAAAAAAAAATATGACCGCACGACGCTGTCCTATAGCATCCTGAGTTCCAGCTATGGAGATTTGTCCAATATATTGGACATCAAATACTCCGCCTTTTTGCAGTCCGCAGCGTATTTCCCCCCGTAAAAACTAGTTGTCCAATAGTTTGGACACCTACTAGCTCCACCCGCCGTGGTTGCTCAGTGGCTATGGTGTTGGGCTGCTGAGCACGAGGTCGCGGGATCGAATCCCGGCCACGGCGGCCGCATTTCGATGGGGGCGAAAGGCGAAAACACCCGTGTACTTAGATTTAGGCGCACGTTAAAGAAGCCCAGGTGGTCAAAATTTCCGGAGTCCTCCACTACGGCGTGCCTCATAATCAGAAAGTGGTTTTGGCACGTAAAACCCCAAATATTAATTACTACTAGCTCCATCTATGAAGTTTTGTCAAAGTTGTGCCAGTGGATCCGGAATTAAAGGAGGCGACATGGAGGCGTTCAGCGTAGCGGCGTTTTACGGCGAGCGCCGGAGAAGTAAGTGCTGTTTATATATAGTGTTTTTGACCGTGTCAACCTGATATGTAGGATTAAGTGGAAAAGTAATGATACATGGGCTATGCTGAATGGAAAATTTTAGTTGCACGTACGCCTGCTTTTCTCTGCTAGTGATTTGAAATTGCATGCCCTACACGTTGGACACTGGCACTCAAGTCAAGACCCTCATGGCGAATGTACGGAAGCCATATGCAGTGCGTTGAGCGCGCGTTCATTTCGTTGTCACGCAGCGTTTTTTTTTTTTGTGCTTGCTAGTCTTTTCTTTTATGGTGTGCATGAATAAAGTGCGTCCTTTTGTGTTCATGGCCAGGAGCCTGAAGATACGTACCGTAGATGGCCACGTATGGAAATGAAGTACATTGATGTCCCCCGGCCATACATCAATAAAATATACAACCTCAACACGGGTGGTGTCGACCTGGCTGACAGACTGATCAGCTACTACAGAATAAAGGCACGCGTCAATCAATGCACCGTCAGGAGCATATTTCAACTTTTCTACATTGCTCTTGGCAACTCATGGAGGCAGGACACAGAAAAATTGCGCCCGCAGCAAAAGCGGCAGAAAGAAATACGAAGATTCTTGGAGTTTCGTCTTGCAGTGGCTGAATCACTCGTTGAACTGCGCCACATGAATGAAAACGTAGGCAGCGATGGCGAAACCGAATGGATGCAGCCATCGAAGCGCGCTTGAAGTACAGCGTCCGCCAAGCACTACCCAAGGCTGGCAGGTTTAATTAAATTATGGGATTTTACGTGCCAAAACCACTTTCTGATTATGAGGCACGCCGTAGTGGAGGAATTCGGAAATTTTGACCACCTGGGGTTCTTTAACGCGCACCTAAATCCAAGTACATGGGTGTTTTCGCAGAGTTTCCTTCAAGTAACCGTTATGGAGATTTAAGAACGTGCTAATAAATGGACGATTGATAATCCCGCCCGCAAAACGGCAATTTCAACAAGGTAACACAGAAAACTTACAAGCTGTACAAGCAAAAGACGCTGATCCAAGACAATTTTTGGAAGCCAAAATCATTTGGACATGGCTGTGGGCGTCGTTGGTTTGAGAGCTATGAGAGATGGCTCTACTACACAGAGTACCCATGTCGACAGGTATAAAGCTTTACGTGTGAGCGCAGCTTGTTCTCGTTCTCTCCCCTTTTTCTTTCTGTTTTCATCCACGTATTCCCCACGTATTCCCCCATGTATTCCCACGTATTCCCACGTGGGAATACGTTTACCCCAGGTATTCTAGTGCTGAGTCGCAAACCGGAAGTGCCTTTGGTTAAGCTCACTGCCTTTCTTTTATTTTCTCTCTCTTTCCGAAGCAGCAAAACTAAGCGTATTTTACCGTAAGTTACTACATGGTCATAGAGAAGAGGATGTAGGGCTGAGACACAGGCTGCGACACTTTCGTCTAATTTCAAAGGTACTTTCTTGTGACGTCACAAAATTCTGCTACGTTGGTTCATGGAGTTTTGACTGCTTTCTTTAAAGAATGTCGTTGCCGTCCGAGTAGCGGCAAAAACAAAACGTTGGTCCTTTCGTAGGCTTCTGCACAAAGCGGAATAATTTGGACCGAACTCACAGCCAGCCTGCTAAACGACCACGTAGAAACATTAGCCTCGAAGAGAGACCATTTACCTGCGTTGAAGTGGGCTCTTGGCCGTTCCAGAAAGGTCCGCAATGTCAAGAAGGCTTGATAACTTACAGATTCCTATATAAAGGCCCTGGTTGCACAAACAGTTAAATTTTACCGCATAACAGTGACCTCGTATTGACTGTAAGGTTTAATTTTAGGCATAAACCCTTGATGCTATATTAGACAGCGCTCTAATTACGCGAGGTGATTACTTGTTGCTGACGCGTAAGGCGTATATGTTAGGCTTCGCTGCTCATCAAAGGAGGCGAAGTGTTCTTCTAAATCTTTTGTCCAGTTTAATTTTGTGTAACTGACACAATGATAATATTTAAAACACTAATTGAGTATAATTATGCGCATGTATTTAATCTGTATCGTCAACTCAGCTTTAAGAAAGTTAATGTAAGAACTTACGAGAACGTTAGACGCCATAAAAATTATGTTTACGCAAGTCTATGTACGATCCACCATTTTTGTGCAGTCACCATACTGGCGGCGCAAGCAGACGTGCTATAGCTCCATGCTTCTCTTTGTGAATATTACCATGAAACTTTATGGCCTGCAAGCTTAAGCGGCTTAAGCTTGCGCACAATAATTGTGGCTCGAAACGCAGCATATACAAACACACGCTGCCTTTTTGCCTCAGTGGAGCAGAAATTTGCGGCTGTAGCGCACATCGCGGTATAGTCGCTTTTCATGCCATACGATGGCCGCTTCCGCACATCAGCGGCATTGCATATACTCGAAGCGTTGAGGATATACTTAGTCTGCTTGAGAGATAGACTACAAGCACTAAGAGAGAAAAAAATAAAGCAAGCCGGGAAAGTAAAGCTGAGCGTCATTAAAGGACGATTTAGACTGAATGTGCATTTAATTTTTCTTGCCAGTTTCATTAGCCTCTGTTGCCTCAAATGGACGAAATGACGATAGTTAAGGGAGTTAAGCTGCGGTCTGGAAAGCAATAAGGAGTTCCCTACGGGCGCGTATTGCGTTCACTACGAGAAATACTTCTGTTTGTGCTTTACGATAGGGAAGCAGTGCTAATTAATTTGAACAGCGCATATATATATATACATATATATATATATATATATATATATATATATATATATACATATATATACCATGAGCATATTTTATACGGCTGCGACGAAAATACTTTATTTTTTTTGCGCAGTACAGCGACAGACAGTCGGAAAAATCAGGATTCACTTTTTGTTCAGTGTGGATTTAAACCAGCCTGTGGCGGAAACGTCGGGGGCGATGGGAAGTTTTGAATAATGAGAAAAAGAGAGAGTTGCGAGTTGCTTTGGGACGTGCAATAAAACGAGAAGTTCGTTTCCTTCCTGTATTTTGCTACACGTACGCGTGTTAAAAAAAAAGTTTATATACACATTAACTAAAAAATTCTTCCAGCTTACGGCTACAATGGCTTGCGACTGAAAGCGCAATGGTTTTGACTTTCGTTGAGCGTAGGATTTTGTGTAACGCGAAATGCACATTGCGCTCAAAGAAAGCGTGATTAGTGCTTTTCTTTCGTCCTGCCGTGGCCAACAAGAATTCACTGTGAAAGCCGCTGGATGAGACATTGTGGACGAATCGCAGAAGAGTGATGCACATTGTAATTATAGCGATACTGGTCTTAATTTGTTTTTTTTTTACTTACAAGGTGACGGGATCTTGCTTTCAGGGTACTTTATTTTTTTCTATGGCATAGAGACTCATATCTATGAAACTAGATTATCAATATTCAAGGAAAGAAAGAAGACTGAAAAACAAAATTTCGAGCGTGCTTAAGCTTGACTTTTAAGAGTGGAACGCGATAGCATTCAAAGATCCCTGACTGGGTCTCACGCTTCACGGCAACTGCAGTTTATGTAACGGCAATGTTTTCCAGGAAACGCTGGCGGCGAACGCTACGCACGAAGGCGAGCTTTCTGGTTCTTTTTTTGTTTTCCTCCTTTCTTTTTGTTTGCACTGAGCGGTGCGCGCCCTTCCTACTAAAGCAGACCTCAAGCAGCAGCTGGAAAAGGGGTTTGTGTTTGAGTTTCCGCGTAACAGAATTATGTTTTCTCCTACATTGAAATTACATTCTGACACTATCATGTCTGTAGGTTGCTTGTAAGTCATACTACACAAATTTTTTGGTGCATTTTACTTTTAGAAATGCGATTAGTTCAGTAACGGCGACGCACCACGCGTAGGGCCAGCGAGGATCGGATTGCGTGGTTCGGGATTATTGTTCTCAAGTGGCTATCTCCGCCGGCACCGGCACCAACGCCGGATTTTCTGCGGCATGGGGCCCTTAACGCCATTGCGTTAAAAGAGGAATCACTGAGATTCACATTACTGAGATCAAAAGGAATTACAGCGTGTAAATCAGAAAATCGTACGCAGGGCTCATAGGGGAAAAATATGTTAACGAAGCTAGGCGCGTACGAAGGAAAGATTCCAAGAAGGGCTTTAATCAGTGACTTCGATTAAAGTTGAGCGCTACGGTTTTCATTCTTTGTTTCGGTTATCTCTCCATTTGACGCGATAAGCAATGTACATGAAATCGTGAATCAGTCATGCACTATCAGTCCAGTCATCGTGGTGGTCTTGTCGAGCGCCGACAAATGGGAAAATTTCTGGCTATAACAAATTAATGTCGTCGGTCGTGGTAATAAGTTAGTAAGAAATGACAGGAACCGTTCATCGGTGACTCACATCCTCGAACTGAAATGCAGCTACAGTGTGCGAGGTTAGAGAAAGAACAAGGAAAACATGCATGTGTGATCTGCGGTGTGTTCTTCGTGAGCAGACAAAAATCGTAAATATAGCAGGCGAGAGTAACCACGCAGAACCGTATGCGCGTTTGGGCTGGTTGGTTGACGAGTTGACCTGAAACAGCGCGAGATAACAGTACGTGAGAAAGGGCAGCGCGGTTCTCTGCCCGTTTTTCACGTGCTGTTATTTCGCGCTCTTTCCGCTCGCATCACATTTGTCGCCGTAATAAATCGAGCTTCACACATAAAAAAAAAGAAACATAATTTAAGAGCGTGCGTACTCGCGGGCACTTAGGTTAGCGCGCCACACAAATGCAGCGGTCTCATCGCTTGAGAGCTTTTTCCGCACTAAGTGAAGGGCATGGGTCGGCAGGAAGCGGTCGGCCATTTTGTTTTAACATATTGGTTTCACAGCTCGCATTTCCGCGCTTATTCAGGAATCTACTTTGCTCACGTACGCTTCGTTGCTCTGCCTGATTTCGCTCTAGTGCGCACATGTGGTCGTTCCTAGGACCATAAAGTAAATGGAACTACCGCATCCGGGCGGCCGTTTTCTTGAGGCAGTGATATCGGAAACTTCCAAACCCAATGGACTGACAGCGAGAAAACAGACCAGGCTGCAGGTCTCATGTTTCGCTTCCGCGAAGATCTGCTACTTGATGCTATGCCCTTCTTATGCAAACTCTGCCTTGTTTGACTAGAAACGGAAAGCGAGAAGCGTGAGTGTTGGAACGGTGTACATGTGGGCATGTATAGCCATAACACGTACGAGGGGTGAAAGCGGGGGAGGAGGACATAGACAGACGAAAACGGTAGCACAGCACAGTGTTCCGAAGCATTAATGATTGCACAAGAGCCATCGGCCAGAGAGCGGACGGGGATGATCTTTTTTTCAGCTCTGTCCTCACTGTTGCGCAAGTTGCCTGGTAGGACTAAGCTTCGCGCACGAAAGAGAGCAAGGAACAAGAAGACATCTTTAATAACTCTTGTCTAGAGTAGAAATGGAAGTAAACTTTGTTGGAACAGAATCCCTCGTTTTAAGCTGTAATAACTCCACGTCGAAGGCATGGAGTTTTTGTCAATGTAACAATCAGGAGCGGGGAAACATTGCAAATTTTAGGTAACTAAAAAAAAAATAAGAGAGAAAAGATGTAAACAGTTAAGGTCAAAGTGCCTCAGACGTTAAACTGTCTCTCTGTCACTGTCGACTAAATCTATAGTAGGCTTATCCTCCGACTGACGTACGCACCAGCTGGACGCTTCAGCTGTATAGGCCTACTCTACATTTATCGCGGGACGGAATATACGTACAATAGCGAGCGTTTCTGCCTTTTTTTTTATTTCGTTTCGTTTTGCGTCTGCGCACTATACTTTCGAAAGCTGTCGCAGTTCGCCCGCGTGCGTCAATAGCAGAGACGCAAGGGCTCGCAGCTACGCAAACAAAGCGTTGACGTTGGCACTTGCGCGCGCATTGGACACGTACGCGATATTCGTAGTGAGAGCAATGCAGGCGCATATGCCATATGACGTACGCTCAAATTCAGCGCAATGCGCAATGCTTATGCCCGCTCACAGAGCCGAGTATAGGTAGATGTTGCGAAGCACACAGGTTCCGAACAAACCTTTTGTGTTTCTTGCTTTAAACGAAATATGTATCCCATTTCTGGCGCCCTAGATAAAAAGAAGAAGCCGCTCAGTGCATGAGACGGAGAAAAGAAACAAACAACAGTTGAAGCGGAAAAGCAAAAAAAATTATTCTGGCTTTCCCGTAATCGAGAGAGTGGATGTAAGTACGAAATGGCTACCCGCAAAGCAGATTGGTTGGAGATGATACGAGCCATAATGTTAAAATGGGTGTAGTTCATGTTTGCAACGGCACACCATTCCAACAAACACCACACAACACCGCACCGCGTCATACTGTGCACTGGTCCATATGGACGCGATAGTTTCCTGTCCCAGACAGAACCTCATTACAGGCCTCGTCTCGGGCAAACAGCCATCCGCGGAGCGCTCGACGCTACAGGCGCTGCCGGCGCAGCGGCTGCGCCGCGCACCTCACGGACCGCTGGCGTTGAAAAGAACACAGACAACTGTCTCAGCGCCAAAAGATGACGATCAAGTGCATAGTGTCCTGTATTTGCCTTTTGAACGTCGCTATTGGAAAGGAATAAAACTTCAGCCTACTAGAAGTTACAGCTTGAGTGATATTGTGAACAAACGTTTGAAAGAACTCAGAAGCAATATTTTTGTAACTTGTTTTGGAAGTAACTAGCGTATTTAATGCGGTCTTGATTGGTTGCCCAGATGATCTCATTTTGTCCTCGCAACTTGCCCGGATGTTCTCGTTTGAGTGCCCGGATAACGGCTCTGGCTTTTCGCTAAAGTTCACTTGAAGGTCGTCGACAACGGGAGCTAAAAGCACTTCGCGCCTAGTATTCAAAGCATACACGGGTCATGACAGAAGATACGAATGAATTACTGTTCGGTATTTAAACATACGACAAAGCGATGACGTGCGGACCACTTGCGTGCACACTTGTGCGTGACGTATACTGCTACGCGCGACCTCCAGATAT
The DNA here is from genome assembly GCF_050947875.1 of Dermacentor variabilis. Classification (NCBI taxonomy): domain Eukaryota; kingdom Metazoa; phylum Arthropoda; class Arachnida; order Ixodida; family Ixodidae; genus Dermacentor; species Dermacentor variabilis. Next base: position 89,451,569 of record NC_134571.1, on the reverse strand, counting down.
ATATATCTATATATACACGCACCGACAGGTGCTTGCTGACGTCACGTATTTTCTGCTGTTCTATCATTTCGAGAACTTACTCGATCACCACGCGGCATAAAAAAATGGCACAGAAAGGAAATGTCTCTTCCCAAAAATCTTTTTGTTCAGTTAGTTCGCTTCTGTCGTTTTCAAATTGAGTCACACGCACTTAAAGTCATTGACGTAAGCTTCATAAGCACGTCATCTCTGTGCGCCTAAGTATACGCGTAGGAGGAAGGCCTTTCTTAGGGATCTCCAAGTACGTTCACCCTGTGTCGAGCACGCTTCATCCCTTCGCATGCAAATTTTCTACTCAAATGGCACCGTACAATTCTCGGTCGCTTTCGAGTGCGTTTATTCGCATCCTTTTTCCGAATGACGGTTAACGGTTCCTGCATTACATATTGAACACATAAAGGCGTGCGCTCCGAGGCACCAGGTAGTCGACCGAAATTCCGTGCTATACCGGGTGTTTCAATGAACACTTTCAAAACCCGCCGTAGTTGCTCAGTGGCTATGGTGTTGGGCTGCTGAGCACGAGGCCGCGGGATCGAATCTCGGCTACGGCCGCCGCATTTCGATGGGGGCGAAAACACCCGTGTGCCTAGATTCAGTTGCACGTTAAAGAACCCCAGGTGGTCGAAATTTGCGGAGTCCTCCACTACGGCGTGCCTCATAATCAGAAAGTGATTTTGGCACACAAAGCCCTGTATTTAAAAAAAAAGCACTTACAAAAATTGTTAGGAATCGCCTGTGGCCGATAGCACAATTATAGACCATGAGCAGTATATATATACTCGAAGCGGTCAACATAACTCGCACCAAAAATCGAAACGCATAATTGACTAATAAACAAAACTTCACTAATTAGTTTTAGCTAATTACCTTATGGCGCATATTCCAATTCTCAAATTCTAGCCGGGGAGTGCGCAGGGCGGACCCACTTGGAACGAATTCTCAGGATGACACCAGTTTCGAGATGCTAATTGCCGCACTTCCTGGAGAAATGCATTGGCATTCCAGTTAGTTTTGAGCTTCAGTGCACAAAACGCGACGGCGTTTTAAGAAAGTAAGTGGAACTACAGTGCATTCTTGCCGCACGTTTGACCGCGCATATCCGTAAATGGTGTCATCCACACAATTCTTTTCAAGTGGATATGCCTTGCAGTCTCAACCACTAGAATTTGTATTTTGCAATATGTGCTATATGGCTGTTAGCTAAACAACTTAATTAGTGAATCCTTGGTAATTGGTAGATGAGGCAGTTAAACTTTTTGCGCAAGTAATGTCCACTTCCTCGATTAGACCAGCTCATGGGCTAGAATAGGGCTATCGGCCACAGGCGACCTCAAAAAAAAAAAAAAAAAAAAAAAAGTCTTCGCTGAAACACTCTGTACAAGCCGGGGCATCCGATGGCATATTACCAGCTGCCCAAGCATGGGGTAGCCCAAATATGAGAAATTTAAGGAACTCAAACAAGTCGTTCACAAGCACGTGCTATTCTATCAAGAGGTCAATGTTCCGTGGAGATACAAGCTGACAAGGCATGTGCAGTCCTCGGCGATTCAAACGCGACAATCGACCCGCATGACGGACCGGCGCTTTACGGCGGCGCCCGTGGACGTTGGGCACACCGAGCTGATTGATGTATTGTGGTACATAGTGGCAACTGGGGCCTTTGCGAGGCACTGTGATTGCATTTGGCGCCCCAGCAATCACCCAGCGCTCAGGGGTGGCGTGAAAAGCGCCGGCCACCACGTGGGCCAATTGTCGTTTTTCGATTCGCTGAGCACTGTAACACGTACATGCTTTGTGTGTCGTGGTTCATTGTTTGAATACACAGCTAGGGTAGATGGGCGGTCACAGGTACGGACTTTTTCGGTCAACATTCAGTGTTATATTCTAGGGCCTGCTCGTGTGCCTATAGCAGGCGAGATGCCGTCGACCGGCACGCTGAACGCCGGCGAGGCAGGTAAAGAATGCTTTCGCTTCAACAGACACGGCCTCTCGGTGGTGGTGGTGGTGGTGGTGTTGCAGCAGGCAGGGTTAGCCTGGCATACATAGCCGGCAATTGTTCCGCCTGAGCCTCCTATGAGTATCACAGTGGGCTTAGCCAGGTGTCGAAGAGCCCTCTGTCTCGAATCAGGAGTCGTTGCGCCCTCTCCCTGATTGCCGCAGGCCCCCCGGCCTCTCAGTCTCTTTACGTGGTCTACTCAAGAGCCACCTTGTATAGTATTGATTGATTCGTGCAGTTTTACGTCCCGAAGAAAACACTTGGGGTCATGACAGACGCCATACTAGAGTGCTAAGGACTATTTATGACGACCTGGATTATTTTACCCTTCACATAACCCTACACGAGCGATTCTGCATTTCACCCCATTGAAATTCTCGAACCTACCACTTCGTTCCTACTCTGAACAGCACTTCAGGAGGGGGGGGGGGGGGGGGGCGGACGTGCGATGCCCATCACAGACCCACCTAACCTGTGTAATTCCGGTCTTTGTGCCGGCACACGTAAATGACGTCGCGCTCTACGACGGCGTAATCAGGGGCCGTATAGCCTAAATCTATTCCAATTTCGCAGCGTTATTTGAACAGGTCAATAAGACGCTCCCCTCGTTTATAGGAGGTCACGTTTGCTTGCTTTTAAAGCGAATAGCATTGCTTACCTTAAAAAGATTTTCTTATCTAATGAGCTGACAAGAGGTGAGAACCAGGTGGAAGTGGAGAAAGTGGAGTAGCTCGGTGAAACTAGATAACCGGACGAGGAGCGTGGCGCTGGCATCTGCGATTAGTCCGCTTCCTCTTGCTTAGCTTGCGGTGGCTGATCTAAAAACGCAAAAGCGTGCAACGAAACAGTAAACATGCCACTGAAATAAATCCTCAGCGAAGTGGGCAAAACGATGTCGCATAAGTGCTGGAAGGGCTCGACAGCGTTATGCTGCCCCCAATTTTCTTTTATTAAACGCAAATAAATCCATTCTCCCCGGCAGCTCTAAGTAGCTAGTGCCAGATCCATCGACGGGCAGACATATTGTAACATATTCTTAGATTGTAGTGCGACGTGACACAGGCAAAGACTGTCTAGTCTAGTCTAGTCTAGTCTGCGTCTAGTCTGTCTGTGTCAGTTCGCGCTACAATCCAAGAATATGTTACCGTACTAACTCGTTCAACTTTTCTGTCCTTTTGACATATTCTATTCATTTCGAAACGGGGCAATCTCCAGATGCAAAAGAAAGAGCTTTATTTGGCATATTAATGCATGTCTAATGCGTAGTCGTCACTTTCCCGGCTGAGTTTTCGCGGTTTTGTTACTTCGCTTGACAGACAGGCGATATGAGTGCAGACCTAAAGGTTTTCACTAATAGCGGAATGCTGATGGCGAAAAAGGTGTAGAATCTAAATATTTATTTTTCTTTTGTTTGGTCTAATCATGCATAATCAGTGTGTGCACTTAGTGTCAGATGAGGAGTTTTGGTGGTTTTCCTGATGTTGTGTGATAGACAAGCAAAGTAAGGGTGGCCCGAAAAATGTTGACCTATAGTGGAGGGTTGATTGCAGAAGTGGAATAAAAACGTTTACGATAGCTTTATACGTTATAGAGCGCCAGGACGCGGTTGCACCCCGTATTTTGTCGCATGAACCGCGAAGAACAAGGACCATGGTCAGCGGAACACTAAGTGCGCCCAGGCCGCTCATCTTCAATTGAATGGCACGATGCAACATCAGAAATACGCTCGAGATACTTGTTTTCCCTGCCGTTGACGGCGATAGCTTCGGCAGCGGCGGGAGGGTCAGGTTGTCACCCCTTATCCTACTCTCTGGATTGACTGCCACTGCATGAGCCTGCTGGGCGAGGTGTCGCTTCCCTCACACGTAGCATAGCCACGTGTTGTATGTACCTCTACGTGTCGCCCGGCCCTCAATTGCCTCTTCCCCTTCGTCCCTACCACTCGTCGGCCCACAAAGCAGTGAAGAAACAAACCGGGTTTTCCCGTCTGGTTAACCTCCCTGCCTTTCCTCTTTCTTCTGTCTTCGTGCTTCTTCAGAACGCCTGAACTACTGGACTGTGCAAACTCTCGCGCCGTGGTACGCGCGCGTGCGCGCGTACCTACATTTTTTTTTTCGTTTCTATCTCTAATCTTCCTGTTCCCCTCCCATAGCAAAAGGTAGCTAATAATTCATTTTTACAGTCACAACCCCTGCCTTCTCTGGTTTTCTTCTCTGTCTCCCTCTCCGCGCAGTCAATCGATCGTCACGTTCTAAGGTCAAGAAGTCACCAGCAAGCCTCAGTGAATGACGACTGCACCATTTCAAAACTTCGCGTATGAGAAACTCCAAGGACTGTCCTGCATGTGCCAAACACACGCGGGAGATTGATACGAGAACCCGTTCGACAAAAGTCAGCAGGAACTTCAGTGTGGGATGACCAAAACACGGCGTTTCTGTCGACGTCTCTCCTCCATACCCCCCCCCCCCCCCCTTCATCCCACCGAAACACTCTGCGCGAGCGATCAAGAACCAGCTCCATCGAAGTGATCTGCATCCGTTTTATCCAGTAGACATACAACATGTCTCTCTTCCTAACCACCAGTACAAGCGGGCATGTCACTTCCGGCCGTCGATCGCTCGCCATCTTCCGATAGATTTAAAGATAGCTTGCCGCGCGGGTCTTAATTTCCCAACTGGCCACCAAACTTGAGCAATTGGACTCATGGGCTACATTCCCGCTCTTTTTAGGATTTCACGCGGGAGGTAGGCCTTTACAATTATGCGTTGAATTATGAAGTGTGCAACTATAGGTAAATATTTGTGAAAACGTGTAAATTTGTGATATCAAAGGACAAAGTAAAGGTTGCAAAATATAAAAACACAGATGTGTGTGCAAAGTTAGGGTACGATATACCCACCCTCCATGGAAAAGAACCCAAACAAAAGGCATCCCCTATCTCTTCCACCGTTTGTTTGAGGAGCGTTGTCGTAGTCATTTTGTTTTACTGGCGACAGGAGTTAGGAGGTGTAATCTGGGCTTGCTTTGTCGGGTCTTTTCCGTTACGCCGTCACCGCCATGACGTCATCAGCAAGTCATCGTCACCAAAAGGCCATGTCCTCGCCTTGAAATTAACGTTCGCCACACAGCAAGCACAGAGAGACTTTTGTTTGTCCATCACCGGGTTCTTCGAATGCGAACACACAGCGTGTCAGTTAAGTCAAGGGGGTTTACACTTCCTTCTTTATTTTTCCGCGCTCTCCGAACTAGTATAGAGCAGGCGGGGGATTTCCTGCAGAGATTATTAAAGCCACGTCGAGCGTGTCAGGAACGCTTCACCTTTACCTCTACTTCATGCACGTCAGTATTCGCGTAGGAGCTGAAATGACACGCTGACATTTTCGAAGCACGGCGACGTGGGACGAAGAGGGAAGCATGGTGCACACATGTTTTTTTGCACAGAGCCTGAAGCTGAAACTTCAATCAAAGCGGTTCGTGTTTTTTTCCGAGACCAGTGCCACTGTATATTTCAATTGTCCTGCTAGAGAAATCAGATAACAATAGAAAGGAATGATCGGAAAGGCCCTATAAAGGAAGTCAGCGCACTGCTGTAATGAAAAGTAAATTGAGTCCGTGAAATCGGACACCCCTGCCGTCTCGAGAAAGAATGTCTCACTCCATAAAATTTTCAATCAAGAAAGAAAGCAGAGTCGATCGCACAAATTGTTTCAAGAAAGCAAAGAGCCTTGATTGGCGCTGTCGCAATTTTGGGCTGCAGCCTTTTATTTTTATGCTCTTCACTTTCGCATCCCTGTGCGCCGATCTTCCTTCCCATCAAATACAAATGATGGACAGCATTCGTAAAACAGTTCGGCTGTTAATGATAATGGTTCGTGAAAACAGGAGCAGGTCAGTCATCATATTAAACATACATACCCTTAGCGAAGGCGGTTGGACCGTTGACAGACGCTATTTTGAAAGAAAGGTTTCGCGAGTTCTGTCAACAATTTTGGTACTTTTCTAGTAGTACAGCCCAAGCAAAATTTTTTCTTTTGTTTTACAATGTTCACCAAGGGACAGGCGCTTACTTTGTAAGAAAATAGATAATAAAATTCGATATGTCTCACTTCAACGCTCAGAACAATCATTCTCATTTAGAAAAAGGTAAGTTATAACTTGAAGACATGCGGATTTTATTCGCATACTGGCGCAGCTGCACGTTCAGCCTAAAGAAGATTCAAGGTTTCCCTCATTGTTAACTGAAAAGATGGTTTATTTCATTACGATTACTGTGATGCAACCACTTATTGGCTCTTACTGAAATGTTCTGGAGATGTTCACGAGCGCATTTGATTGTAGTGGCTCCATTATTTTAATGAGACCCTGCAATTCTCGTTCAAGGCCACCATTTTTTTTTCTCCAGATCTATCTATATACAGCATGTCAAACAAGCAAGACCGAAATGACTTACGATAATCAGCGCATGCCAGCCCTAGTTATTGGTCGCAAAAACTACGTACAAGCGAACCGAAATGTACCCTCGACTCAAATTGTCGCAATTATGGGACCCTATAACGTAAAACTATTCCAATCTGTCTTTATACCATTTTTCTATCGTCAAATTTAAGCAACCGCCAGCGCAAGCATTGCGCGGTGACAAGTAGGGTTGCTTCAGCAGCTCAATTAAGCGCTCTCCTCGTTTATGGGAGGTCATTTCTGTTTGCTTTCAAAGCTAGTCGCATCGCCTACCTTGACGAAATTTTTCTTATCTAATTGGCTGGCAATACACGAGGAGCATTCAGAAACGGAGAAGGAGTTGGTTAGGGACGAGCTAGCGCAGTGAAAGTAGATACTCAGTACCCGCCGTGGTTGCTCAGTGGCTATGGTGTTGGGCTGCTGAGCACGAGGTCGCGGGATCGAATCCCGGCCACGGCGGCCGCACTCCGAGGGAGCCGAAATGCGAAAACGCCCGTGTGCTTAGATTTAGATGCCCGTAAAAGAACCCCAGGTGGTCGAAATTTCCGGAGTCCTCCACTACGGCGTGCCTCATAATCACAAAGTTGTTTTGGCACGTAAGAACCCCTAATTTAATTTAAAGTAGATAGCCAGTGATGAGAGTGGTGTCGCAGGTTGCGATTGGTCCGCTTCGCCTTAGCTTGCTATGCTGGTCGAAAATAGCGGCGGCGCGCAGCAGAACCTTAAAAAATAGAGTTGGAAAGGGCTCTCTAGCATTACACTACCATGAAAAAATGTTTATTATGCAAAAATAGGTCCATTCTTCCCGGCAGTTCTAAGTAACCAGCGCAAGAGTGATCGGTGGGCACGCATCTTCTATTCCTTTCGTTATTCCGAAAAAAAAATCTGTTTTATTCGGCATATTAGTGCTTCTTTAATGCGTCCACGTCAACGTGACGTGGTGAGTTTTTTTCTCAGTTTTGTGGCGTCGCGTTTCAGACAGGCGCAGTGGGCGCAGCACGAACACGTTTCGAGCAATCGCGGCAGGCTAATGTCGAGGACTGTGCACAACCGGAAAGAAATGTTTTATTTTTGTTTTGTTTAATCACGCATAATCAGTGTGCAGACGTCATATCAGATTGGGAGCTTTCACGGTTTTCGTGTCCTCACATGACAGACAGGCGAAAGCGGTGGCCTGAAAAATTTTTGACCAATTGCGGAGGACTAATTGGAGAAATGGAGTAAAAGTGGTTTGTACTAGATTTACATTATAGCGCCCATAAATGCAACATTTCACGCTCCCATGACGTAGAGCTGCGGCGCAATAACAGAAAGGCATTGGTCTTACGTAACGGAAGTTGGCGCGGCATAATCTTGCCTGCTAATTTTGCTGATGGCGTCATTTCCGTGCTTACAGCAGCTTTCGCGTGGTGGAAGTTTGCACGCCATGTGCACGGTCTTTTGATGACGTCGTTTTCATGGCTACACCCTCCACCTGGCGTTTGAGATAATTACGAAATAATCGAAATGGTTGTAAACTATATAAATAGTTTTCACGTGGCTTCTCGGACACAGCTTCTCACCGTGCTATAGTATGCGAACATGGCGGCCTTGATGACGGCAGTGCACCATAATATCACGCGTGCATTGTTTTCTTTTTCTGGTGGTGCCCGTCTTTCACCGGATTATCGCCGTTATATAGTTGTCACTAGGTGCAGGATGGACCTGTCGTGCTGTTGTGCTGTCACGTTTCTTGTTTATGCAGCTTCTCGACGTGTTACAATTCCATGAGACGCCAGCCACGATGACGTCACTGCAAACAATCTATATTAGCTTTTTCGCACTATACTGGCAATGCCGTGCGAACGCAAATCACACATGGCATTTTTTTTTAGCAAATGAATGTAGTACCGCAGATCTAGATAATGTCCGCTTTATACGAAGTGTACGAAATCGCCGCCTATTGATGATGCGACGGATGCCGCCCACCAGGCTTTTTAGGGCACGTTTCGCAGGCTCTCCGAAGGTCGTTAAGGAAAGGAGAGAAAAGAAAAACAGATGTTAAAGCAAAAAGGAGCGCGAGCAATGTTGATAATAATATTTGCAATGGAGATAACTGCAAAAAAAGTCAGGCCGTTGATAACTTGAGGCAAATCTTGGCTATATAGATTACCGAGAAGGATGATTTCAGAAAGTTAGCGGAACATAAAGGTCTGCTTCTCTATTAAAGAGCAGGCCATGAGACCTAATATACCACGTAACACCTGTGCAGTGCTATGAACGATGTTCATTTAGCAGTCGAAATAATACATCTGGTTGCGATACGCGGCGCATTGCAGTAACATAAGTGTCAGTGACTATCAAAACCCGCAGTTGTCATGGTAGGGATCGGTTGCTCGCGTTGTGCGGCACTGCTGACATGCTCGTGAATGTTGCGTTCAGTCAAATTCGATGTACAGCGTCTCCAACCAGCCAAGCAGTATAGAAGTATGGTTCTTCGGGCTAGTTGGTTAGATACAGCAATGAGGGTCATAGCGCTGGAAGACACGTACAAGAGCGAGACAAATTTTTTCACTGCATTTGTAGGCCAGCACACCGAAAAGAACAAATCACCGCATGTGAGAACCAGCCACTTCCAGGAACATAAATTAACTGTCTTGCTCTTGTCCATGTTTTCCTGCGCTATGACCTCCACTGCACCCAAGAAGCAGCCGCGGAATTCGATATAACACCTAGATAAACTTAACGGAGGAAGTTGTGCCGGTTAATATACCTCAAAGGCGATCCCTTTTCTTATATGCATACATATTTCTGGCGACTTGTAGCGTCAAATTTAGTAAAAAAAAAAGAAATGTCTTGGAGCCTTGTCATGAAGTCCTTTTAGGGACTGTACAAGGCAGCAGTCAACGAACTTAGGAGTGTGGAAGGAAACAATGGGGAGGGGGGGGGCGACAGGGTTAATGTGCGCAACATTCCATAGGTATGCGCATAGCAATCAGCTGTTATGCCATAGTACATTGATGTAACATTGGTTTTGGAATAATTCATATATGTCGTGATTTATTTACTTATATGAAAGGGTGACATATTCGATGTGCATCTGTGAACCTTGGCTTCACCTAAATGAATTACGCTAAGAGCTCAATGGGGATGCCGAAAATAGTACTCTCGCCTTGTGGCATTCTATCTGATCGATATCATAATCATGAAGGGTTTGATCCTCTTCTTCGGCCTACTTGCATCCCTGGGTAGATATTACACTGCTGTTTTGTCACTAGTTCAAGACACTCTTGTCCCTTATGGCGCGAGCCACGATAGCTGCTTCATTTACTAAGGGCTCAGGTTGTGTACTCAGCTTTTACGTTTTATTTAATCGTTCGCATTATGAAACGATTCTGATTCTCTACTGTTCTTCTTTATTGCGATAGCAAATACATGGACAGTCGAACAAATTTTCCCCGTCGCTGTTGCCGTCGGCCTTGCCTTGATGCTCCGCATATATTTAGGTACGCGTATGCTATATGCCAACTCATGCTATATGCCATGCTGTATATGCTGGTTATATTGCAACACTATTCTATAACTAAATATGCTCATACCATGTATTACATTGTTGACTAAATTATTCCTCAGAATTTTGAGAATGTCAGCCCATCAAAAAATGTCATTAAACATAACACGCACAGTGCGTGCCTTTATTCCTCAATGGTCTAATTCCATTTAATATCAAAAGTGCAAAACATGAACGGAGCTCTAACCTAATGGTGATATAATTTTACTGGCACGGCTTTTTGCAGGCAGCCTAGTAGAGTGACATGGCTGGGCAGCTCTGGAGCAGAGGGTAACCTTGACAGCAGTTTGCTGTGAAATTATCGACAGCACTGCATTAAACGATCCCTATACTTTGAATTCAGCATCTACTCTCCGCAAACAACTCATTTTATTATGATATCAATTATATGGACTCTCCAAAAGCACTTCCGCCGTCGCCGTGGTGTTACGCATTATAAAGTCCAAGTGAGATAACATCGTGGCCGCGCGCCCTATGCTGTGAGTGCGAGAGTGAGCCGACGATGGTGGCTCGATTTCACGCGCGCAAGGGATAAAGGCGGAGACGAAGAGCACCGTCCGTCTTCCATCCCGCGCAAGGCACCGGAGACGGCGGTGGTGGCTGCGTATGGCGCAGCTGAGTGCAGCCGCGTGGGCCCTATATTGAAAGATATCTGTGATGGATGCAGAATCTAGACGTACCGAGGAATGTTAGCTTCGTGTGCGCTGTGTTCTCGTTGCTTAGTTCGCGTTTAAGTGACAGGCAGCACGAAAGTCAATGTGCTCGATGCTCCCTCACCACCGTGAAGCTGCGGATGCGCAAAGGCGAATTTTCTGATCCTTTATATTTTAGTGCAGGGGATGCGCGTTAGTGCAGATGATTCGTGCAGTGTTATAATGCAGGGGACGCGCCCGCCAAGCATCTCCTGCACGGCTGGCGCAGCCACTGCCACGGATGCGCGGAGGCTAGCGCCATCTGGTAATGCTTCGAGGAACCCAGCGGCGCGCGTGGCGTGCGTGCTCCGCTGTGATTGGTTGGCCTATTCGGCAAGGAGACAGCCAGGCCGCAGCCGCGGTCACGGAACCCGGCGAGGTTCGCTAAGAAAATCTTTGCTTTTAAAAATTCTGGTGATCGTTATCGATGACTGACAATGTCAGTGAGAGATGACTTGAATGAAGGCTCGCCTGATGTCTCATCATAATCATGATCATAACCACCACTGTTGTCCTCATCATTATGGGCATCACAGTGGAACGCCATCGTGCGAGGTTGTTCCGACACATGCAATGTGCGGGCATCAGACAGCATTGCAGCGTCATTTATGGGGCCCTTAGATCAGACATACAGGCCAGAAAACCAGATTCACCAAAGCTTAGGGGTAGGCAAGGAGGCAGTCGCATGGATAGGCGAGAAATGCTGTCGAATTTCGTATGCTTAAGTGATTGCTCGAAAGTTATTTGGAGAGTTGTTACGGGGAATGGTGATAATAATAATATTTGGGGTTTTACGTGCCAAAACCACTTTCTGATTATGAGGCACGCCGTAGTGGAGGACTCCGGAAATTTTGACTACCTGGGGTTCTTTAACGTGCACCTAAACCTAAGCACACGGGTGTTTTCGCATTTCGCCCCCATCGAAATGCGGCCGCCGTGGCCGGGATTCGATCCCGCGACCTCGTGCTCAGCAGCCCAACACCATAGCCACTGAGCAACCACGGCGGGTGGGAATGGTGATAGGCTTAGCCATTAATCATTTAGAAGCGTCACATACTACTGTCTCCCGTGACCGAACCCAGTCCGCGAAGCACGTCGCCGTCTTCTGCTGGTGCGTGTCCCCTAATGTTCTTAGTCTTGCACCTTTAAATGCGAGGTGATGCACGCACTAAGGTATCTCTCTTGCACGCTGAAATGTTCCCTTGTGGGGGGACTTGCGGGTCGCTTGCCGGTACCGCATCCGCAAGGCGACAATGTCGTCTGTCGTGGTGGATTCTGCTCCAGCTTTGGCTGCAAGAACTCTTGCCCGCTGGACACTGGCGAATCTGTAGGGGGGAGGGGGGAGGAGAGGGGAGTGCCTTTGGGGAGCGTCCACCACTAAGACACGCAGGCACTTCACCCCGACAGAATTAAGCGTGCTTTCAGGCGGCCCCGCCTATAACGCGCTCAATTTTTCATTCTCTATCACGACATCGCCGTAGTGTGCTTGAGAATCATTTCGATCACCTGACGCTCTTTGAAGTTTCTGGAAATGTAAGTTCATGGGCATTTTTTTTTTAATGCCGCTTCGTATTAAATCCTGATCTCGACCATGAATTGAACTTTGGATCTTGCTCAGCAACACAACGTCGCAGCGACGGATCCCCTACATTCCGTCGGCGTTCGCAAAGTGCACTATGGATAACCCTTGTCCTTTGGTCACAGGGAATACACGTTTGTGATGACAAAGTTCGAGCACTGACTCCTGAACGCCGCAGACAGACAGCGCGGTGACGGCCTCGAAAGTTCTTTTGAAGCATGAAACGCGGGAAAATTTGCACGCGCCTCGCGCGTTTGTGTTTTTGGGTGCACAGATGCCTCGCGACATTTGTCGTCCTTCTCCCAGACAACGCGTTGCCATTTTTGGAATGCATGCAAATGCTTTGAAGTGAGATGATAGCTGACGCGTAAGCGATCTTTATCGGCACCTGGCCTTGTGTCGCACACGGTCTTATCGACGAACTGCATCATGTGTACCGATCCTATCTCTGACTGCTGGTATGTGCGTGTTTATTGTGGGTATACACTGCACTCGGCGAGTTGAGTCACCTGCGGCAGTGATACGATACGAGGGTCATTTGCGAGTGTAGACAGTTTGGTGGACCGAAAGCCCGTGGTCAGCTTGTTGGCCGGTGACAACAGCCGCCGGAGAACACGGACATGACCATTTCTTTCATATAGCTAAGAGAAAAGAGGTGTTCGACATAGCCCGTGCTGTCGACATATCCTCTATTGGCAATGCGTAACCCGCCCTGTAGGCTCAATGGATAAGCGTTCTAGTTCTGCTGCTATGCCTGAGGTCACGGGTTGAATTCCCGATTGCTACTTGAGCATTTCGACCGAGGCGAAGCGCAAGAACACTCGTGCACTTACAATTCTATGCACCTGATAGCGACCCATGCGATAAAGATTCCGCCATAGTACCCACTACGGCTTCCGTGTAAGGCAGATGAATGGCTTCGGAACCATTAGATCTTATCAATTATGATTACATAATTCAGTAATCACAAAGACTGACATATTTGCTTTGCAACGGGGGTGTTCGCCTAGCAGCACTAGTTCTAGGTTGCAGCGGTAGGCTTAAACAGGTCGGCGCTATATCGAAACGGGGAAGCAAGCACTCCTCGTCGTCTTCTTCTCATTCACTAGCACCATGCCAATTGCCCAGTGCCTTCAGTACAATCACTCCCCACCGAAAGAGTAACCGTCCTGGCGACCTAAGGACAGGAAAATATGGGAGGGGGGAGGGGTCATGGCACTGCTTGAGCCGGGAGACGTGGACAATTTCCTCGCCGCGACGACGCTGGTCGGAAGGTGCTTCCGTTGGCTCGATGAGGTAGTGGACCGCGGATGTTTGTTTCAGTACCCGATAAGGACCGTGGTACTTGGAGAGCAGCTTAGAGGAAAGGCCTGGAGGAGTAGAGGGCACCCACAACCAGACCAGCGAGCCAGGAGCAAAGCACGTAGCCGCAGTAGATAAATCGTGGCGATGCTTTTGGCGCCACTGGTCCTGGGATGTGAACGAACGAGCGAGCTGGCGACATTCTTCGGCGTAAGCAGCCGCGCTAGAAACAGTCGTGCACTCCGAAGCATCTGTTCGGTAAGGCAGAATCATGTCCATAGTGCATGAAGGTTCGTGTCCGCAAAGGAGAAAGAAGGGGGAGAACCCAGTGGTACTTTGCGTGGTGGTATTGTAAGCGTAGGTGACGAAAGGCAGAATGCGATCCCAATTCAAGTAGTCAGAGGAAACATACATGGCCAACATGTCACCAAGGGTGCGGTTGAAACGATCTGTCATCCCATTAGTTTGAGGATGATATGCCGTGGTAGTGCGGTGAATGATGCGACACTCCTTTAGCAATGCTGCGATGACGTCTGAGAGAAAAACGCGACCGCGGTCGCTCAGTAATTCTCGAGGTGCTCCATGGCGTAAAATCAAGTTTTCAAGGACAAAACTGGCGACGCCTTTTGCTGTGGTAGATGCTAGGGCTAAAGTTTCGGCGTACCGCGTGAGGTGGTTGATAGCAACAATAACCCAGCGGTTGCCGCTTGGAGTGTTGGGAAGCGGACCGTATAGGTCAATGCCGACGCGGTCGAACGCGCGCGCGGGTCATGGTAAAGGTTGCAAGGGGCCGGTGGCATGTTGAGGTGGCGTCTTGCGTCGTTGGCATATGAAGCAGGACCGGACGTACTGGTGAACGAAGCGGTACATACCGCGCCAGCAGTACCGAAGCTGGAGGCGGGATTATGTCTTTAATACACCAGCGTGGCCGCATTGGGGGTCGTCGTGGAACGTGGCGCAGACGTCGGGGCGCAGGTGTCAGGGTATAACAAGCAACCACTTGCGACCGCTCGAATTGTAGTTGCGGCGGTACAGCAGGTTATCCAGAATGGTGAAGTGCGCGGCTTGACGACGAAGCGTCCGAGAAATCGGCGCTGGCGACTGGCTAGACAGGAAGTCAATAAGCGAAGAGATCCATGGGTCTTGGTGCTGCTCTGATGGCATGTCGGAAAGGTTGAGGACGAAGGCTCCATAGGTGGAAATAGACGAGTGGACAGGACCGGAGGGCAGGGGTGACCAGGATAGAGCGTCTGCGTCTGAATGTTTTCGGCCGGAGCGATAAACAACGCTGATGTCGTACTCTTGTAGGCGCAATGCCCAACGGGCGAGCCGACCAATTGGATCTTTTAATGAAGATAACCAGCATAGGACATGATGGTCGGTCACGATGTCAAATGGACGACCGTACATATAAGGACGAAATTTTCCGATTGTCCAAATGATGGCCAGGCATTCCTTCTCAGTAACCGAGTAGTTCGCCTCGGCTTTGGTAAGGGTGCGGCTGGCATACGCGATGACGTACTCTTCGAAGCCATCCTTGCGTTATGCAAGAACAGCGCCGATCCCGACACCACTAGCATCCGTATGGATCTCAGTTAGTGCAGAGGGATCAAAGTGTCGCAGTACTGGAGGAGAGGTGAGAACGCGTCGCAGTTCTTGGAATGCGTCGTCGCACGCCGGGGACCAGGCTGATAGGTCAGAACTGCCGGTGAGAAGCTGCGTCATTAAGGGGGCGATCATACAGGCAAAGTTACGGATGAAGCGTCGGAAATATGAGCACAAGCCGATATAACTGCGAAGCTCTTCCATGGTGGTTGGTTTAGGGAACTCGGATACGTCGCTAAGTTTCGCGGGGTCCGGGAGGATATGGCCTTTTGAAACTACTACTACTACTAAGCGTGCGAGCGCCGAAGTGGCATTTCTTCAAATTTAGTTGCAGTCCTGCAGTGGAGACGCATGCAAGGACTTGCTCGAGGCGGCTGACGTGCGACGCAAAGTCGGTGGAAAAAACCACATTGTCATCTAAATAACAGAGGCACGTTTTCCACTTCAGCCCTCGAAGAATGGTATCCATCATTCGCTCGAAAGTGGCAGGCGTGTTGCAGAGGCCGAACGGCATGACGGTGAATTCATATAGCCCATCAGGAGTTACAAAGGCTGTCTTTTGGCGATCGGCCTCTGCCATTGGCATTTGCCGGTACCCGGAGCGTAGATCCAGCGAGGAAAACGATTCCGCTCCCTGCAGACTGTCCAAGGCATCGTCGATGCGCGGCAGAGGATAGAGATATTTGCGCGTTATTCGGCTAAGGCGGCGATAGTCGACGCAGAACCGAATGGGGCCATCTTTTTTTCTTAACGAGGACAACCGGAGATGCCCAGGGACTGTTAGAGGGCTGGATGATGCCACGCTCCAGCATATCGTCAACGTGCTGGTCGATGACACGACGTTCAGCGGCCGACACACGATATGGATGCTGGCGCAATGGTGCTTGTTGGCCAGTGTCGATACGGTGAACGACTGCGGACGCCCGGCCCAAGGATGTTTGGCCGATGTCATCTGGAAGGCATGGTCATCGATGCCTTTCAAGACGTGTTTGGTCTTGTCAGCTTCGTCCATAGATGAGTTGACGCGCTTGCAGAGCGAGAGCACGTCTTCAATATAACTGGCGAAGGTCTCGTCCTGGCGTTGAGCTCGACCACGCAAGCGCTGCTCAGCGCGAAGCCGGCGAACTGCGGCACGGCCGAAGACCTCAGCTAAAGCTGTCGTGAAAGCCGACCAGGTGGTAAAATCGGCTTCATGATTGCGGTACCATAGGTTGGCCACGTCAGTCAAGTAAAATATGACATTTGTGGGCTTGGCACGGTCGTCCCACTTATTATAGGCGCTCACACGGTCATATTCGGCGAGCCAGTCTTCCACGTCGTGGTCGTCTGTGCCGCTAAATATGACCGGATCGCGCTGGCGGATGACGCCAGAGCAGATGATGGCCGGGGCACGGGAGCAGCGGCCTGGGAGGGTCCCGGTTCATTCATTGCAACAGCTGGTGGTAGCGTACGACTGCGGAGTTCCAGGATGTCGAAGAGAAACCCGGCACCTCCACGAAGTGCAACGGGGGTGTTCGCCTAGCAGCACTAGTTCTAGGTTGCAGCGGTAGGCTTAAACAGGTTGGGGCTATATCGAAACGGGGAGGCAAGCACTCCTCGTCGTCTTCTTCTCATTCACCAGCACCATGCCCACTGCCCAGTGCCTTCAGTAAAGCTTTTTTATGGCGATGCACACGGTGATGTGCCGAAGCGCTAGGTCGATGGCGATGCCTGGTGTTTCTCAAGGGAACAATAGTGAGGAGAGTTGCATATGTACTGCGCGTATGTGAATGCATTGAGGGTTTGTATCCCTCCTCTGTGACAGTGGCATATACTCATTCCGGTTGATTGTCCAAGGATGTCCCCATACCCAATGGCACATTCTCCGTGGTACATACCCGATAGTCAAAGAGTAAGATAATGCAAATATCTAGGAATATATTTCCAAGTTTTATAAAGATTTCGTACAGACCCACACCCCTGAGATGGCTCCATCAGTGCAACAAAACCGAATCTCGAAGGCTATGTATTTGTTGACTGCATGCGCAGGACGCGCTTGCAGGAGTCAGGGATACGCCATGGCCGCCAAATTTCCGACATCATCTATCAAGGCTTATGTGTGCTCAAAGATACCTATGCGAGCCAAAATTATATTCACAGTTTTTAAGCATGAAATGCTTTTAGCGCTCGTTGTCGGCTACCTTGAAGTGACCTTGAGCCAAAAGCCAGAGCCGTTGTCCGGGCAATTAAGAAAATGTGGTCTCTGGCCTCCAATCCTTTGTACAGGACCCCATTATATACGCTAGTTACAACTTACAAAAAATATTGCTTCCGAATTCTTCCCGTTTGTTCACAATATAACTGAAGCTTTAATTTCTAGTACGCTAAAGTATTATTTGCCATTTCCAACAGCGGACGTTCAAAAAGCAGGTACTGGGTACCATACACTTGATTGTCATCTTTTAGCGCTGAGACAGGGTTGCCTGTTCAACGACAGCGGTCCGTGAGTTCCATGGCGCAGGTTTTGCGCCGATTCGCGACTCGGCGCCACGCTGCATGACCAAGCCGGCAGCGTCCGGCGTGCCGCGGATGGCTGTTTGTCCGAGACGACACTTACAATGAGGTTCAGCTCAAAACATGTTCGTGACCCGCTGTGGTTGCTTAGTGGATATGGTGTTAGGCGGCTAAACACGAGGTCGCGAGACCGAATCCTGTTCACGGCGGTCGCATTGAGATGGGGGCGAAACGCGAAAACACCCGTATACTTAGATTCAGGTCCACGTTGACGAATCCCTGCTGGTCCATATTATTTCGAAGTCCCCCACTACGGAATGCTTCATAATCATGCGGTGGTTTTGACGCGTAAAACCCCACAGTTTAAAAAAAAGGCATGTTCGTGTGATGTGGTGTGGTGGAATGTGCATTTGCGAACATGGACCATACCAATTTTACGATTGTGGCTAGTATAATATTCAACCAATGTGCATTGCCGGTAGCCATTTCATGGTTACATCTACTCTCTATTAAGGGAGAGTCAGGACCTTTATGATATATTGTTTTATTACACAAAACAGAGGTGCGTTCACTGGCACTACCTCGTCGGCTAATATTGGGTGCTAATATAGACCGGTTTGCCGGACACTTAAACGTCTATATATACACCCCCTAATATATCTGGCGAGAGACCGACTGATAGACAGGCCCGTGGACGCAAGACCATGGTGTGCTAGGCAAAGAAAGCCTCGGTTTAGCAAAGTATGCTCGGTGCTGTGTATGTATAATGGCTCGAGAGCAGTCCTCGATCCTTCGTGCAGTTAGTCTGTTGAAGTTGCGTACGAACTGGCTAGTGTGAGGTCTTCCTCGGACAACTGACGGTCGCTGTAGCATGGTTTAAACACCCTGTTTTATTGCGATACCAAATATGTGGACACTTCAGGCGCATTTCTCCCGTCGTCATCGCCGTGAGGTTCTGTATAAAGTCCAAGGGCAGTAAAATTGTCGCCGCACGCCGTATGCTCTATGTGCCAGGGAAAGCGAGCGAGGGTGAGCCGGCGAACGCGGCTTAATCTCGCGTGTGCGAGCGAGGAAGGCGGGCCGCAACCGCGTCCTCTCCTCTCGCGCGCGAAGCACGGAGGTGAAGCGAGGGAAGGGGGCTTGTTCTACGGCGGCGGCTGCTGCTTACGTCGCGGCTGTGCGGGCGCTGTATCTTGAAAGCGGTCTGCGACGTGGTCAAAGTACGCGCCCGCGCGGTCCTCATCTTCAAAGTGGTCTGCGCTGTTTCCAGAGTGCGTGTAGTGCCGGTAGCTTCGTATGCGCTGTGTTTTCAACGTTTCGTTCGCGTTCAAGCGAGAGACGCACGCTGGTCAATTCGATCGCCGGTACGGCCGCTATTCTTCACTACAACATTTTGAGAGCGAGTACCTGCGCTCGTCGAGCGAGATGTGTTCGTGTTTACTTGTGCGCGTGACACCGCTTTTGTTAATTTGTTTAAAACGCGTTAGCGGGCTAGTTGATTTGAATCCACGAAAGAATGTGTAAGCGCGACTGAACGAGGACTTTGAAAGAAACAGACACAAAGAGACAGTGCTGTCTCTGTTTGCCTGTTTCTTTCTACGTCCTCGTTCAGTCGCGCTTACACATTATATCATTGTTACTTTAGTTAGTAAGCGAATGTTTACAAGTTTACACTATGAGACTTATTGCGCACGAAAGAACGAGGACATAGAAAGACGTAGTACACACAGGCGCTGACTTACAGCACTGTTTATTTCGAGTAAGAGAACCACATATATAGGCAGCGTCAGGAATCGTCACAAGTGCGCAGTTGGCAAGACTCACATCATCATCATCATCATCATCATCATCATCATCATCATCATCATCATCATCATCATCATCATCATCATCATCATCATCGTCGTCGTCGTCGTCGTCGTCGTCGTCGTCATAATAATAATAATAATAATAATAATAATAATAATAATAATAATAATAATAATAATAATAATAATAATAATAATAATAATAATAATAATTCTTTTGCTGTATTCGACTGCGTTTCCCTGCTCTTGGTACCCATTCTGTAACCCTAAAGGTCCACCAGTTATCTAACCTACGCACTACATGACCTTCCCAGCTCCATTTCTTTCTCTTAATGTCGATTAGAATATAGGCTATGCCAGTTTTCTTTCTGATCCACACCGCTTTTTTTTTCCTGTCTCTTAACGTTGCGCCTATCATTCTTCGTTCCATCGCTTTGTGCGGTCCTCAACTTGTTTTCGAGCTTCTGTGTCAGTCTTCAAGTTTCTGCCCCCTATATTAGCACCGGTAGAATGCATTGATTGTGCACCTTTCTTTTTAGTGATAATGGTAAGCTTCCAGTAAGGATCTGAGTATGTCTGCCGTAGGCGTTCCAACCCAATTTTATTCTTCTGGTAATTTCCTTCTTATGATCAGGGTCCCCTGTGAGCAATTGTACTAGGTAAACGTATTCCTTCACATGCTCTAGAGGCTGACTGGCGATCCTGTACTCTTGTTCCCTTGCCAGGCTAATGATCATTATCTTTGTTTTCTGCATATCAATCTTCAACCCCACCCTTACACTCTCTCTGTTAAGGTCCTAAATCATTTGATGTAACTCGTCCCCAGTGTTGCTGAATTGGACAGTGCCATCTGCAAACCCAAGGTTACTGAGATATTCGCCCTTGACTCTTGCCCCTAAGCCGTCCCAATTTAATAGCTTGAATACTTCTTCCAAGCACGCAGTGAATAACATTGGAGAGATTGTGTCTCCTTGTCTCCTGTATCCCCTTTCTTAATAGGTATACCTTCCTACTTTTGTTGTGGAGAATTAGGGTAGCTGTTGAATCTTTGTAGATATTTTCCAAAATATTTACGTAAGCCTCCTGTACTCTTTGATTACGCATTGCCTCTATGACCGCTGGTATCTCTACTGAATCAAATGCCTTCTTTTATTATTATGTGGTATTTAGGAGATGTCGCCTTTAATTGGCGCCGGCTGCTCCTTTTCACGTAGGGATCTAAATAAAAACGAATAAATGGTAACAAACATAGTGAAATCATAACAACACAAATGTCTGTAACATAAGTACACTAATGTCGCACTATAACTTAAAGACAACTCCAAATCATAAAACACAATGTCTAGTCACGTAAGTAGACTAATTCCACTCTAAAACAAAAGTCAACTCAGTAACACAGCAACACAGAGTCCAGTCACACATATGTGCACAAAAGTAAACACGAAGTCTGGTCACTTAGCTAAACTAAAATAAGGGCATATAAGAAATGCCTTTTCGTAATATGTGAAATCCATGTAGAGAGGCTGATTGTACTCTGCAGATTTCTGCAGACTCACATATGTTTACGCAGATAGGATAACTCTTTAGACGAAAAGGCAATTGATGGTTTTGAAAGGCAGTTATCCCCTAACCTATCAATAATTTCGGCTTCGATAATTTCGCGAGTTAACTGACCCTTGCTTCTGCCAACAATGGAGCAGTCTTGATATACTGGAACGCACGCAGTACGTCGATCATCACTTGCACTGTCACCGGAATGCCTACAATGCCTGCAGTGCGCATCGAGGAACCATCCCCGTTTTTCGTTTACGTTATAACGGTGTTCCTTTAAACACTCATTGAGCCATCTTCCTCTTTGTCCCACATAATTCTTACCACATGCTAATGGGATGTTATACACTACTGTGCTAGCACAATCAGCGAACTTGTTCTGCTGCTTCTTATTGAACACTGGCTTTTCAGGAAGGCTAGGCCAGGTTTGCCTGCGCGGACATTGCAATTTTGTTGGAGCGTAAAACATTACTCACGTCATTTCGTGTGCCATGAGCTTCGTCATATCATACGAACACGCCTAAAACGCTGCGCTACAAGTTTACAAGGCCGACAGAACTACTATCCTTACTTCGTATAGCTAGCTACCAATTTGCTACTGGAATCGGTGCTTCGCCTTTCGGGCGAAACTGCGACTTTTTTCTTCCCGTTGATCAAGCGTAAGGGAAACTAAATACCCTGTTTCTCCAGGCAATGAGCCCCACACCGAGTTGCAAAATCTGATTGCCTTTCTTTAAGATATTGCGGACGTTATATCAAGGAGAGTTGTCAGGCATAAGAAAAATGCCCTACCAATGCACATAACAAACTTACATGCACCCTCCACTCGCGTTGCGACCGTCATATAAGCAGTCGTCATATAAACAGTCACGTTTATGACGGCGTGAAGCCTCGAAGCTATGGTGCATAGGTGTGCGCGATCGTAAGTAGGTATACTGCGTCTACAGTTTTATGCAGCTTAGCAGCGAACGTTCTTTTGTTTATGTCAAAATTAAGCTTTAGAATAATATTTCAGCAAGCGGGAAGCCGCATGAAGCAGTCCAAGCACGCCATCGGTGCGTCTCATTGGCTGCTTTTGGAGCTTCCCACCCCGAAACAAAGCACATATCCCGAAGTACCCTTCTTCGTATTGCATTTACCCTTTTGAATGTTTCACAAGCTTACGCGCGATATAGAATAGGGGGCATATATCACGTGATCAGATCATTATGTGCATATACACTGAGTGCAGGTGTCTACACTTCCGTCTAGAACGTTCCAGCCGTCTTCTGGAAAGCAAACTAAGCTACATATCTCCATTGCTTTTTTTGTTTCAGATATAATGCTCCTGAGGAACAGCAAAACGGGCAGTGGACTGCTGTTACATTCACGCCTCGTTAGGTTATTACACACATAGCACTGAGCACATGTCTACAAATGCAAAATGTGTTTAGGATTATGTCTTTGTTCTTTGACCCACTATACGCATCGACTACAGTTAGTTAGGACGCCTAGCACACGTTCATACGCAACAGGACGACATGTCCGAAGTAAACAGCGACCAGCTTCCTCACGACCATTTTTCCGACACTCCCAGAGGCTGTGCGTGATCGAGATTGAACCCGCCAGGTACGGAATCGCGGAAGACGCTGCCGCTCTAAAGAAATGAGATCTCTGCTTCTACAAAGTGCGTGGCAGCTCCTTTTGAACGCAGTCGGACCACAGACAACGCCCGATCCTTAACTTTTGCCAACTTCGTGACGAGCCTCACGACGCGACGTTTTCTCGCGTGCTGAAGGGCAACTTTCGCGGCTCGCAAGACACGTGATCAACGAAACTGACTACCGAAAGCGCCTCTTATACTCGGCACCGTGAACCCTGCGGTTTCGGTTTCTTGCGAAGTCCCTGCTTGTCATCTGGGTAAACCTGAACATTACCTGTTGAGCGTGCGCAAGCGGCATGTTAACGGCATCCGTTCTATCGATCGACCCATGAAGACCAAGTAAATTAACCACTACATGAATGATTTCCGTCGACATGAAAGCTCTCTTCGCCTTTTACGCTGCGTGAAGCCGAGCCGGGACCACCGGCCTGCTGGCAACAACAACAACAACAAAAAAACTTTCTGACGAAAAGTCGCGTCGTATTTATCCACGTACCTGGACCATCGCACATGGCATTATTCTTTGTTTAACGCGAAGCGCGGCGCTTCTCGAGTGCTATAGGCAGAAGTGCCGGTACCTATGCTAGGAGAACACGCGGAGACAGCCCGAAGAGACAAGACAAGGTACACAACACGCACCCGTGTTGTCCAATCTTGTCCCGTCCTTTCGTGCTGCATATAAGTATTTTCTTAGAAGTGTAAGTACTAGCTGAGATCGCAACGCTTCTGCAGTTAATATACGACGTATGTCATTACGCACCATAGCATTTATTCAGGGCCCGCTACGATGAAACCGCTGCCTATTAAACACTGCGCCTACGAGCGGCAAGACTGAAGCTGCGCGGCAGAGAAGCTCGTCGTGTGGCTCCTTTCCAACTGCTCTCCGAAAGGCGTTCTCCTTCGTTAGGAACAAAAAAGAAAAGCGAAAAAAGCTGGCACGTGCATAGCGACGCATTTGTTTCACGTCGCACAGAACAGCTGTGCGGGACGACTTCGCCGTACGCCTGTCTCTCGGTGCCTCACGAGCCCGTGGCCGCGGAAACAGATAGCGGGCGCGCAACCTACCGCGTATGCAGTCGCGTCACACTTCGTGCTCGCCGTTTCACAACAATCCGCACGTCAGAGGTTTACACGCGCTTCCTATGGCTCACGTGCGCATGTGTTGTGTGCCGTCGCACTGCCTTCGGCGGCAATAATGCGTTTTCCGGAGTCGAAGTTTCGTGTAGGCAATTGGGAATTCGTTTTCTCCTCACGGTAACCGCGCTCACTACGGCGCACGAGAAGGAGCCAGCATTTCGGCCCGTATTAACAAAGCAGTTCTTACGACAAAGCTGGCGCCTAGAGCCGAACACACCCGCCGTGGTTGCTCAGTGGCTATGGTGTTGGGCTGCTGAGCACGAGGTCGCGGGATCGAATCCCGGCCACGGCGGCCGCATTTCGATGGGGGCGAAATGCGAAAAACACCCGTGTGCTTAGATTTAGGTGCACGTTAAAGAACCCCAGGTGGTCAAAATTTCCGGAGTCCTCCACTACGGCGTGCCTCATAATCAGAAAGTGGTTTTGGCACGTAAAACCCCAAATATTATTATTATTATTATTAGAGCCGAACAGCCCATCACGATGTCGGTTGTAGTTCTGGCACGAGGCAGCGTTCACGAACAAAAAAAAGCTTCGTGAATTCGGCCGTGTTCTTGTCTCTAGGCACAAAAGAGTGATCACGCGATAATTTTTGCGAGCTCTCGTTTGTCTTTCTTTTCCTGCGGCACCATACGTTACACCGAAGGAAACGAAAAAAAAATCTTGATTACATTGCCACTTGTCCAATTGCAATTGAATATACATTGCCACTTGTCAAAGTAATGGTTTTAACCTTTACGCGCTTATTACTCTGACGCGTGTGGTTCTTGGTTTCTCTTGTTCGTTATATGGGCACCAGGGGCCGAAGTGCAAAAAAATATTTTTGTAAGCGTTCTTTTCCCCTGGCCGTCTGCCGGCCTTCGCAAGCAATTGTCCGTCATTACGGTTGGGTAGCGTCTGCTTTTACGAACGGTACTGAGGAACGTTTTTTTTTTTCTTTTTGTTTGTGCGTGCGTGAGTACGGACTTTGGTAGCGTCTCCGTTACGCATAAATAATAATAGTATCTGTGTCTATATATCTTATACTTTGAAAATAAATATTCAATTGCAATTGGAAGCTTATACATGTCTGTAGATTTTGTTCTTAAGCCTGGTGGTTAGCACTATCGTCCATTCTCAAGAATAACAAGACGTTGGTATAACAGACGCGGTCAACTTCACTCGATGCTTGGATGGGAGCTCAGTACAGCGCTGTGACACAGAGACACGTACGCGGCGCAGTGACACGCTCGTTTGCCCAATCGCGCTCTCGATTCGCTGTTGCCAGCGGTAGCGGAGAAGGCCGATAAGCGATGCATTACTGTGAGACAGAGAAAAGTCGATCATGACTGACACGAGTTTTCGTACGTTGTGTAAGATATGTTCCCGCCAGGCCAGGCAGACGCCGTCCGTTATAGAACTCCGCTTGGCAGCTAGCCAGAATGATGCGCGGCAAGTGTAGTATACCACTGCAGGGTGTGGCAAATGCTCATCATTTCGGCCGAAAATGTGACGTATAAGCTACCTGTATATTGCGACTACCATTCCATCGCCTTGTTATACTTCCGTGCTGCTTTATGTGATGCGCATTCGCTTCCTCCCAGTCGAAGCAGTGCAATGCTAGGAAAATAAAAGAGAGTTGCACTAAGCGAGCGTGGACAAAACAGAAGCATATCCACATGAGTGCCACAAGAAAAAAATATTAGTAGTAGTATTAATGATATAAACGTAGATAAACCCTCCAAATACATCGAAAGATAGAGAAACGGTCTAGTAATGTTCTCCTGAAAGGACTGCCAAACCCACCTACTCGAAAGAGAGAGAGAGAGAGAGAGGGCATAGAAGAGGAAGGCATACACCAACACATGACATCCCCAAGCTAATTAGTATAACTACTAATGAGAGTCAAGTTTTGTAATTAACTAGACTTCCGGCACAGCCACTTGAGCCTCGTACTTGAGCGGTAGGAGGCTTATAAAAAGGGTACTGCCTGATGTCACCTCCCCCCCCCCCCCAAAAAGAAAGGAAAATATTGAGGTATCACGGTATCATCAAGCTTTGTTCAAGGAAGCCAAACCTTACATAAAGTCATATCGCCATTTAATTCTCGACTTTTCGTATTTCCTTTCCTTTATTCTTTTCCTTTTGGAGGGGGGAAAGAGGGCAAACAAGCTATCAATCCTGGATACCTTATAAAAAAAGCAATGGCAAGCCTCAGAGTGGTCTATATAAATTGCCATAATCCTTGTTCCTACGGGCCACTTTCGGTTACGATTCACAGCAGATGCATGGCTTATGACTTCGTGGCACATCGGCTCGCTTTGTTCCCGCGACTGCTGCGATTACCATATCAAAGTGAGGCGAGAAGGAACTCGCGCAGCACTCCCAATTATAGTTCCAGAAAGGTCACCGAACCTATAGCCTTAGTGCTACGTGACGTCAGGAATATTACTGTGGGTATTGACGTCACGATAAGGTCAATGACGCCAGATCAGCTATATTGAAACCAACTTTAGCGACCAATCAAAATGTCTTAATGTGTTTCCGAGCCTCCACACTTGTTAAATGTCAGCCTGTTACTCGCGGGAATCGCCTAGCAGAATTTTTTTTTACAACTTCGGAAGTACGTATCGGTACTACATTAACGAGTGCTCCTATCTCTCTAAAGCTACACGCAGAAGCCTTGACCTGTAAATACACACAGCGCAAAAACACATTTCTTGTGTCCCGCTTCCCTTCACGTGCCTGGTTTATCATTCTGGTATGGACGAAATTGACCCACAAAGAAGTATTATCAGATTTTAAAGCGTGGAGGTGCGGTCACAGTAATCGGAGCCTGGGAGCATAACCAGTCTTGCGCTGACGGCCCTGAGTCTCGAAACGTTACTCGCTACGACGTACTGCCTCTTGGGCAAGATACGAGCGACCACACAGCGCATTGTACGGCACAATGCTGCATGTGAGTATCCTCAGAAATACTGGGTGCTTCAGCAGCTGTTTGACTGAGTGCGGGTCACGATTCGTAACAATACAGCCATCTAGTCGAAATAGTAGGCACAATAGCGACTGGTCCGGGATACTGACCCGCATTGCACTCACATTGCTCCCCAACACTTACTACTGCGGCTAGTATTGACAAGTCAAACTTTTAACTGCACGTCCCCAAAACTAGTAGTACCGGCATGGAGACTAATCTAACCATGCACAGTCTGGGTGTCAGACTGAGTCCTATGTAATCGCGCAGAAACCCACATAGCAACATATTGTTGTTCTTTTCTTGTGCGTTCTCCTTTAGAAGTTTCCAATGCCTTCCGCGGGAGTAAATGCGTGCCCTGTATGGTGCTTCATTTTCGGCTGTTCTTGCAGTTCTCGAAGGAGCCCGTTTGCTTCAGAGCAGTCGAGAGGTACGGGAACTCTGTAAAACAACATTTTAGGTGTGAGACAAAGATGTCAGTTCAACAACGATAGTTGTAAGCGCTGAATTTGTTCTTTTGGTGTTGGTGCATCGCCTATGTGTGTTCTATGTTCTGAAACCCAACCAGAAATGATGAATCAAGAAACTTTCGAGTATGTAATAATGAAACGCCTTAAGTCCGCACTCCCTTCAATTCTGTCCCTTATCCCCCCTTCGTTCTTTCTTTCCCCTCTTAGCAGTATTGTAAATAAATAAATAAATAAATAAATATATAAATAAATAAATATTACTTGTACCTGTGTTACAGAGCGTAACGTTCCATCACCCGGCCATTCTACGACATTTGGTTCCTCTACCACGGTTTATCATGATTTCTTGCTTGCGAACGCGTTCAAGATAGTCGTCATCCCGCTTACATAACGTGTGGCAAGTACTCAGCCGAAATCGTTTCATATAAGCCGGTCAGAAAAAAGAAGAAACAGTCTTAGTGAAGTCCCTTCCACTCTGTGTAGAAGGAGGACCAGCGAAGCTGTGTATGCGGGCCCCTTAATAGCGAACTGCACCTACACCGCGGGTCGGCTCCGCCTTTCCCCTATCTTCGCGATCGGCCCACGTATAATAATAATAATAATAATAATAATAATAATAATAATAATAATAATAATAATAATAATAATAATAATAATAATAATAATAATAATAATAATAATAATAATAATAATATAATGATGATGATGATGATGATGATGATAATAATAATAATAATAATATTAAATAATAATAATAATCAGCAGCAGCACCACCAGCAGCAGCAGCCTGGTTACGCCCACTGCGGCAGCGGCGGCAGCAACAGCAGCCTGGTTACGTCCACTGCAGGACAAAGGCCTCCCCCATACTTCTCCAACAACCCCGGTCATGTACTAATTGTGGCCATGTCTTCCCTGCAAACTTCCTAATCTCATCCGCCCACCTAACTTTCTGCCGCTCCCCGCTACGCTTCCCTTCCCTTGGAATCCAGTCCGTAACTCTTAATGACCATCGGTTATCTTCCCTCCTCATTACATGTCCTGCGCATGCCCATTTCTTTTTCTTGATGGCAACTAAGATGCCATTAACTCGCGTTTTTTCCCTCACCCAATCTGCTCTTTTCTTATCCCTTAACGTTACACCCACCATTCTTCTTTCCATAGCTCGTTGCGTCGTCCTCAATTTGAGTAGAACCCTTTTCGTAAGCCTCCAGGTTTCTGCCCCTTAGGTGAGTACTGGTAAGACACAGCTATTATAGACTTTTCTCTTGAGGGATAATGGCAACCTGCTGTTCATGATCTGAGAATGCCTGCCAAACGCACCCCAGCCCATTCTTATTTTTCTCATTATTTCCGTCTCATGATCCGGATCCGCCGTTACTAGCTGCCCTAAGTAAATGTATTCCCTTACCACTTCCAGTGCATCGCTACCTATTGTAAATTGCTGTTCTCTTCCGAGACTGTTAAACATTAGTTTTCTGCAGAAAAAATTTTAGACCCACTCTTCTGCTTTGCCTCTCCAGGTCAGTGAGCATGCATTGCAATTGGTCTCCTGAGTTACTAAGCAAGGCAATATCATCAGCGAATCGCAAGTTACTAAGGTATTCTCCATTAACTTTTATCCCCAATTCTTCCCAATCCAGGTCTCTGAATACCTCCTGTAAACACGCTGTGAATAGCATTGGAGAGATCGTATCTCGCTGCCTGACGACTTTCTTTATTGGGATTTTGTTGCTTTCTTTATGGAGGACTACGGTGGATGTGGAGCCGCTATAGATATCTTTCAGTATTTCTACATACGGCTCACCTACACCCTGATTCCGTAATGCCTCCATGACTGCTGGAGAGTGCTTAACACCTGCTTCACCTCCGCCGTGGGTCGGCCCGGCATTGCACTATCTTCGGTATCGGCCCACGTATGCGAAGTTTTCTGCTTACCACAACGACACGAAAATTTCCTTGGACGGTAGAGGTATACAGCTTCGCTGTAAAACATAAAAGTCGAAAGAAAGGTCGGCACTGCCATCTTTGCCTAGCCCTTATCTCCCACTTTTTTGAAGAGCCCGTTTTACCTTTGACGGTGCCCTGGTGCTATAAAAGCAAAGTGTGAAGCTAGCCTTTTCCGTATTACCTGCTCTTTATCACCTTAATTTAGGCACTTAGCTGCCCCCTCATGCGCATAACCTTCCCATTTGAACTTCCAGCTTCTCTCTCTCTCTCTTTCTCTGCCACTGTGTGTCTCGCTATGCTCTTTGTGTGCCTTTTGCTGTGTTACGCTTCACACACACACACACACACACACATATATATAGATGAAGCATCAGCAAAAACAAAATTCGGTAGGGGTTTAGCGGTAAATATGTGAGAAGTATGAAATGCGTGATATATGTATGTATGTATATATAAATATATATATATATATATATATTGTTACGTCCAAGCGCGGGACGCGGGGATCAAGAAGAGACGCGGGGATCAAGAAGAGAGGGGAAGAGAAGAACGAAGACTGTGCAGCGGCCATTCCTGTTCTTCGTAGCCTGCCGTTCCTGCCCTCGCACGCCTAAATAAACCCCTTTTCCCCGTGCTTGTAACAAATTGGTGGAGGTGCGGGGTAAACCTCGTAATCACGGAGCCTACGCTGCTACAACTTGTCATACTTGTCAGAAAGAAAGACGGTAACTGGAGATTTTGCGTCGATTATCGAAGATTAAACGCCGTGACTAAGAAGGATGTCTACCCCCTGCCCCGGATTGATGATGCAATTGATTGCCTGCATTCGGCCTCTTATTTTTCTTCAGTGGACCTGCGCTCAGGATATTGGCAAATCCCGCTACACCCGGCAGACAAGGAGAAAACAGCCTTCATAACCCCGGATGGATTATTCGAATTCAATGTGATGCCATTTGGGTTGTGCAACGCTCCAGCAACCTTTGAAAGGTTCATGGACACCATTCTACGTGGGTTAAAGTGGAATATCTGTATGTGCTATCTTGACGACGTTGTTATATTTGGGCGCACATTCAATGAGCACAATACGCGCCTGGATATTGTCCTCGACTGCATCAAAAACGCTGGCCTGGTTCTGAACTCCAAGAAATGTAACTTTGGTGACCGTCAAACACTTGTGCTGGGTCATCTCGTTGACAAAGACGGTATCCGGCCTGATCCCCTCAAGACGGCAGCTGTCGAGGCATTCAGTGCACCGCAGTCAGTGAAGCAACTTCGTAGTTTTCTGGGTCTTTGCTCTTACTTTCGCCGATTTCTTCCTGGTTTTGCTGACGTCGCTTATCCTCTGACACATCTGCTACATAAAGACGCACGGTTTGAGTGGACACCCGAGTGCGATTCTGCATTTCGTCAGCTGAAGTTCCTGTTAACCTCCCGACCTATCCTTCGCCACTTTAATCCTACTGCGCCAACAGAAATCCACACAGATGCTAGTGGCGTTGGTCTGGGTGCCGTCTTGGTCCAACGCTATGACGACCGTCAGCACGTGATTGCTTATGCAAGTCGCTCATTAAGCAAACCTGAACGCAACTACACGGTGACAGAACAAGAATGCCTCGCTGTAATCTTTGCGGTTCAGCGATTTCGCTCGTACTTGTACGGACGCCCATTCCAAGTCGTCACAGACCACCATTCCCTGTGCTGGCTCGTGAACCTTCGCGACCCTTGTGGTCGCCTTGCGCGCTGGGCTTTGAGGTTGCAGGAATATAACTTCACTGTTTCCTACAAGAGTGGCCGAAAACACGCTGACGCAGACTGCCTTTCCCGTATGCCGCTTGCCACGACGGACTGCGACGCAGACGATTTTGATCATCTCGTCGCTTCTGTGACACCCGCTTTTCCAGATATCGATGAATTCAAAGCAGAACAACGGACAGACACTAAATTGGAGCCGCTCTTTACTTCTGCCCATTCAAGTGCAACAAGCAGCTACTGTGTACGTGACGGGCTCCTGTACAAAAAGAACTACTCAAGCACGGGTGCACGCTTCCTTCTAGTGGTGCCGGAGCGTCTCCGGCCAGCAATCCTTCAGGCTATGCACGATGACCCTACCTCCGGTCACTTAGGCACTGTGCGCACACTTTATCGCATTCAAGAACGCTTTTACTGGCCCCGGATGCGACATTCGGTTGAGTTTTATGTCGCCAGCTGCATACAGTGCCAACGTCGGAAACGCCCAACCACTGCCCCATCTGGTCTCCTTCAACCTGTGCCGCCTTCCAGCTCACCCTTTCGGCAAGTTGGAATTGATCTGTTAGGGCCTTTTCCAAAGTCATCTAAGGGGAACCGCTGGATAATTGTCTGCGCCGACTATTTCACACGCTATTGCGAGACGGCGGCTATACCATCAGCAACTGCCACCGAAGTGTCGCTTTTCTTACTTCACGCTATTGTTCTACGACATGGACCGCCTGGTGTTATCATAAGCGACCGGGGACGTCAATTCACGGCGGATATCGTGGAAGAGCTTGTGCGTTTATGTAACTCGCACCTCCGGCACTCGACGCCGTATCATCCGCAAACGAACGGCCTCACTGAGCGCACTAATCGAACAATCACCAATATGCTTTCCATGTATGTTGCGTCCGATCACAAGAATTGGGATGAAGTTTTACCGTTTATTACTTACGCCTACAACACCGCCAAGCACGAGACAACCGGCTACAGCCCCTTCTTCCTTCTATATGCTCGGCCGCCCCAGTATACTCTCGACACTGTCCTCCCCTTTTACCACCACGAAAATCCTACGGTCGCCGATACGCTATGCCTCGCTGAAGAGGCTCGGCGACTTGCGCGTCTGCGGACTTTGGCATCACAAGAAAACTCCAAAGCCCGCTACGACGCACGACATCGGCCTGTTACATATCACCCTGGTGATCTCGTTTGGCTTTGGACTCCCACAAGGAAGCGCGGTTTGTGTCAAAAGCTGCTGGCAAACTACGATGGACCGTATGTTGTCATCGACAAAGTCAGCGAAGTGAACTATACTCTCGCGCGCCTCACGAACACTGGTAGACGTTCTGCTCGGACACAAGTCGCGCATGTCGCACGGTTGAAATCATGTACGCCACGACAAGCTAGTTGACTCGCCCAGGGGGCTTTGTCTGCGAGGGGAGGTATGTTACGTCCAAGCGCGTCAAAGGGACGCGGGGATCAAGAAGAGAGGGGAAGAGAAGAACGAAGACTGTGCAGCGGCCATTCCTGTTCTTCGTAGCCTGCCGTTCCTGCCCTCGCACGCCTAAATAAACCCCTTTTCCCCGTGCTTGTAACAATATATATATATATATATATATATATATATATATATATATATATATATATAACGCATTTCATACCTCTCACATATTTACCGCTAAACCCCTACTGAACTTTGTTTTTGCTGGTGTGTGCGTCTGCGGAAGCAAAACATAAACTAAACATAAAGTGAGGAAGTGCCTTTAAGCGGTAGCGAACATGTGGAACAAGAGAAACACGCGAACCAACGGGACAAGGACGCTACACATTGGTTTTTCCGCTCGTCGCATTCACGTGGACGGCTACGGGCCCGCCATCTCAATGCGCAAACGTGAGGGAGAATTGTGTGACGTGTTCGCCGATGATTGCCCACTTCTGCCGTGACGCATGGGACGGCGGCTATGACACAACCACGCGCCAAGCTCTGGCGTTTGGTAAGCACGAAAGGCGTTGCATTCGGCCCACATCGACAGAGTATTACGCGGAGACGCGACGGGGACGCTCGGGACAGGACAAACAACTCGAGTCAGAGTGTTGTCTTCGAGTGGAGTAGACGGGAGGTTACTGTGCAATGTTGTTTATGAAAGCAGCGAACGTTTTGTATGGCACTTCTCGTAATTGCGGCTTGCGAAAGCGGACGGAAAGATCTGGTCGTCCTCCGGCTCTGTACACGTGAATGCTGCGTGGGCGAATCACTGAGAAGGTCACCGTCACTGGCGGCTCGCTTGATGACGTTCGATGTGCTATATGTGCGCGCAGACATCAGCGTGTGAACGAGTGGCGAGGTGGAAATGTGCTGGCTTTTTTTTTTTTTTTTGTCGGGCAAAAGTGCGTTGTTTATTTTGTACGTGGGCGTGTTCGTATTTTGAATTCTGTTTGATTGATACCGCCTCAGTTTCATCCTTTATTTTTGTACGACGGTGGTTAGCGCTTCATCCACGCAAGTGCCGAGTGCGTCGCGATGTTATTCGGTAAGTAAGCGTCAAGTTGTGCAGGAGCTCCGGCGAGACGTGGACGTTGCGACAGCCATAATACATCGGAACAAAAATTACAGATACACCTTTTTCTGCATTAGGGATAGCAGAAAATGAAGACGTAAGTTGGTGAAACGAAAAGCCTGGAATGTATTCATACGTTGACGTGTAGCAAACGGGACGTGGGATACCTCAATAATTTCCTGCTGTCGCTGGAATCATACTGAGAGGCAAGGAAATGAGACGCAAGTTTCGTCACCACAGAAGTCTGTAGATTG
The DNA here is from genome assembly GCF_050947875.1 of Dermacentor variabilis. Lineage (NCBI taxonomy): Eukaryota > Metazoa > Arthropoda > Arachnida > Ixodida > Ixodidae > Dermacentor > Dermacentor variabilis. The sequence goes on along the minus strand of NC_134571.1, from coordinate 89,417,807 downwards.
CACCAAAACCACCGCGTTTTAATGTTGTTTTCGTCTGAACCATTCACCAACGTGAACCAGAAGGTCAGAGGCTGCTTTGTGTCCAGTAGTACATGTTTTTTTTTCTTGGCAATGGGGTTATTTATGATTGGAAAGCTTTGCTGAAGCAAAGCATGCAGCCGTATAGCGAGTGGTGCAAGTTTCGACAACAGGCCTTCCTGAAGAGGAGTGTTGAGAGCACGCTGTCTCGAAAGAGCAGCCCGCGGTAGTCCGCGGAAACGTGATTCCGAGGTAAAGTCACCAGCGTTCCTTTATTCTAGGCGTTTTGCTAGCGCGCTTCGGACATTTTTAGGAGTTATCCAGCGCTCACCACGGCAGACTTGAGCCCGGGAGCGGTGCGTTATGGTATGCGTCAACGGAAGCACCTAAGCAACCGAACACGATTCCCAGTTACCTCCGAGTGTGCTCTACTGAACGTGCAGCCCATAGGTTTCTTGCGTGGTTCGATTTTCATTGCATTGCTGCTGACAGTACTTAGCAGCAAGAGAGAGCTTTAACAATCACCACGGCGTCAAACAAAGTTTGGTGCTTACTGTCGCACATCATCTGTGGTTCACCACTGAATCCTTCGTCGTTGCGAAGGGATGAGCTGTTTGCTTATGCGACAGCTTAAACTTGAAGCCAAAGCGACCCCGAACCTGCAGGGTCTTCTGTAAAATCAATGCTCTGAGACACGTCGGAATGCGATGATCAGACATCACGTTTCACCGTGGTGAGTCTCGTTTTTCGGGGTCTTCGTATGAGATGAAAACGAACGTTCAGCTTTTACCGAAACACACATGGTTATGACGTCAGAAGGTTCAGATCAAGCTGAAAACCACCGCACCAGACGCCAAATGGAGTTTCTAAACTTGAGTTGTCTATCAATACTTCTGTGTTTGAGAAAATCTTTGGGCTGTTGATCGGATTAAGTAATGCGAGCTTGCTTTATAAAATAAAGTTTGTGGAACAGTTCTCTATATCTTTGTCGCATCAATTTTTACTTCGTACCTTAACGAATCTGTTGGTAGCTTGTTCACACCAGTAGGTAATGAAAATTTTACCAGGCGTCAATTTGAGTAAGACGGACACAAGGGAAGCATATATAATGCCGTGCGCAAAGCCGAGGTGACTGTTCAATAAGCGAGGTCGTTTTCGGCACGATGTCTGTGGATCCCGAGAAGATTGTTTAGCGAAGGCCTCCAACGGGCACGAGGCACTAAAAGCAAGTTTCCGCGACATTTGTATGTTGGAGGCCAGTATAATTAGTTAATGTCGATTCCGAGGTTTCAGACTGCAACATGCGCAGTCCACATAGACATACTCTGAGGCATCGGTGACGTGCGAGGGCACCATGTTTGGACCAGCATGACACAGGGTTTTCTATGACGTCTATCGATGTAGCATCCCGTTGCTCTTTAATCTCGGAAGTATTGACTTGCGACGAAAGCCTCTCTTTCCTCAGTCGCATACGTGGCTTCTTCATGGACGACGCACAAGGTGCGGCATGCACGCGAAGGCAACGTTTGTCGCCACCCGGATGACCGATAGGGCCGAGCATCGCACGCTGGCATGTTGCCAGTTCGGCGTCGGCAGGTGTATACTGTTTTTCCTTTTCCCCCCTCGACTTTGGGGGCTACTTCGTTTTCGTAAAAGTGAGGCGCACTTGTAGTGGTTTTGACCTGGTGAAGCACGTGAAGGCTGAGCCCTTGTGACAACATAGCGTCACGGGTTTTTGCTGTTTCTTCGCCGCAGACTTGATCAGTGCCTTCGTGAGAACGTCACTTGTAACGGCAACGCCGTAAGCCACACGCTGCCGTGACGTCGGCTGGACTTCTTCCAGAACTAGCGGTTGCAGGGCAGCTTCGCAGACACCGTAAACACATAGGAGACTTGTCAGTTTCTAGTCGAGTCAGTAGTCACTTGTAGAACGCATGCACCTTATGCTTTGAGAAGATGAAAGGAATCCGCCAAAAATCGACCCGGTCCCTTTAGCTGCTCCTTCGTTCGTCCCCAAAACGACGAAGTCTAAATACTTAAAAGAATGATGTCCAGTTGAAGATGTTAAATGGTTGAATGTGTTCGCCAACAAAGCGAGTAAAGTAAGGTAAGTGCTAAGAGTTCAGAACAGCTCATTCAAGTTTTGAATGCTTTGTATTTTCCCGACTATCCATACTGTTTCTTTCTTCTTTACTTCCTTTCACCTTGTTTTCAACTTCCTTTTCTATCTCCGCCTTACTAATGAGTAGGCAGGCTTTGTGCCTCTCTCAATGGTACTTGCCAGCCTGCTCCTTCCCATTTCCCTATATGTCTGTGTGTATGGGTGCTTTCGTCTCAAACAACAACAACAACAACAACAACAACAACAACAACAACAACAACAACAACAACAACAACAACAACAACAACAACAACAACAACAACAACAACAACAACAACAACAACAACAACAACAACAACAATTCATTCAGCCTCAGCAGCACCACGTCTGTCACACAGAGTAGCGACTTCCGACGGGGAAGCACTGGCTCCAATAACGGCTTTTGGAACATGTTCTGATTACACACTCCGCGAGGACTTTTCACCGGTGCATACTAATTGTTAGGTTGTCCTTTTTACAGCCTTGCAGCAATTTATTTATTTATTTGGAATACTCTCAATACCTGATGGCGTTACTGAGAGGAGTGGTGAATCGTTATACAATGTTAGATATAGCAGTCGGAATGGATGAATGAACCGGATCGCTGGCGACTGAGGTGGAGAGGTGGTTCCATACGGATGCTGTCTTGGGCAGAAATGAATTGAAGAAAAGGTTTGCGCGGCAACTTGGTACTTGCATTTTGACGTTGGGGTCGATTCCCGATGAAATATAAGGGGGTGATATAAAAAGGTCATTTTTTAAGTTCTGGGTTAGTGAAGTACATTTTAGGAAAGAGTGATAACCGGGCGACTTTCCTTCTTGGTGATAGGTCTGGCAGATGAAGGCTAGTTTTTATGGCCGATAGACTGGCACTGCGGGAATAATTGCATACATTGAAACGTGCAGAGCGATTCCGAATGGCTTCAAGTAAGTATGTTAACTGTGCTGTAGAGGGATCCCAAAAGCATACTCTAGTTTAGACCTTACTAATGTTTTAGGGAAGAGGGCACGCGAGAAAAATTGCGACTTAAAAAACCTAGTGTTTGATTGGCAGAGTTTGTCACGTATTCAATGTGAGTTTGCCAGGACAGATTGTTGGTAATGTGAACCCCTAAATATTTATAGGAAGTGACAAAAGGCAGAATAGAGTTAATTTTGTATTAGAACGCAGACACAGCACTACCGCGAGAAAATGTCATATACTTACATTTATTGACGTTTAATTTCAGTAACCACTGATTACACCCCGAAGAAATGGTGTTGAGGTCGCCAAGACGCCAAGATGGAGACACCTGGGAGGAAAATGGAACCTGAAGAATATGTCCGCTGCAGTAAACACAACAATACTGGCGGCGTGTTTTCTGGCCATATTATTCGAATTGGGAATGTTGTATATGTCATACACAATATTGTGAATATCTCCTTACTGTATGCTTAAGACAGAACCATGAGGATATGTCAATAAATTGCAGTCATAGAGTAGCAGTGATACACCGGCATTTCAATGCAAGAACAGCAACAGCTGCGAGTACCTTTTCAGTTGGACCAGAAGAACGTTGCCGTTACCGATGTTCTATTCGTAAAGCACAGGTTGCGCTCCAACCCATTTCGCTCCTCTCCAAGACAAATATTGCCATTGCGAAACTGAAAAGACAAAGAAAAAATTGTTAATATAAAAATTTTTACACAACTAAACGTGGATGTTCCCAAAGAACATGACCTGCAATATAAGGGAAATGTATTCCAATGTACATTTTCGTATTCAAAAGTTAGTGCACATGAATAAAAACTCCATCGTTAGACTCGATGTGTATTAGAGAGAGAACGCTCTTATTTGAAATGCCGAGAATTGTGCCGGTTTATATACAGGCTCCTGCATGTTACTATGCATAGGAAAGGGATCGAGAAGAGATAAACCATGGGAGGAAGAGGGTGAAAAACGAAGCAAGAAAATATATGGTCATGGTACGTACAGGTGGCTACGACACTGAATGCGCATAGTGCAATGGTGTTCGACGGCAGATGGGGAAGGAGGAGGCGGGGGGAGGGGGCTTAGAGACACATTTATACGCACTGTTCAAGTGATCCCTTGGTGCAAGACAGAAAACACTGCGTAGGACTACGATCCCAGACCTAAAAACAAAACCGAGCTTGCGCACTTGTGCCGCAAGACGACGCGTAAGCGAAAAAATAAAACTGATGCCATTATTCGACAACATAGAAGCTCATGGTACTCACTTATGTGTAGTTTGACATGCCTTCATCATTATAAGTTAACAGCGTGAGTCCTGTCTTTCTTGTGTCTTCCCCATATAACCCCGAACCAAAAACAAGCCCAACTTACCGGCATATTGGCTGCACGTTTGTCTTCATAAACTAAAGATTATTACAACCAATCGAGTGCTCGCAGAATATCACACAAGTTGCAATCAGGAGTGGACTGGCTCCAGAAACTGGTTAGTTACTCAAGGAAGACATTGCTCGAGGAGAGACTCCAGTTTACAACATTCCAGCAAAGTGTTCGAATTATTCCACTTTCCAGCTCTACATAAATGTGGACTAGCACGTTTTTGTAACAGAGGAGTTTGTATTGCTGATGCAGTTGAAGCGGAATGCCCATAGACGCGTAAGTGATTAAAAACACCTGACGTCAATGGTACAGTAACCTCGTGCATACTCTATATGTACTCTACGTATGCACTCTTGCTTTATTCGTTAAAGGGGGGAGAAAGAGAGGTAGGTAGGAGCTGACCAGCTGAGACTCAGATAAAAGACAAGAGAGGAGGAAAGCGACGCTTCATGCACATGTTCACTGTTTATTTGCAGTTCCAAAGCACTGCCACTCTCAACGTGTTTCCAAGCGCACGTCAACGGTTCATTCTGCACCATGTGGTCGCGGACAACGACGGGTTCTCGAGTGCATTTGTTGGGCAAGGAACCGATAAATGCATAAACCCTAGTCAGCGTCAACCTGCTCCTGCCTGTCAACTTGCGAGTTTGCATGCGGCGTTGCCCTTCTGGTCACATTCTCACAGCGTGGCTATAGGCTTCGTAAATCAAGAGACAAGTATTATGCCTGCGCACTTTTGGCGACATTGTCACAGACAACTGGAAGCTGACCAACGCCATTCCTCATATGTATATTTTAGCCGCTTTCCTTGATCTTGTCAAGCTTAACGTTCATGGAGGCCCTCCTCACAATATTCATGAGCGATACTCCGTTTCGTTGCTTTAATTCAGAAGCCTAATACATCAAATTACACCTGAGGCAAACAGCGATGCTTCAGTGGATACTATTAGACAGGTATCTCAGCAAACGAGGGAACTGGTGCTCTGGCAGCGCTAGCGCACAACCTCGACTTCAGTGACGATACTTTATGCAAATTCTATTGGGCGTCTTAATACATCACAATGCCTTCTCCGACAAGGACCGTGCGCCGACCCTTCTAATACGGCTTCTGGACACTGATACAGAAACGCTTGATAGCACTTGCTGTTGGAATGCCCAACTTTCTACAGTTGCCACTGTGTTCTGCTGAGCAAGTTCGACTTACAATATCGGGCTCGAACTGCGCCTAATGAGTTCTTGCTTCCGAAAGGTTACGCTTGAAATTCGACGAGAGGCTCACAAAGCTGTGCTGCAATTTTTGTAAACCACGGGACAAGATTCTAGCCGGTAATACGTGGAACTTTGCGCGGGGTGAGATGTATTGTGCTGTTATTTGCTGTTTTTTATTTCCTTTTTTTATCTCTGTTTCTACTCTTTCCTTTTTTTGTTTTCTCTGGCCTTCAAGGGGGTGGGCGTGGGAAGTCCTTTTTAAGATACAATTGTTAGGCCGCCTCTATTTCGCTCTTGGCGGTGTTTTATACATGTTCACGTGATTAATATTATTAACAGATACGCAGTCAGATTTATACGTAACGAAATTATTAATATTATTGTTTAGTTTGACTACATACTGTATATAATTGAAAAAAAAAGGAAAGGCTAGGGCAGGCTCTGGACAGCCACCGGAAGGCGCACGACGACATTCTGCTCTTCGGGAAGGGTGGGACAAAAGCACAGAAACCGAAACTGTAAAAAGCAGGAAAAGAAAGAGAAAGAAAACAGCAAAACAACCAATCGCTAGGACATGTTTTAAAACCACAACAACAAGAACAACAACAATGACTTCAAAGGAAAGCGACAAAGAGCACGGCAGTAGCAACAGAAGAAAAATTCCTGCAAGTCGCACTATTAGAATCATGTTAAAAATGTGCAATATTTTCCAAAGTCCGTCTCTTGCTAACCAAGAAAGAAAAAGAAAGCTATAAATGGAAAGCCAAGCCAGTATTCTTAAAAAAATAATAAGGAGGGTGCGATGAGCCTGGTCGCGTCGAGATGCATAGCCGCTGAGGTGCAGGCTACGAAACAAAAAGCCGCAATTCAGCCGCACCATAGTAGCATCCCTCTCGTAGTTTCACCTACGGGTGCTCTTGATCGAGTTTCTGGATGCGCTTAACCTTGTTCTTTTTGAAAAAAAAAAAAATCCGAACCACGCTCAAAGGAACAGCGCTTTCTTCCTTTGGCATTCTTTTGTAGTTCTAAGGTGCACACTCTTGTATTAACTGTATTGCTTGTTTTCTCGTTAAAAATGAAGGCTTTATAAAAGATTCACTTCACTTTCTCAATCATTTCGCCATTGTGCAGAAACTGTCGACAGAACGGACAGGCGTGCTTGCTCCCAACCAAACGTCCGAAAAAAAAAATAGCCAGCGCTTTCTTTTTGCGTTTCCTTAATTCATGCAGTCCCTCTTTGTTGACATTTCCTCAGTACGTTTTTCTACAGCTATTTGGGGCATAGCCGTCGTTAACCTGCTTGTCAAAATTTTATGCTATATGAGAAGGCTACAAGACTCAAGTTGGTCTCGTACAGGCTTGCTTTGGCAGCAGCAGGTGATTAAAACCCAAGGAGATATAAGGGTGTTTGCAACGAAAAATCTCACCACCTCATCGCAGGACACCTGGAGGTAAGGTGGTTGGTGCACTAATAAATAAATAAACAAACAAACAAACAAACAGACAAACAAACAAACAAATAAATAAATAAGTAAATAAACTGATATTGAGAATAGGGACGTATCAGTAAGTGGACTAAACGAATAAACAACCATCAAATGAGCGCATGAACAAACCCAAATAACAAACTAGAAAATGCTATCGACGTCAGGAAATGCAACATTTCAGTGCTGCGTGCGAGTAGCCCACTGGAGAAATAAAGAGACGTCTCCATTCACCAAACCTATCCTATATATGTAGTAGTTTCCTTGTGAAATCGCGCGAATATTGTGAATAAATATAAATTTTCCAGCGCGCGCATTCCCGCATAGGCAAGCTGAATTTAAATGTTTTGGACAACCGACTTCTTTAGCGAAGCCCTTATGCACTTACCGCGGTGACCTTTAAGCGAAACCTTGACATCATGCTTCTCCTATGTGCTACATTGTGTTGTCGTTAGGGGCAGTAAATGTAGAGGGCGCAGTCAGTTGACCAACATTAGAGTTACTGTATATGCTACCAAAGGTAGCATATACAGTAACACCTAGGTAGGTAGCAGGTAGGTAGCACCTTTTGTAGCATATACAGTAACTCTAAACAACATTGCACCAGCTAAGGTAGCTTTGTAGCAGATACCTTAACATTGGCGCCTTGCACAGCTACCCGTACTGCCATCTACGTTGAGAGCAAAACATAAACGTTCTCATTTGAAACTCTTTTCCAGCCAAGACACCTGGTAAGTGTGGCCACTGTTTGCGGAAATGGCCACCGAAACTATATTCAAATTTTCCAAAGGTGAGCGCCTCTGAAAGCGCCGTCAACGCTGCGGCGTGCCGTCTGTGCGTTCGCGCCAGTTTCTGCTTTACTGATCTCAGTGTCAGCGAGAAAACGACGAATAAGCCCCCTGAATGTCTTCCATTTATTTTCGACTTGACAAGGGATCTAGGGCCGAATTCCCGAAGGTTTTTCTTCCTAAGGGCTATTTGCGATCGACAAGCCGCGTTTACTAACAACATGTGTGATGTCACCATTAATTGACAACTGCTGTTGGGAACAGTTCTGATGCAAGAACTCTTCTTTAGGACTATGAGCCCCGGGAATACACAGAGCGTTTGTCTTGTAAGCTATTTTTATTATTGCCTGACCGCTTTCGATAACAGGCGATGTCCAGCATAACGTGTGCCTGTAATTCGCTCTTTACAACCAATTCTAGCCTGTGTAGCTTCCTCTGAATACGGGCCTTGAGGCCGAATTCACAGGGTTTTCGTTCGCAAATGCCGTATGTCATTGGAGGGCTGCCTTCGCGGTTCATATCACGATCTCAGCCGTATTATGACTAACGTCACGAATCGCTTGCGTCTGCTTGTGCAAACTGCTTTAAAGTAAGAGCGTTTTTGCGAATACGGGCCAAGTAGCTGATGTATACAGAGGGCGAACAGTGAGGCTAGGCAGCGTGAAAGTTACAGTTATCAAAAATGTTGTGGGAGTGAGCGTAACTGAATATTGGCGTTTTTTTAAAAGAAATTGTAGAAATCGCATGCACAAACGAAAATAGTTCCGTGATATCCAACAAACACTGGCTATTTTATCAGTGTGCTATAGCGTCATCGAATACATTGCTTAATCTGTTATCTGAATGTATGTCTAAGTATGGAAGCCGCCTACATTATATGTAATACGATACTTTACTGAATTACACCAAATAGCAGACTGAGGGTCTTCAAGTCCATGGTATGCCATAATTTAAAATCAGTTATTTCAAGGCAACACGAAATGTTTTACAGCAAACTCCTCGCGCGGCCTTCGACTGTGACTCGTGGTAGGATGATTTTCTAAATGGAATGTCGCAAGAAATGAACTCATTACGAAAATAATGTGCCCACTCCAGTATACATTATCTGCATAAATAAAAGCAGAGCTAACAAAAACAAGTAAGACAATACCAACAGAACATTTTTGCCTACATTAGTACCGGCTATGCATGTTTTATTCTGAATGGTGCAAAACTTTCTTCGTAACGTATTCAATGTCGAGTTTCCTAAATCGACTTACCTTTCATTACTGCGAATAGTTTGGCGCATGCTTCGCAACTATCGCGATCTAAAGCAGAATGACGTTACGGTTTACCAATGTCCTGTTCCTAAGTCGAGCTAGTCAACGACATCAAGAAAAGAATAGCGTGATTCTCCCAAAGGTAAACCTTAAAGCCATAACTCTCCGGTTCGAGGTTCTTAGCAACTGATTCGCGTTCATTTCAAGCCCCTAAGCATTTGACATTTTACGTGCCAGAACATTGCCTTGGAAAAACCCAGAACAAATGTGATTCTCTGATAAGATGCCGTTTGTCTGAAGGCAACATATTTATATTTTTTACTTTTTTTATATACGTCGTCATAAACACAATGGCTCTATCACGCATAAAAAGCGGAGGAATATACCGGGTGTTTCAGCGACTGCTTCCCAAATTTTTTTTTTTTTAAATTGCCTTAGGCAGATATTGCAATTTACAAATTCTAGCCGGGAAGTTAGCAAGGCGGATCCACTTAGAACGAATTCTCAGGATGACACCAGTTTCAAAATATTAATTCCCGAGCTTTGCAGAGAAGTGCATTGGTGTTCCAGTTACTTTTCTGCTTCAATGCATAAAACGACGTTTTGTTAAAAAAGTAAGTGGAACGACAGAGCACTTTTACCGCAAGTTTGACGGCGCACATTTCGTAAATGGTGTCATCCACACAATTCTTTTCAAGCGAATGTGCCTTGGAATCTCACCTGGCGAGAATTTGCAAATCTTAATATGTGCTATAACGTAATTAGTCGAAAACTTAGTTAGTGATGTTTAGTAATTAGTCAGTTATGCATTTCAACTTTCTGTGCAAGTAATGTCCGCTTTTACAAGTAGACCAGCTAATGGGCAAGAATTGTGCTGTCTGCCACATGCAATATTTAAAACCTTTTTGAAAGTTTTCGTCACCCTGTAGATTCAGTTTAGTAGCGGTCTGAAGAATACCAGGCTTCTCGTAACAGTGGCTGTCTCGTCGGCATAAAAGCTTCATTTATCCGTGCTTCCCTTTGGTGAGAAATCGCAGAATACCTTCTTTCGCTTACCGCATGTTCGACTTTATTGAATTCTTTGTCAAACTGCGCGGCACAAAGGGAAGAGTGCAGTGGAGAAATGACCCGGTCTCCAAGGAAAACAGCTGGATGGTTTCCCAGGCAACGTGTGAGAAAAGCGAATAACGCCAAGATTTCGAATGAATATCGCAGAGTTCTCGGATCTCGGGCTCAAGAAACCGCGAATCTCGCTGGTATTTACCGAAATTTGGTGAACAGCAGGCCCTGCGCGCTTTGTCATCGATACGGCTATTATTTCTTCACATCACAGCTTTGATTCCACGCCATGTGAGCAGGCTAGCTTTTCATGAAGGAAGGCTAAGAAGCAACGAACAGTATGAACGGAGTCAACCAAATAAGTTATCGATCTGGTTGCTCTTCGTTTGAAATAGAGAATGTGGGGATGAAAAGACAAATACGTAAATTAATTAATTGATCAACTATGGCAGCAACGATGACGCACGGTTTCACTGTCGTTCACATGAGACGCCGCCATTACGAAGCAGATCAGAGCGTTTAGACCCGTCTGTTTTGAGGCCTGCCAGATTTCGACGAAAAGTAATACAGTTACGGTGAGCGACACTTATTCGTAACACCAGTCTCATTAGCGCCGGCTCTTGGAGGGGCTTGCCTTCATCAGTACAATGTTGCGCATTTGGTCGGTAACGGATGTGGCAGCTCACTTAAGAGGACACATGTACGCCCTAGCTAATGCACACGAAGCAATGCAACGGTGACATGTTCTAGTTTTCGCCACTTGTGTTGCGAAACACCGCGGAACAACAACAAGAACAAAAGATAACGGGGAGTTCATGAAACCCGGAAATTGGGAAGTTGTTGCCGAAGCGACAACGAATTGTCGTCAGTCGTTTTGACGGTCCCGCATGTGCCGCCCAATTTTAAGACTTAAATTTCACTCAACGTCCGACTTAAGCTACACGGCGAGTGGCCATTATTTAGCTGGCGAGAGTAGAAAAAATAGACGCAACAGCGTCTCCTCTTTCTTGCTGCATGTCTTGTTGAAGACTTGTAAGGTATATTTGTTAGAAGTAGGAATGATATAAGTGAGTAGCACAACAACTACATTGTGTATTAGGGCAGGCATTCTTGTTTTCTACATTCCGCGGGTCTTTCTTCATCGGGCTTTTAAGCTTATCCATCACCATAATCATAATAGTCAGCATCATATCATCGCCATCATCGTCGCCATTTTTGTTATCTTTTACTTTCTATAGTGAACTCCATTCTATAGCTCTCTATAGCACCTAATATTAAATAAAATTTGAATGGCTTGATGACGACGATTTTTTTTCATACAGCGCTGTTCTTTCTAGCTCCGGTTTACTCCTGTGAAAATCCAAGTGCTTCCGCTGGTCTTCGCTCCCTGCTCTGTCGTGATGGAAGTGGACCACCCCGCACGTCTGCCGGCGTCGGTGGCGTCAGCGGCGGCCTCCTCCAGGAAGCGGATCGGTCAGTAGAGCGACAGTGATAGTGAGGACACCCATGTTTGGTTTCGCAGCAGTGAGGGTCCTTCCGATGACGACTTCTAGCTTGTGTAGAGCCGCAGAGCGAAGAGAAGAAACACCAGGACGTCTTCATCGTCAAGCACGCAAACAGTAAGACACATGCAGAGGCCAGACGCCAATAGCATCATATTTGTACCCATGCTCCCTACCATAAACATGAAATTACTTAACAGGCAATCTGTGTCGATGTCACTGCAAGCCCTGGTGCCGAACGAAATATTGGACATTCGAGTGAACACCCGACAAAATCTACTGGCGGTTGATGTTCAGCATGCGGGGCCTCTGACTACTCTACGAAGCGTAACAAACATCGATGGCATTCAGGTGCGCTCTTACATCCCTCTGGGATCTGACGTAGTCACCGGCATTATCTATGACGTAGACTTCGCCATTCTTAATAAAGATTTGCCGATTCTTATCAAGCCAGCAAATGATGAGGCCATTGTTGATGTTACTCGGCTAGGCAGTTCACGCTGCGTGAAAATTGCATTCGAGGGTAAATATATACCCTCATACGTTAAAGTGGGACACTTCAGACAAGCAGTCCGGTTTTTCATTCCGAAACCTCCTCAATGCCGCAAATGTATGAAACTGGGACACGTGAGCAGTGTCTGCGAAAATCAGGGCAGCATGCCCCCATTGCGCCGAGCCCCACGCTGCATATAACTGTGGCGCGACTGTAATGAAGTGTTCGAACTGCGGCGGGTCACATGAAGCTTCATCGAAGAAATGCCCACATATTGAGCAGGAAATTGCCATCTTGAAAGAGAGGGTGAAAGATCTTTCATCTCATCACGAAGCCGCCGATAAAATCAGGAAGCGACGTTCCCGTCACCGGCGCTCCTCAAAGAAGGTTGTTGCCTCTGCGACGCGCAAGCCACTGCTTACAGCACTGCCTCCTCCTCTGCCGCCCAAGCCAGGAACTGTGGAAAGGACCACGAAGAACAAGGTCACTGAGAAGACGACATCTGCCGAATCTTGGCCAGCCCGACCAAAACGACAGCATTCATCAACAGTATCAGAGCAAACTTTTGGTGGACTACCTCCGGCGTCTATTATTCGTGATTTGTACGACCAAGAGATGCAGGTGGCTGCAATGCTGCAATCGCTAATTAATACCGTCCGCATGATACTGAAAAAGCTGCAAATGCCAGCAGCTCGAAGTGCTCTGCAAATACTGGATACACTAAATCCAGTACTTGCTAGCATCGTTTAAGCATCATGGCTCGCCCGATAGTACCCTTCCGCACTGAAGTCAAAAGTCAGTCGATCTTTCAATGGAATGCCAGAGGTCTCAAGGCCCGTATGACAGACTTTCGCCAATACGTTTTTACAAATCGCTTCCCCACACTGATTTTGCGTACCAAATACAGCAACTCCCCTCAGATTGTCTGGCTACGAATCTTTCGCCTCGTCCGCATGCGGTGCGCACACCAAAGTAATCGTCCACATCCCCACAAACTTTACATATGTCGCTAACGAGGTAGAGCCTCATTACGGCAACCAATATGTCTGCCTGCATGTCAAAAGAAGGCTGTGTCATTTACACTAATTGGAGCTTACGTATCCCCGGCGGGTCATTTTGATGGCAAAAGACTTAAGAAAATATTGCTAATAGCCAATGGCCTCTGCGTTATCACAGGTGACTTTAAGGCACATCACCAGCTATGGGAAGACACAAAATTGACTACAGAGGTAGGAGTCTTGCCTCCTTTGCCGCCGACCGTGATATGTGCTTTGTGAATAACGGCAGCCCTGTATTTCTGCGAGGCACAACCTGTAGTAACTGCTTGGACTTTGGTGTCACGGCAGTTTGCCTCGAGCGTCCAATGGTTTACGGACTAGAAACACACGGAAGCGACCACATTCCAACATGCATAAATGTTAGTGGAGTTGAGCGATGCTCCTTTACTGTCTTGTGTACAGTAGATTGGTCAAGGTTTAAGAAGCATATGGATGACGCATGTCGGGAAGGCCTTTCACACAATATCGAAAATCTAATCGCAGAAGCAATGAAAGTATTCATCTGCTCTCTTACAAGGTCAGCAAAGTGAACAGACTCGCATATAGAACTGGAAAGGCTGCGTGCGGCATGCCGACAGGCGCAGAGAAGCTATCGACGCACGAAATCCGTGTTGGATCTGAGGGCTTCACGACGCATACTAAAGAAGGTCCAGCGTGGTATGGATAAATTGGAAGACAAGCGATTGAAAACTTTCTCAGTCACTTGATGCCCGAAAATCTCTCTCGCGCATATGGAGAATGGTTAGGGGTCTTCGCTCATGTCCGCATCAAAGGAAGCCATTTGCTGCACTGGCCGTCTACCAACTCGGCTCGGAACTTGAAGTGGCTGAAGAGTTCTGCACACTGGTTGCTGGGTCCGTGGTCATCATTACTGATGGACCATGAATGAGATCCCTGAGGCACGTGTACCAGAAATAAACGTGCTGTTTTCACTCGAAGAGCTCGACGCTGCGTTGGTGACCTGCAGGCGTTCTTCGTCACCAGGACTAGATGACATCACGTACGCTGCTCTATGCTACCTTGGATATGACGCACGTGGTGAGCTGCTCAACTACTACAATGAGTCTTGGCACAATGGCGTCGTTCCTAAACAATGGAAATCAAGCCGCTTGAACCCCATTCTGAAACCTGCATAGATCCGCTCGATCTATCATCATATCATCCGATTGCATTTTACTTTCAGAAATTCAATTAGTTCAGTGACGCCTATGCGCCACGTAGAGCAACTTCGTGGTTCTGGATGATTTTTCTCCCGCGGGCAACGATGCCGACGCCGACGCTGACAACGTATTTTCTGTGACACGAAGCTCTTAACGCTTGCGTTAGAATAAAATACCCAAATGCAGGGCGCGCACACACATCGCATCCGGCTGTTAACCAAGTGTAAAAGTTATTGTCGCAGTAATCTAGTTCTATCATTAAGATGGCTGAAGTTTAGTGCCGATATTTCTAGCTATAGTTTTAGACTGACTAGACTTATTTTCCCGCATTTCTAAGGACTAAAAATCGTAAAATTCAATTCTTCCCGAGCAGAACGTTTAGACCACTACATTTGTTATTACAGCCGCAACCAAGAGAGCTCACTGTTCGAAAAAGTGCCCCGCAAGCGGTGCTTTAGGGGTATTAACGCCCACAAGAAGATGGCCTTGGATAACGCCTATCTATAGCCAGGTTTCAATTGTGTCGATTCCAAGTATGTCCGACGGAGATGTTAATCCATGACGAAAGCGATGAGGGTCGGCTACTACTATGCATGCAAGGTCGATTCAAATAGGTCGCGAAGCTACGGGCGAAAAGCGGTTCAGTACAGATTGTCACCGACATCAGCATGGGGGGTTATGGGAGCAGCGATTGAAGCGCGACTATGTTTGGAGGGAACAAACATTGCGAAAGAAAAACGCGTTTTTTAATTCAAACGAGACACAGTTAGATTCATTCAACGAAAATAAAATTCCTAGTCATTTTTATATATTCGTGACGAGTTAAGAAAATACAAGTTTAATTTTAATATTATTAATACATGCATTTCTTCTCAGCGCCCATCGCTACAGGGGGCGTTGACGCCACTATCACTCGCAATGCAATGCACGTCTTGAAATGGGCAGAAAGGCGCACTCGTAAAGTTCACCTGTTGAAATACGCCCCCCTCACAGTTTGTGCTTTCTTGCTTGTCGAAGTTTGTCTGAATTTGGTGACGTGGGTAGCTTCATCGCTTCTTAATCTGTTCAGTTAAAAGGAGTGAGTTACGACCGCCAGATAATTGTGTAGTTGTTTTCGTGAGACTGCGCTGGCCGACGGGCTTGGCATCCGACAATAGGATCAACACTATACACCTAAAGCTTTCGTCGGCCTCCAAAGAAAGTATGCTCTGTGCAGGGATGCGATTTCGACAACCGTACGGCTGGCTTCTTCCTGCATCGCTTTCCACGCTGAAAGCTCGAAACGCCCATCAAGTCGAATGGCGGGGCATTTGAATATATAGCTCCAAAGGAAGGACAACAAAACAAATTTCGCGCCTGCGAAAACAAAATGACGTCACTTCTGCTTTTAACGGACATGGCGTCACATTATTTTTTCGTCCGCCGGAAGTGTTCCCACCACATACAGATGGCGCTAAGCCCCATGAACCGCCGATGGACCACCATGTTTTGAACGTATGTGCTCCTATGAAAGCTTCGCTACCAGGTATATTTACCTTGATGCATGCATTACGCTGGCGGCAGCTTTCGCTCGTATGTCGTCGGTATCAGGGTATCGTTCTCACGCAAGACGCCCTTGTTCTATCTGAAACAATGCGAACTTTGTCGCCAATTCGATAGCAAGACAGGCGTGCCTCAGAACGCGCCGAACGTATCGTCATGTGCAATCTCGGGCCCGCGTGAGGACCAGCCATTGTTCTGGAAAGGCCGGTGACGTCCGTGCGCATAACGGACCGACCTGAGCCGCGATCACGGGAGGCTGCCAACTGCATCCATGTTGCTGAATTCCGCCATGTTAGTGCTTTGAGCCAATCAGTGTTGGCGTTGCCGCACGCTCAGCCAATCAGGGCTGGTATAACCCGAAGATTCCTCTCGCTCGATTCTGTGGAAGTGGTGCAAGCAACGTGGCTATTCGGTAATGCCGCAATAGACTACAGGACGTTTCACTTGAGCCAAACATTGCCCCACGTTTCACTTGAGCCAAACCATGGACAAAACCATGGTAATGTTGTTTTCTGTCGCTTGGAGATACTCAGATTTTTTAAATTCTTTTGTATGCTCCCTAATTAGATAATTCGGCAGTCTTAATTAATTATTCAAGTTTTTACTTATTATAATTAGATTAAACGTGTCAATGAGAAAGTTGTAGAGCAGCTTGAAAAACTTCGATACAGCTTTCTGTTGCTCAATACGTGCTACGTAAAAGTGCTTGTCCGAGGGTGAAAGAAGCCGCGAATACACGCAAAATTGCCGCGCGACTGGCCGCTCGAGGCACTTTGCGTGTATTCACCGGCTTCTTTCACGCTGAGAAAAACACTTTTATGTAGCCCGTATCGAGCAACAGAAAGCTGTATCGCGAGTTTTTCATGCTGCTCTGCAATTTTCTCATTGACAATATTCCTCTAGAACAATAATTGAAAAGTTTATTTATTAATTAAGACTAAATATGTAATTAGGCGGAATGCAAAAATAATCTGAGTATCTTGAAGCGACGGCATACAACGTTGCCTTGCTGCGGTTCAGCTACGTGGAATTTGCATATCTTTAAAGTTCGGGTCAAATTAATTGAAACACCCTGTATGCCAGTAAAGCAGGCATCCTCGGAGCTTGAGCAGTGGCGTTATTACAGTAAGTGCTCATTCTGGTCTAAGGAAGTTAGAGACCACTTTGAGAGCCCTCAACAGGTCTCTATTGCAATAAAGGAAACCCAGAAAAAAGAAACGAAAAAAAAAGGGGGCACGCGCGTAACGAATTACCTTATGGTTGCCGGTTTTTTGCTGAACTTGTTTTTTTTTTTTTGTCTGGTCGGATAAACATAACCATAAGAAAACTGGCGATGTGCTGTCACTTCGTTTTCCCTGAGGCACGCTCTTCCGAAGACAGCTGTACGGTTTCCTTGTCCAAGACGAACGGAGGAGTGTGCGCGTCACGGCGAAGAACGTACGAAGAACGTACGAAGGTAGCGATTAGCGACGATAGCACTTTGCGTCTGCGTCCTAGCTTGTATTTGTTACCTCCTTCCTGCGTCATTAACACCGATATCCAGTGAAGACCTCAAGGAAGAGTAGTGGAACAGTATGAAGCGCTGACGGAAAGACGCGATGCGGCTTGTGGCACGCTCACCGAGCCCTTGAAGGACGAACACGGCTGCACTGACGTACTCTTGCCCGCAGTGACCAGAAATTGTCGGTACGCAGTGCGACGTTTGTTGGTGAACGCATCAAAAGTGAAATGAAATGTTAATAATGGGCTGGGATTAGGACTGGCAACATAGTGTGACGAACGTGTACCGCAGAAACAGCTTATCAATTTTTGCCCCCTGTCCTCTGCTTGCGTCGACCTCTTTGCGATAAATTTTATCGTAGCAGCTAGAAATAGCTTATCAGCATCGACTAGCTTTCCAGAGTTCGTGTGCTGTAGTTTGTGAATTACTTGGAGCGTAAGCAGGTGTGAGGGGGGGGGGGGGACGTGTTATTGGGACCCTCATTTGCACATCTTGTTCCTCCTCAGGTTTCTTCGACCTAGCTTGTGTGATTCATTGTTTTGCATCTAAATTTTCTTTTTCGAAACATGTTAAAAGCCCACATGAAGAGAGCTGTTCTCGTAACCATACAGCGATTCTCTTCTGATGCAATCCGCCTCGGTGCTTGAGCGGCTACAGTGTTGCGCTGCTCAGTACGTGCAAGAGGTTGCGCGTTCAAATCTTGGCCGTGGCGGCCGCATTTCGATGAAGGCGAAATGCGAGAGCGCGCCTATGCCGTACATTGGGGGCACGTTAAAGATCACCTGGTGGTCAAAATTAACTCGGAGTCCCCCACTACGGCGTGCTTCATAATCAAATCGTAGTTTTGGCGCGTAAAACCCTATAAGCCATCCATTCATTCTTCTGTTGCCTTGTGGCGGGCCTATGTGCCGCTCCCTCCGAGATGTCGCTAGTAGCAAAGCCCCCGGCAATCTGTGTTACCAAAACCACAGCATCCCGCTTACTAGAAGAGAGGTAGGGGCACGACATTGCAGGATTGCAGGAAAACGATGGGCAAATTACGTTGTTAACAAATGGCAATTACGCTACTCAGCACCACACGCCGCTGCCAAACAAGCACTTGCGCTTTTTTTTTTCCGCTTGGAAATTCCATGATTTCTGTACACTGCCAGCCTCGCCTGAAACGCCATGTCCTCGCAGTTGGGACTGGGGGATAAAGAAAGAAGAAGAAAAAAAGAAAGCGTATATGCGCTCAAATTGTGCTGTGCGGGCAATTGCCGTGAAGCATCATTTGTAGCGATGAGAAAATGCTGTCTTCGTCATTGCGGGCGAACTAGCCGCCTAGCCGGATGGCTCGTCCTCTGCCACGATGAAGCGAACGATGAAGTTTTGTCACGCGAACGATGCAGTGTTCGTGTTTTCTGGAACGTTCCCAGTGGAGCACAACATCGAAGCCCCACCTACTTCGAGTGCCCAAAGCCGATGATCGTTAGGGCGTGTTCTCGTCTAAGCGTACACTTGTGTTTACACGGGAACGTGTTTGCGTTCATTGTAACTTTCGCGCAGCATATTATAGTTTCCGGGACGGCACACCTGGCCTCGCACGTAGTTAGGGGGCAGTTATGATCGTACACAATTTGAGTTTCATCAAAGAAATGGCATTTTACCATTCAACGCTTTGAGCACTCACATTGCGTCCTTTGTCTTCCATTCTTTGTCTTCCTTACTTTTTTTCTTTTTAGTAGGTAGTTCGTTTCAACTTTTGTTATCTTGATTAGCGCTACTGTTTTGGATGGTTTGGACAGTGTAAACTCAGCGCTGCTTCGGTTTTTTTTATTTCTTTTCCTTTTTTTAATTTTTAGTCTGGCGGTCTTTTTCTGCTTCGTCATTTATAAGAAGAAACCGGAACGGCGAAGACCATTTTATTCTTTTTCGTATATTTCCCCTCTTAGCCCGAGGGCGCTACAGCAGGGGAGTTACAAGCTTTGTAAAAAGAACACATCTTCATCACACTGCACATCTTTTGCTCTTCAGACGCCGGTTGATTCCACTGATCGATAGTTTAGAAAGAAAAGAAACATTGCGTACAGGTTCGTCCTGGCCTGCTATTCCCAAATTTTGTACTTGTGGATATATAATGTGGCTGTTTTAAGTAAGTTTCGCTATGAATTCCAGTTTTGTTATTAGATATTTGGCATATAAAAATTTTAGCCATAATTTTTTTTCGGCATGGCGAAAGCGATTCCCAATTAATTTTTTTTCCTTTCAGTGCAATTACAGTTCCTACCTTACTTGCACAAGACGAACCTGGCGGCTCTGTTCTGAATTTTTGTCTTGTTTATTAATCAGGGATGTTTAAGATGGGCCCAAAAGAGGGGAGGCGTATTCCAAAATAGTCAGAGATACGCGAAGAAAATGCTTGCATTTGAATTCATGCTTTTGCTATCCTCTCAAGAGGGAAAACAATTTTTAATAAACTTGTACAGCGCGTACGCCCTAGCACGTCAGCACACATCGCACCCAGGATTAATGTATA
The DNA here is from genome assembly GCF_050947875.1 of Dermacentor variabilis. Classification (NCBI taxonomy): domain Eukaryota; kingdom Metazoa; phylum Arthropoda; class Arachnida; order Ixodida; family Ixodidae; genus Dermacentor; species Dermacentor variabilis. The sequence goes on along the minus strand of NC_134571.1, from coordinate 89,397,729 downwards.
CATTATAGATAAGCTTTTAGATTATAGATAAATATTATAAATAAGCCCCTATGCGGTGAAATTTATCAATCGAAATTATCACGCTGATAAAAAGCTTTGATACAATGTTTGAAGTGCACTGGATCACGAAACAATGTCAAACGAAACCGCGCCGTAATCTAACACGTGAACTAGCGTTCACAGTATCAACGCGGTTGATCTCCGATCATTGGTACCCCCGCCTGTATGAGGACAGCAAAACAGTGGTATCCGTCACGTATGAAACAAGAAATCTGTGGAATACACAAATGGGTATTGCAACAAGCACCATCATCACTGGTAGTCGTAAACGTAGCGTGTTACAAATGATATTGATTAGGCGTCATCGAATAACAATAATCAAGATATTCCGAACAGCAAGCTTTAAGAAACGCAAGCGTGTAAGTACAAGAAATACCAAACAGAAGGTTGTACACACAATACTACTATCTTCGAATTCATATTAAGATCAAAAATAGCATAAAAATGTACTTTAATCTTATGGAAACAGCGGTTTCAGATCAATTAGAGTTATATTCGCTATACTCGCACGAACACTATTAAAATATTTTGCCATATCAGGAATAACTTTGTATAGCGTGTAGCCGCCCCAATCGTTCCACGACCGCGGCACTAACTGACGGTTACAGCGTGCATTCTTATATTAATGATCAGTTTTACGTTGTGTAACTCGGAAATATGAGAGCAAATTGTTGGAAGAAGCTTACGTTCGCTTAGGAATGCGCCGTTACAATGAGCTTAAAGCCGAAGAGTTATAACATCAAGTACACCTGAAACATTTCTGTCGTCTCCGTAGTTCCTTAACAAGCCATTACGTTATTTTTGTTTTTCTGGTGAACTAAACACACAATTTGAAAGAGTTCACGGCCCCCCAAAAATATATGTGTATAAACATAATAATAAATATCACTGCTCATATGCCTTGTGTGCAGCTAGGTAAAACTGAAGTCTACTTCGTACATTTCCGGTTCACTTCATCTTTCCTTAAATATTTAAGAAAAAAGGCGCTATCATGCAGATACCACGCTTGTATTAATTTACAGCCGCAAGAAGCACTGGTTGTTGATGTTTTTAATTGATGGACTCGACACACGTAGTTCGTGCCTAGGAAGGGCGACATGACACCTTCTAACAATGGTAGAACGAAATAATAGAATTGCAATAGAGAGCACAGTGTTTGAAGCAGAGCGTGTGCACTGTGTGAGCGTCCTGCGTATCGCCCTTTATTGTCCTTTCGCACGTGGTGTCGGCGCTTTCCCCTTCCAGGATATCATTCACCATATATCACAGGAGATTTCTTTGAAAGGCAGTTTCAGGGCCACGGAAAGCAGCGCCGAGAGCAGCGCGCTACCGCGCAGCTGCCGAAATGCCGCGAATTTCGAAGAACAAGCAGGAATAGCGTAACGCATGGAAAAAGCCGCACCTTTCTCCTCTGCCAAGACGCAACATGTGTACGTTCTTAACCGCCACAAGCATCGGCTTTCTTTCTTTTTGTTGAAATTCTCCGGCGTTTCTAGGAAAAGCGGTAGAGAGAAACCGATCAGTTTACGGTATAGCAGGGACTCGAGGGTGCGCTCTCGATCATGCAAACATTCTTCCAAGGCAACCTGCGTCTTCGAGAAACATACCCGGCCTTCAGATGCCTCACTGATGCGCTTTTATGGCCCAGCATACGCGGAACCGATAGCGTCGAGCACACAGTGGTAAAAAAAAAAAAAAAAACGTCACAAGAGGGAATAGGAGGCTTTCCATTACTAACGGTACCTTCCATGCCCAAGGCCTCGACACACTTAACCACTATAGAGGGTCAGGAGCTCGTAAAGATTCATGTCTAACCCCGCGTTTTGGCCGCCTTACTTCGCCGAGCTGCAAAGTATGAACAGCCGACTATAAGGCCGGCGTCGGGGATCGATCGTGTGCCGAAGCGTCCGCGAGGTATACTTGTCTATCGCGGTTTGTCACCGCACGTAGCAGGAGATATCACGGGAGGTGATTCTGCTTCTTTGCTTGTCCTCGGGCTTTCTAATCCTTGAACGTCAGGCGTATAGCGCCGTCGTTACTTGCGAACCTCGGGCACGGGGACGTGCTACGACTGTATGCCCATTGCGCGAAGGCGAATGGTGGTCGAACCACGGCATTGTTCAACGACATACAATAGGACGCGCTGTATACGTCTCGTATACGCCGTCGTCCTACACCGACAGGGTTAATGAGTCAATAAATCGTGTTTCCGTGGCACGCAGAGGCCGAGTTGGTACAAACGAGAAAATGATTACTGAGGCTTCACCCCTCCCCCTCCCGGGAACAAGAGCGAGACAAAGATGCCGCTTAGGTGCAAGGACTCGCATTTATTTTGACTTGGTATCGACAGTAACAACATATATTCTGTAGACTACATTGCAGGTTATTAACTGCTTAATTTCAGGAATTGCCTAATTCAGGAAACTGACTAATTTCAGGAATTGAAAAGGGGAGGCGAATTATAGGAAAGAAGTTTAATGTGAATAAAAGAAACTAAGGATGTCGAATACGAAAGCAGAATCCATGTGTAGATTCCACGCAAATGTGAATGCGTGCGTGAAAGCTTTCGTCTATGTGCATGTTTATTATTACTATTTTTTATTTGCAGATTCTTCACATGCTTCATGTAGGAGTATTATGTGAGGAGGACTAGACAATAGTTCTTGACAAGAACACGAAAACAAACAAAATAAATTCAAGAGCCAGGTATTATACAGTGGCAAAATGTAGTATATATGGTGAAATATTGTAATAATAAAATGGTTAGTATGTATTATACAAATTTGAGTGGGCCTGCATGATATCCTTATAAAATGCGTAAACATGATGTCAACTGATCATATGGTTAGCGAAAATAGTCATCGATGGCGAGTACTTTATTTCTAAATGCTACATGGTCATCAATACAGACGAGATCATCAGGAAAGTTATTTCATTGGCTAGTTGCACATGGAAGCGCTGATGCGTTAAAGGCTTGGGTGCTGCCGCAAAGACGAGTAAAACTATGTTGACTATGAGGCCTGCGAGATATGTGATGTGGTTTTGATAGGATCAAGGTATTTCCGTGCGCGCTATAGACTATCTTGTGCAATAAACGGAGAATGGCTATCTCCCTGCGTGAGTCTAAGGATGGTAGCGATAATGAAGTCTTCATGTTAGTCACACTGGAGTGTCGGTTATAGTCTCGAGCGATGAAACGTGCAGTAGGATTTTGCGCAGATTCCAGTAAGTTGATTAGATAGGTTGGGTGAGGTGATGAGATGGATGGTGTAGTGTTTTCACGGGGTGAAAACCGCAGCCGAAGGAAGAGGCGTAAGCAGAACCAAACGTAGTTTATTCCATGACAGCTCGTAGTGGAATGCGGCCCTGTGCCCGCATGACTGGGCTAATATATCAAGCTGTCGCGATAGTCGCGCCGCCGCTATCGCTCAAGCGGCGATGATAACACAACAGATGGTGCATATTCGAGTTGTGGACGAACAAATGTCAGGTGTGCTAGTTTCCATGTTATGGAAGGTGTCACAGGAAGATTACGTTTCAGGTATCCTAGTGTGCGTGATGCTGTGGTAGTAATATTTTCAATGTGTGTTGACCAGGAAAGATTAGAAGCGAAATTAATTCCAAGGTGCTTGTAGTTGGGCGTTACCAATATATAGTTGTTGTTAAGATATTACATGTAAGCCCAGTTTGACTACTTTCCGTTGAACGTGATCCCTTTGCATTTGTCAGTGTTAACTGTGTACATTGTGTTAACTCCAACTGTACACTGCGTGTGTGCTTGCGATTATGGATGTACGGAAGTTTGTGTTTGTATGTGTGTGTGTGTGTGCGGGTATGTGTGTTTACCGATGACATGTACAAGTGAGAATATAGTGAACCTGCAAAGTGGCGCAGTGGGCATTTCATTATTACACACAGAGAGAGGCCAATGAAAAGCACCTACTCGTAATGACGCGAACAAGGGAGGCAGGATAAAACAAAACAAGCAAGCAGATCAAGTTAGAGTGTAAGAGTCATGCAAGCACTATGTCCAATTAAGGCTGACTTAGCATTTTATGCATGCTTTCCAAAGACTTGTGTATAGGCCTTGTTCAGATGCTTCTCTTCTGTTTTTTTTTTTTCCTTGTAACAGCAAACTCTGCAAAGGCAAGCCTCAGTCCTTGAATACATGCTTTCAGAGTTGCCGCTCTTTTTACAACTGCCTTTGTCAAAATAGCCGCCGTGATCATCCATCAACCAAACTTATGCGCAGAATATTGCCATGCATATCCGCAGGAAGTGCACTCCGTAGGCAGAGCGATCGCGTGTTTTTCCGAATCCAAAAGGCAAAGTGCATCGACATTTTTATTCCCCGAGTAAAAAGCAACACCTGAGATCGTTATTCGCGAACTTCCACGTTATAGCGACGTGAAAGCAACACACATTGTGTAGCAAATCTGGTGTTCGTTTAGAGAGCAGCTGAAGAAGCCGCACGTAAGTGAATCGGATTTCCGAAAAACAGCCGGATATTGAACCAAAGGAATGAACCGCGAGACGACAAGATCGGCGAGAAAGGAGGGGGGGGGGGGAGAAGAGATTACAAATGCGATTTTCACAAAAGTGCGGTGTACGCTATGTATAGTCGCAAACACAGGCGAACTCGAACATGGAAGAACATTCTCATATCCAGGGAAACTGAAGCTATGGCTGAATGAGAAGCTTGGGGTTGTTTAAGGAGAAAATGTCAATAGAGGTCGAAACATTGAGGGAGCATTTTGATCTTTCTTCAAGGTGAATTCACACACGGGGCGCGCTTTTGACCAAACATTTACGTATGAAACAACGCATGGTGACAGAATTTTAAGAAATAACGTCAATGTTTGTGCAGAACATCGATAAATGAAATTAAGGAAATAATACACTGAGAAGGGGAGCCTTAGAGTCTGGGTGCCACCTGCCGGAAGCTCTGATGAAGTGGCCTCGTGGTTCACGGAAGACGGCTTTATATAGCTAGGCCGCACTTTTTCCAAGAAAGCCTTTCCTGTGGAGGAGCCAACAGAAAGCAGACTACAGAGTGGCTTGGCCAGCAAGCAGACAACGGTGACTTTAGCTTATCCTGCTCTCTCACTCTTCGAAAGCAAACAAACAAACAAACAAACAAACAAACAAACAAACAAACAAACAAACAAACAGACAGACAGACAGACAGACAGACAGACAGACAGACAGACAGACAGACAGACAGACAGACAGACAGACAGACAGACAGACAGACAGACAGACAGACAGACAGACAGACAGACAGACAGACAGACAGACAGACAGACAGACAGACAGACAGACAGACAGACAGACAGACAGACAGACAGACAGACAGACAGACAGACAGACAGACAGACAGACAGACAGACAGACAGACAGACAGACAGACAGACAGACAGACAGACAGACAGACAGACAGACAGACAGACAGACAGACAGACAGACAGACAGACAGACAGACAGACAGACAGACAGACAAGAACAAAGTAAACAAGAAAAGTTCCAGAATGGCCGCCCGTCATCCCAAGAAGCGGCTTCAGCAGAGAGGCTGTTCAACTTTGACTTCGTCTCGCCAAAAGGGGCAACGAACCGCGGAGGCCATGCGCCTCGCTTGTGGCCTCTCGTCAAGACAAGAAGCTGGGCCGACGGCTCCGAGAAAAATCAAAAGGAGGCAAACGGAACAGCGGCGCTACCAGCGGCATGCTTACCATTGAGCAAGGTCTCTAAGACCTTGCTCAATCCCTTCTGCACGTCTATCATAATATCACCTCGCAATTTTGGCCTCGAGAAGAGATGAGTAGCGCTGATTCGCAACTGGGAGGCACCGAATTTCACGTGCTGTTGCCCTAATTCACCACAATTGAGGGCTAAGGATGCTTGTAGGCGAACGAAAAAAAGGTATACCTTTGTACTTTCTGGCCTATAACGAGGTCTCAAAGACCCGTGATTACGATCTTTAGTTACACCTTACCTCTACCGCCTTCCCAAGGAAGAAAAAAAAAACTATATTTCGGTATGCCGACGCAGCACAGCTGATTATCTCGACGATTTAAGCAGCTGCATGTGAATAAAGAAATCATTTCATTTCATTTCATTTTATTACCTTAAAGACCCCTTGCGGGGTATTACATAAGGGGTGGGTGGTACAAAAATACAGGAGGTTGCCCACTATCTTATTTTGAAGACAGAATACTCGTTACTTCATCCACGAAGGCAGATGAGGTGGTGATGGCAGCGACGTGGTGGGGAAGGCCGTTCCAGTCTTTAGCTGTACGATGAAAAAATGATGACGAGCAGGTGACAGTGCGCGCGCTAGGGCGAGCAACATTTAGTGATCAGATTGCAATGGACCAAATTTTTTGACCCATCCACATGTTTGGATAATTCCATTGCCTTGACATTCTTAGAAGACTAGTGTCGAACTAGATAAGCCATTTCAAAATATTGATAAAGACGCATGGTTGGCAATGCTGCACAAGTTTATGTAAGGTGAGACAAGCGCTACCTTCTGCCACTTCAGTGACACAGACGGAAATAGCCACCGTGGTGGCTCACTAGCTCTGGCGTCATGATCTTAAGCACGAGGTTGCTGGTTCAAGTACCGAAACCAAAAGCCTTAGTCCGTTGCACACGTTGATTGCGCGTTGAAGAACGCCAGGTAGATAAAATAGCTCCAAGCCCTCCACTTGGGCTCCTTAGTTAGCCCAGAAGTAGCTGCGGGAGGTTTACCCCTTCTTTCCTTCTCTCTCTCTCTCTTTACTTCTTAGTCTTTCACGTCCCCCTCCCCCAGTGCAAAGTAGCAAACCGGATTTTTTGTTCTAATTAACCTGTTTGCCTTTTTTACTCTTTCATCACTCTCTCCTAAACCACGCAGTATCATTTTAAACATTCTATACGTGGCGAATTCTCGTAGAGATAAGTGTGAAAGGGAATGTCACTCCGCGCGAGAATGACCACACGTATATATCCAGTGTACTGTAGCATAGCAAACGAATGAGACATAGGGGACTCAACCGTAACCTTAGAGATAGCCTCTGAGTTTTGGGCGTCGTAGGCGCCAAAATCGGAGGTAGTGTCAGCTATGCAAACATCCAAAATCTTATTCGTACTGCGCGCCATGGTAACCTTCAGTAGGCGGAGCGTTTCACTCACCATTCACAAACCTTGGCGGCGGATGTGGAAGATCCTTTGTGCCGCAGGCGTCACGAGTACGTGATCTCTTTGAGTAGAGCATCGCACGCGTAATGCGAAGGACGTGGGATCGTCCCCCACTTACGTCAAGTTGTTTTTCATCCACTTTCGATTCCATTAATTTATAATTTCTTTATTTCAATTAGCCAGTACAAGTAATTTTCCCTCTGTTGGCCTTGGTGTTTTGTTTGTTGTCTTCTTATGATATAATTAACAAAAATCGGGCCCCTCGGTTAACCCCCTTTCTTCTCGTTCATTACATAACGAGGGTCTCGAACCCGAGAACATTGATACCTTTAGGTAGCATGTGTGGGTTTACTGACCAGTTGCCTTCACCCAAAAAGATCACGTACTCATGACGCCTGTGGCAGAAAGGATGTTCCACATCCACCGCCAAGGTTTGTGAGTGGTGGCGCTGGCTAACACTCCCAGGGTTAGTTCTAGTAGCAACACATAGACGACCCAGAAAGTGGATGGGAAGAAGGCGCCGGTGGCAAGCTGTTTTTTCATCCACTTTTCATTCTCCAGGTATCCAGCAGTCTGCTGCTGCAGAACACAAAGAGAAAATCAGCGGCAGTTCCTGCGATTGTATTTGGCAACTTTTGATGTGCTTTTCCATCAGAAGAATTAAGGCTCCGTCACACTTAATAATACTTCTCGCTCGTGCGTTATTCGAGTGCAGTCATTAAGCAGGTATAGTGACACCCAGTCGTCACACATAAATGAGGGTGAAAAACTGCGTAATCCATGAACTAGCGAGGAAGACAAAAGGGAAAGAAACAATGCGCACAGCGGCTGGGAGCACTTTTCTCGCATTCTTAGAATTTGTGTATTGTGTCCGCGTTCCTTACGCCATTAATTAACGTACAACTCCTTAATCACGACGCCGCTTGCTTTCTCGCTGCCTGCAACGCCATTGTATTACACGCAGCCGGGGCTCAGGTTTCATTGCTCGTACATTGACCTTATGCGGGTTTCGCCATCTGCAGTACACGTACTTGCCACGTGCAGCCGCGCTTTCTGCGTCTCACAGCCGCGTGAGGAAGCGCGTGATCTCTTTCCCTAACCTTCTTGTCTCGCCCAGAGTGACGTAAGCGGTGACGTCATCCGGGAGTCCCCAATCGATGGCCTCCAGCGGCAACAGCGCGCACGGGTCCGTCAGGTTGCCCGCCGGTTTCCCGAAGGTTCCTCTCCGTCCGGGGAAAGCCGCAATCTGTCGCTGTGATCGCTATAGTTCTGCGCAGTGCTTGGAAAGCTACACGGACTGCGCTTGTATGGACGGCAGTCGTCTTGAAAATACACAACTTGTCGACAACGAATATACAACTTGACGCTTGACCTTTCGCAAACGCTTCAGCGCACTGACGCGTACACGATTTTGGAGATGGTAAGAATACTGCGTGTCGTGCACACTACTTCTCATTTCTCATTCTGAAACATTGAATCATGAACGCATAATTATCTGGAAATTCTCTGCATGATGCAGAGCGCTTATTTGACAGCGCGCCCTACGTTCGTTGCCAAACACACAAACCAGTCGCGTACCGAAGATGCTTCTTCGAACTACGTATGTTATTCGCACGCATTTTACCCCTCATTCACTCACTCTGTCGTGAAGTTTCATTACGCAATGGACGTGCAGGCAGGAGAAGTGCTAACCATGACGAATGCTGCGACTTTGTTAATGCTGTAGTGACGTTACAGGAGTGTCATAGTACGAGGAGACCTAAATGCGAAGGGCCTTCTTTCCAAAATACGAACTAAAAATTGAAGTCGTAGTAAAGGAAGTGCGTTTGAAGGGGAAATCAAGATAAAGTACTAAGAGTAGGAACATACATCGTTAGAGAGCCACTGGACTGAAAAGGAAGAATAAAGAGCCTGGGAACTCAGTTTAAAAGGATTTCCTCCGTTTTATGTGTGCCCTGTCAAAGATAGTTTGCTACTCGGAACACGAAAGCTCTGGAGTATATAGGGTAGAAGAGCTTACATGACGACGAGGAGAAAGGGAAGAAGAAGGCGAATGAAGAAATAAAGAGGAGAATAAGCGAAACCCGATCTCCCTTAACCAGAATAAATGCCCCGGTAGCCTTTACCAATGCTTTGCATGGGCCGAAGCGGTTGTTTACACTGCCGTCGACCCGAAAAGTAGTAACTAAACTTCCGCTTACTCAAGTTGTTGCACTCGGTTATCGTCACGCGTTGAATGAAGCAGCCGAAATGGGGCGTTCTTCTTCCAGGGTAAACAGGATTGGTAACCGTAATCAGACGTAAATCTCCTCACTCACACGACTGGCTCTCAGTGATCAGAGTTGCACTGTCCTTGTCACGGGGCTTTGCAAATGCTGGCTGGAGTCTGAACGGTGATCACTAATTGAATTGTGAAGAATTTTACGCAGGAACGTTCGAAAATCACAGATTGCGTTCCGCCGGTTGCCACAGTGCCTGCCCTATTTAACAAGGTTCACTTACCTTTGGTAATTATTTAGCTGCTTTTGCACTTTACTACACGCTTTAAGGATGTTTTAGGCATCGCAAATGTTTTCTCGGCTTTTGCCAACTTTCACCTTGGTACATCTCGCTTGACGGTTAAAATGTATCTGAAATTCACGATTAGGCTTGTAGCTGCTTAACCAGCATAGTTGAGCGCTCAACGCCTGACGCTGTCGTGCGCATTTGCTGTGCCTATAAGCAGCGAAACCACATATCAGCGGTGCTTTTGTTTGAAGCGCTCCTAACAGTTAGGGCTTCAAAAGATATTTGTGTATCGCGGCGGTGGAACAAAATGGGCGCAGGAAGGAAAAACCTGGTTCGATTAACTTAACGATGCCTGACACGGTGTTACTTCATCGTGACTGCACTGATCAACAGCAAATATTTAATTTCACTGCACTTCGAGTTTGAATCTGCTAGCCTCCGGTTAATTCGGATGACACACCGACCGCTCCGGAAATACTCTGCTGCAGTCGATCCCAGGTCCAGGACAAGTTTTTCGTCAAGAGCTAATATTTCTTTATAAGAAACTCGTTCAGGTTTCCTTTGTACTTTCATGACTTCACCTATATGAATGACATTTTTTTTTGCTTTCATGGTCAACGTTGAACGAACACGACAATTCACAGCTAAAAGTTAACGCACTAACAGGGGCACTTGTATTCATCGAAGTGAATACTCTAGGCTTGGGATGCTTTTGTTGGGCCACTGTTCGTCAATCCGTCTCCATCTTCCTGTCAACCACTTGTCAATTGCTTGGGTTTCTGCCTGTACTAAGTTCATTTCATGTTTAACGCGCCAGTAAATGAGGCATCTTCGTGTGTTTGGCTCAATATGGCTGATATCAGGGCTGCTGAAACCATAAGAGTTGTCGTGCGATTGGAGGATTTCGCCTACCACAGGGCGACGTTATTGCTCAGTTGCAGGCGCCCAGGAAGGCCCGTGCGGTTCTACATTATCGCACAGGAAGGCTTGTGCAGGGAATGGTGTTTGTTCAGATCAGTGCATCAAGTACGCAAGGAAGAGTAGATCAACTAACAGTTCGAAATCTCAGCGAGAAATATTCTGACCGACTCAAAAACTTCGCAATGCTCATAAGCCATACCGTATTCGCAGTTTTCAAGCACAAGATATTTTGAAAAAATGTGTGCGACACAGGAGAATTCACAACGATCCAGGACCTATGACAACGAGCTCCTGAGTAGGAACGTATAGTCACAGGCTACAATATAACTTTTTACCTCGCAGTCGTTCACTGTAGCATGCGTCATAACACCAGCGTTTTGTATGTTCGGAACCTAAACCTGGGCAAAACTTCCAGCGCCTAGGACCCTGCGTATTGTCGTGGTGATCTGCACATTTGTGAGGCGCTGGAGTGTGATGACTTTTCCTACCACAAGTAAACAAGTCCGCAGCCCTCTTTTCATCAGTGTTTCCCTCACATACCAAGATATAGTTTCTCGAATGAGTTCAGCACCGCCTGCACCACTAACGTTTCTTCAGTAATCGAGTGGCGTCACCTCTGTGCAGGAGTGTTATAACGCTCGGGGCAAATAAATCGGAGAGCAGGCCACGGCGAAAGATTCGGTGACAACATTTTTATTGCAAACCATAGAAACTACGGAAAGTAATATTCGCTCCAATACATCTAAATAACACACGCATGATGAGCAGATCTCTTCTATATCTGACATCTATGGACTCAGAAGTTTTGACATGGGCGTCCAGAAGGCTAAAAGCATGAACCGCGTAGGCCACGTTATTCATGTATACGAACATTTCGAAAGTTGAATGCTTGTGGTGCTTTTGTAAAATAATTATAGATTGCATCAATGGTGGCTTGCTTATGTTTGATTAAAGTGTGCACTGCGGGGGAATCGGTGGTTAATCATGTCCGCTGCATAGTGCACCGTGTCAGCAACTGACTTCACCGCGAGGATTTGCAGAACAATTTTCTTGCACAAATTGAATATTACAAAGGTATGGTGACTTACAGATGAATAAGGTGGCTTACGAAACCAGTGCTACCCTTGATGCATTTGAGACACCTTGCTAGACAAGGAACATTTTGTTTAGATTTGCTGTGTCACGCTGACTCCATTTGGAGGCCCTTTCGCTTCCTTTAATCCTTTGGTAAAGTTGGACACGCTGTGCCTAGGCATATCTGGCATATGTCTTCTCCGCTTACAAAAATACACGTTCTGTGGATTCCTCTCGCACGTTCCCAAGGCACTTGTCTCACAAATGGTTCTGTGAGGCATTTTCTCAAAGCATTCGTTCCCATTGAACATCACGTGATCTATTTTTGTACACATGTAATTACAAAACTGGAAGTGGTGGCAAGACCAGATTGTATTTGGTAGCAGCAATGTTTTACAATGGAAAAAGAATGTCTGCATCACACATAAAATACAATTTTGGCACAATAAAAAGCGAGAATTACATTTCCTTACTTCAAAAAGAGACAGATTGTACACATGCGACAAAGACAGCTTTGGTGTGCAAGTGAATAACTTAAAACAAACCTGCTGCTGCTTGCTGAAAAGTGAACATAATGAGGTGCAAGTCATAGAGGCATGAAATTGACAGAGGATTTATGGGCTGTCACATGCTACAGATGTGGCCTATAAGTCAATGGTGGTATGATCAATTGCAGTGTTACCGTTGCCTCGTGACCAGCCCTAAGACGTGTTTGCATGTGTTTGAAATATACGACATCTAGAGCAGAACATGGCACTGAAACTCAATGGTTTATTCACAACTTCCTTTTTCATTGCAATAAAATCTAGAAGACAAAGCTTGCGCTCGCCTTTGTTTCTCCATTTCTTGAAGTACCAGTGTGTTTCCGGAAATGACTAGACGTACATAGCATGCATTGTGCCGACGCCAGCTACAAGCTTTTCACTTCAGAACTATGGTTTTCGATAGTGGCTGCCTTGATCAAACAGTCGGTGTTTTGGAAAGGTTGTGTAGTGCTTTTGACAGTACCTCTTACAATTTCATGCCCCTACTGTGTCTTCAATGTACAGATGGACATTTTCGTGCAATGTAATGGTGACTTTTTTGCAGAAAACACAACAAACGGTGATGAAAATTACAGACACGAGACACAACATGATTTCCAAATATTTTTTTCCCAGCAATGAAATGTTTTTGGGTTATCTTCGCATTACAAGGACCCTATTCAAACATTTAAGCAAGCAAAAGACACCTTAGCAGCAGCTTTATACTCAAAATAAAAATGAAAACATGTTGCCTTTGGTGTTTAGCCATTGCTTAAGTGATGTTGAAAAATACGTCCATCATGTACGTCTCAATTCTTCGGAGTTCAGACAGTATTTATAAGTCAAACGACACCTACTTGCCTAAGCAGTAGAGGTAAAAAGCGTACGAGAGGTTGAAGGCGATATTACACAGTGCGTCGCTATAGAGTTTACACCAGATTTCAGATAAACTTAGGAAGCGACGTAATGTTCATATATTTGTGAATATGCCAATGTCTGCAAGAATACGTAGGTAATAATGGAATTTGGTTTACAGGTTTGAAAGACACCATCATTTTTTCGGTAATGAAGCCTTCAAGTGGAGAAAATACTGGACATCGCGTGAACGGACAAATATGTACGTACGTATATACAGAACATTTCCCAGTCACGTTGACCCGGTTCCCCCAGTCCACCTCAGTGACAGCCATTAAGTTTCACACATTGGAATGTTCCAGATGCCACGGGTATCCTGTTCGTGGGTCCATTTGCTTCCTCAAGGAGCGGCACACGGTCCATCAGCGTTGGTACTGCAGACGGGACCGAGAAGCAGTCTGCCGCGGTCGTAGACGCTGGGCGAAGACACCTTGAAATGCCTCAATACAGCACAGTGTCATCTGAATCCGTGGCTAGCAAATTTTCACGGCGAGGGCACCACAGAGTTCCGGAAAGTCACCGGTGGTGTAGCGACGAAACACATGTAGTGGCCGTGTTCGCGCAGCGGCAATGTTTAGGCTCAGATTGAGGTGAGCTGGAGGAGGTGCGATGGTTCGAGCGACGAGCTCTTTTCTATGTACAGTCGACGGAAGTGCTGTTTCTCGAGACCCGCTCTAAGAAGCAGAGTCCTCAGGAGTCCTGGTTCTGTGCAACAACAGCATCTCGGGGTGCCTTCTTGCACTCGCCGATCCACTGGGCACGCCTCAGCTTGTGGGACTGTTAGTGGAGCAGGAAAATAAGGGAAAAGAGGCAGTCAGCCACGCAAACGCAGCACAGTATTATGTGTTTCAAAAGACAAGCCTCTAATGATGCCTGCGGCTGAAGATCAGCTTCTTTGTATAAGTTAACACCTCTAACGCAAACTGAAGCTTAAGAAAGGAGAATCTAAGACAAGTAAGGAAACGGTGACGCAATGTTCTATTATGCAGAAATGAGCTAATCATAGCTTCTTATGGCTTTCCAAACGTTTTTCTGAACTATTCTCAGTCTCGTTTCAAGAGCGTAAATGCCAGCACTCTTGTAATCTGAGCATAGAAACTTTTGTACACTGAAACTGTGGCCACTAGACGCCATCTACAGTGAGAACAGAACCCTGCACGGCCCCTCGCGAGCGCATCGTTGGCGTGTGACGCGGCACACGCCAACAATGCGATCGTTGGCATTGACACGTTTGCGATAGGCTGTAGTGAGCCTCAAGCTTCTATAATGAACTTTAACCATATGCAGACATCAGTAAGCGAAACCTTTCTTACGTGAGACATATAATTGGAAATAGCGATCAAATTCTGTTTCCGCATTTTGTGTCTTGAATAATGGCAAATATACTCACAGCAACCAAGTCCCGGCCCCAGGCTCCGCCGCAGCTGCCATTGCAGTTGACGCAAGGCCGGTGCAGGGCGTAACCTCCGCACTCAGCACAATCCAGTGAAGCCTGGTCCTCAGACCAACTCACTCCGCACCTGCAGAATACAGAACACACGTGCTATTAGACTAGATACGCATCAGGCTTCCGACTTATCATTTGCCACAATTCTTTTTTAGAAAGCACGGGCGCACAAAGCATATGCATAGTTGTTAGATTAATGTAACAGGAGTTTGTGTGAACTTGTGGGCAAACGGGCAAAGGCCAGCCAAAAAAAATAACGATTTATTTGATCGACAACGTCAATATAGCTAAACATTAGCAAATTACAGGAATCGCTGTTAAGAGAGAATTTTTATCTATATAGGGAAAGTTGTAACAGCTATCAAGATGAGTGTCACTCGCGAGAGGCATTGCAGCGTGACTCCAGAAAGTTGAAAACATTGTGGATATAGCCCTAACACACCGTATTCACATTTGTCACTTCTTTTTGGAAGTATTTGTTGGAGCTCGCGGTATTGAGTGACCTTCATATTTTGCGGCACAGTTTATACGTCACTGGCATTTGGATACAACCAGAGCACAAAGGTGCATTGAATAGCGAGGACTCACGTGAAGCAGCAGTTGTACAGGCTCTTGAGGCCCTCCAAGGTGACTGCGTCGGCTCCTTGCGCCAGCAGCTCTTGCTCTGTCAAATCCTCTATGCTGTCCCAGCAGTTGTCCTGGTCCCAGCAGTTGTCCTGGTCCCAGCAGTTGTCCTGGTCCCAGCAGCAAGCCATTGAGTTGTGCGACAATGCCATCAGCATGGGGTCTGACTTAGAGTGCCGGAGGGACACACCTGCGCATGATCAAACAGAGCAGCCCGCCGGACATAAGCATATTGTGTGTCCCTTTTCAGAACAATTCAATTTTCAACACATAGCAAACCTGATACGATGACTGATATGAAATGTTCATTTCGCCACCAAGCCCTCCAAAGCGCCCATGTTAGCAATCATTAGGAAATCACTGACGATTATAATGTGGTTACAGCCCTCCGATTACACCCTCGTGCGCTCAGACCAGTCTCTGATGCGCTTTTGCGCGTTGACAGAAGAGTGAGAGTCGTTTCAGTAATAAGAGTGGTTGTGGTTCCCTTTATTCTTCGATTTTTCCTCGCCGTATATGATAACGGATGGAGATGACGACGGAATATAAGACGGAGTGTAAAAGCACAGTGCTTCAGTCAGCACGCATATAGCAACAGAAAATTTTATAACATGCTAGCGCGAACGCGATGTTCAGTCATCTCGTCTCCTTCCGTCTCCGCAACACTATTTACTCGATCTATCACGGCCTCTCAGAAAACAGCTCTGTCGCTCTACAATGACGAGCGCCTCTCTTTACGGCCTTCACGCATGAATGGCAGGCAGCCGTAGCCTTGTATATTGAAGAGCGTCTACTCTGCATTCCATTTTGCCGCATCCCGAAGTGAAGTACCGGCTGTCTGACAAGCAGGCAAGAACGGCAGGGAAACGAAAGGGAGGCGCTCGAAAGAAATTTCGATGAAGGCTGAGGCAATCTCGGCATACTGATGAACTCGCAAAAACGGCTTCCAGCCGAACTAACCGTGGTTCCAATATTGAAACACAAATAACTTAAACAGCGCAACAGGTATAAATGAGCGACGAAGTTTGCCGACAAAATTACGCGCGATTCCACGCTCCTTCAGTTGAGGTCGAAACTGCGACGCAGCATCGTCAAACGCATTGCATAGCAATTTCGTAAATAGCGCTCTAGAACGGCCCCGATGCCTCATCTTTTATGATATTCTCTCTGTACGTTATTTCCAAATTCGGTGCAGTGCGGACGACGGACTGACGTTTGGCCCTAGGGCCGACCGCTACAGGTTTCCTGGAACAAAGCCGCGCGCTTACAGACGCCGCTCGGTCCATGCGTACGACGACCCCGCGTTCCGCGCGAATTGAAGGTGCGCCACCGCACGCTTTCAAGGCCGCCGCACTGCTGCCCAACCCTAAAGGGACCAGCTGCGTACGTATTAAGTACGTAATTTATTTACCTCCTTGTTGGCACCTACTTCGAAGTGTGAAAGCGAGAAAACACATATAGCTTACCACTGAAATGCTTGTTTCTCAGCCTTCTTACGGCTCGTGTACGCATCAACTGAGCTTTTCCTAATTTTGAAGTGCGGGTGTCACATACGAGATCTGCGAGTGAGACTAGTTCGTGTAACGGGACAGTGCTTCGACTCACGCGTGACCGTTTCGACAGCACTCTTGTTCTTTAATATTTCAGCCACCAACTTGCCAAGATTTCGGTGATCTCTAAAGAAACATAGCTGATCGAAATTGTTCAGGGGCATTCTGTTAAAGCCTGGGTGCAGCTTGGGACAGTGTAACACATCATGAGTCGGGCAATTTTCACCAATTTCTGTTTCTTGCACGCGAACATTACAGAAGGCTAACAGATAATGGCACGCACGTCAACAATGAGTAAAAATGCTACTCTGCGCTTCCTGTTGCGCATGTTGCGGCATACCGACAGGCCCTGCCAATGTCTCCAAAACCTTCTTTAAACAAACCACCATGCGCGTTCGCCTAAATCTGAGGACCGCCAAGCTCTTCCGTGACATTCAAGTAAAAACCTCCTTTTCTTTCGGCGCTATCTGTATGTTTCGTCCTTCAGGAGAACGCAGAGAAATGGTATCGTGTTACGCGCCCGGAGACTGGCAGTGCGAAAGAAAAAAAAAAAGAAAGACGAAGAGCTTTCCTGTTAAATCTGCTTTCACGTCAACGGAGAAGAAAGGTGAAATATTCAGTCGGGAATTCCAAGTGCGGACATACGAAAATCTGATAGTGTTGTTTCAAGTTTTAAGTAAAAATGTGAAATTGAATGCGCATTTCAGTGAATAAGAATTGTCTTCATAGCTGGCCCGAGGAATCGCCGACAGCCCGCATAATTATACGCACTTTTCTTGAAATGGCGCAGAGAAATGTGGGAAAATTTATATAAATGGTTCTCACCTTTCTTGAAGACCGCGGGTCGCGATTCGTGCAGCGCTGAGGACGGGTAGCTCACTAGAACTCCGGTGGCCATCGTTAACTCCAAGAACTCGATGCAGTAGAAACAGCAGGAAACAGACAGCGAGTGCGACGTAGGTAAAGTCAGGGTCACAACTTCTCGTGGCTTCCTGGTCAAGTGACTGGAACAAAACAACCCAAAACTGCAGCCAGGCTTGGTGCGCGAGCGACACAGGTTTCGGTTCTGCCGATTAGATTGCTTGCGCACCGGAGCTTTGCTCGGAGACAACTGTGCCGGAACGCCGCCGGAGCAGACGATTCATTTGCAACGCGCCGCTAGCGCCGCGTAACGGCCGTTCTACGCGGCGCATGCGCAAAAGTGAGCGACGTGGCGCGTGCGTCGAGAGCAGTCGCGCGCCGCGGTTGTTTGGTCTCGCAAAACGGCGCGATTTGGAAGCTAGCGTTTCGCAACCGCCGCGATATAACGACTCTCGAGCCACAACGTGACCGCTCACGCCTGGTTTTTCCCTGGTGAAACGGGAGGACGCCTCTCCCTCGACGTTGCCGACGTCGCACGCCTCGCGCGTGTCAATATGCGACGCCCCGAGGAACCCGGGGCGTCGGCTGGATGACGACGTCAGCGTCTGGAAGCTGCAGAGGCCCGTTGTAGCTCTTCCCGCAACGTCGGTCTTCTCGCAGTACGGAGAATCGAGGAATGAATTGCGGAGGCGGTTGCCAAGAGTGCTTGGGAAAAAAAAACATCGCGCGTAGTTTCTTGCGGTTCTGTCCGGAACTGTCCGGTCGGAAACAGCGCCGCGTGCATAACACGGCAAGGATCTGCACATGCCCAGTGCCAACTGGGCTTGTCCGCGTGTTAATTCTAGCTCAGGCCATCAACAGATCGAGCATGTACGCAAAGAGTAACGCCTAGTTACAACAAAATCGTCTTTCTCGAAATATCGCTTCATTCGATGTTTTGTCGCGGTCGTATTCACAGTGCCTTTATTTTAGAAGAACTTCACATTGGCCTAGTTGGTCTTTACTGCATATCATATTGACAGCAAATAAAGACGGGGACAGAGGGAGAGCCCGTGCTGTTTATGTGTTCTCTCCCTCTGCCCCGTCTTTATGTGCGGTCAATATGATATGCTATATGCCTTTATTTTAGATTGGATTATTCGGTGTGCAATTGCGCCCACTCGTCTTATTACAAAGCAGGAGATCTGTACTGTCCACTGGCTGCCCTTTGCATCGAGTGGAGCGAGGGAATCCTCTTAGTGCCCTTTGCGATGACCCTTTGCGCTTTATTTTTTTAGTATCTGCCTGCACGGAGAGGCAGAGAGCGTTGCCAAGGTCTCTCCGCCACGTCGTAACGACAACTCCTTGAGCCTAAACGTATCACGTGGTGATAACCGGCTGATGATGCAGCTGCTTTCGGGCGCCGGCAGAATTTCGACACTGTCATGTCACCACTATCATGTCGCCACTATAATGAAAGGCTTTATTCCAATATATGTTTTACGAGCTTCGGTGCTCTTGGAGTGCTCGTGAAGCGCTAATGTGATCAGTTGAGAACCTATCTGCTATTAGCCAAACACCGCTTACTGGGAAGTCCATTTTCGGTCGCGATGAATTCGTTAAACCAGCTACTGCAGTTACCTAGATGCGCCACCCCCAATAGGAGATGTATAAATTGAACTCTCTCTGCTTGTGAATTCTCTCTTGATAAAGGCCCGTCCGCGGCCGAAACGTCAAATTAAAGGTTATTTGTTTTTGTATGTGCTCCTTGTGACTTATTAACTACCGGATTCAGATAATTACCACATACATACATACATACATACATACATACATACATACATACATACATACATACATACATACATACATACATACATACATACATACATACATACATACATACATACATACATACATACATACATACATACATACGAAAAGTCCACGATGGACATCACCACACAGGATTGTTTCAGCTGCGCAGGTGCTTAAAATCCAGAATTGGGAAACCGACGCAGCTGCTTGGAAAGAGCGGCCGCATATGTTTGAAGGTCAAGGTCGCGGGAACATCGGCGTAAACTGAAACAGAGTGAATCGAATAGATTAGCAGCATAGGACAGGCACCGTGTTTTCATCGTCAGCAATTTAAACAATACTGAAGCTGCACGAAAGGTAGTCTCAAATGCGGAAATTCGTCAAATGAATGGGGGAACAATGGATACAAAAACGAATTAACTTCGCCGAAAACAGCTACCCAATGAAGACACGTGGCGCGTCTTATAGAACAAAAACGTGATCAAAAGGAAGCCCTCAAGCAATTATATGAGATGTTACAAAACAGCTGACGGTATACTTTACCGACTGCAACGTGAGCGCAGCGTCGACATGCCTTCAGCGGCGCATCCTTAGAACAACCATGAAAAGAATGCACGAGCAGACGCAGAAAGGCTATCTTTCTTTCTACCTTTATTTCTTCCCCTCTTTCGTTCTTCCCTGCCTTCCTTTCCTTCTCTTTTTAAATCTTCTTATATATTGGGCAGTCTTCCCACATTAAGTAAATAACGTAAGCGGGAAGGGAGGCTGAACAGAAAGCCATGTAAACAATTTCGGCGAGACTTCTCTACGCTCTAGCTGTGCTGTTGTGAGCGCCCGTTTGCACCTATTTTTCGTACAAGCTTGCAACGGCAACAAAAGCAACAAACAGAAAATAGGAAAAGAAAAAAGAAAACACCGCCTCTACAATGTCACTAGAATGGCACTAGAAGGATGTTTTCACTAGACGATTTCAACATGCAAAGATGTAAAACGACTCTCGTGGTTGGAAGTGTTTTTTTTTTTTAACCAATAGAATACATAGATATATTTTATTCCTCCTTCCACGCTGACCGGCTGCAAGTTCAAGGTATACGAGCAAGGTCAGAAACTCTTGTTCTTGCCTGAACAGGCGCCAAGTAGGCGGCACGAAGGGCCGCATGACAAAAGAAACTTGTCGGGCGACCGTCATATTGTACTTGTTCGTCCTTGTGGTTCTAACATTTTTTTTCTTTCTGGTATTCCTATTTCCACTCTTGCAGAAGTTAGCCTTCTTTTTTTAGCCTTTTTCTATTATGTTTCAATTTTTTGCCCATGACAATGAACTGACTCGCTAACATTGAAACCACAAGTGACTTCGGTCTTTTGCTTTTCGTTTCTTCGTGGGTAGGACATTTCTGTTTTCTTGATCAAGTTCCGAGCTCGTCTACTTAATGTTTACAACTGGCACAAAAAGAAAAAAAAGAATAAGAAATTTCTGACGGGTGCCCCGTCCGCAGAATAAAGGGATACAAATCATGGCAAGAAAGAATTTATAGATTTGTCTCTAAACACAGCAGGAGAACTCTCTCTCTCTTTCTCTCTCTCTCGACATTTCTGTTATGCAAATTGGCGCCAGCGTAATCTGAATAGTTCTTTTCAGAAGCTAGTTTGCACTACTAAAGGCCTGAGAAATTGGTCACAGAAAGGAAAAACTAAACACTATAGCATAATAAAAAATAACGTTTCAACACTTTTCCAACCCCGCTATATATATATATATATATATATATATATATATATATATATATATATATATATATATATATATATATATATATATATATATATATATATATATATATATATACTGCCGTTCGTTCGCAAAAACAAGTATGTATTTCGTTTCTTGCTTATTTCTACTCTTTTTCTCTTTGAGATTGCGTGGCGCTGCACTATGACAGCTTCTCTTGTACACTGCAGGACGAAACGGATATATTGTTGCAGTCACTCTACCTTTTTTCTCCACACAGCTGTCAAAAAATAGGGTTGTTTCTCACGTTCTTACTAAAGAATAGTGTTTTTTTTCGCTGACACCTTGCCACATATTTTGCTACCTGATTTTGTGTGCGATCATATATTGTCGTTCTTGCTTAAGTTTACGAGAAGACAGCCTTGTTTTTCGGCGAACAAACTTTCACAATTTACCTAATATTCTCTGCTACACCGAAACGGGAGGCTTTCTATAGGATAATGGAGAGTACTGCTATAGCATTTAGTTATTGCATTCTATTTGTACGTGTATGCAGTCAGGTTGGACAGTAAAGTATATTCGTATGTACAGACAGACTATACAAAGGTGGCGGAGTGTTCAAGTGTGTAAGAGGCATGGTAAATCTAATTACCGGCAACGAAAGATGACCGGTGCTGCCTCGAAGGCATTGTTGCAGAGATCACTCGTGGAGATTTAGGCTGCGAGAATAATGATGTCTGACTATCCCGCTCATGACCTTCACAATGGCCTACAACCCGACGAAGGCATAGTTGCAGGGTCACCGATCTCTCACCGCCAGCAGCGTTGACGCTGCTGATGAGAATCGGTACCAGACGTTAAGAGACATCTGCTGGCGCCCACAGAGGTCGTCGACCAACAGAACTTTTGTGCCATAGGCAGTACAAAACAGGCCAGAGTACAAGGACCGACAACGGGTGCTCTCCCGTCGTCTATGTCTTGTGTTTATGACAGTCATTTCGCCGCCTGTAGACAAGGATTTTTATTAACTAGCTCAATCGCAGTCATATTATGCTAACAGGACTGAAACAACAGCCTCTCGCGCTGATAGAATACCATGAATTTGAACCAGCTCAAACCAATACGATGCCGAATCGCACTGTTATGTTGGAAGCGGCGAGGTCTGAATCGGCTCTCCGTACCCACTTCAGGCGAAGAATCCTGCTCCCTTTACTTGGCCAGTGGTCTAAATGATGGCGTTATTTACAATTTAAAATATCGATATGTTATGACTCGTTGTACAGGTCGTTTTAGAGATCTATGGCTCTGCTACAAAAGTCATTAAGGTGATTAATAAATTTGGATACTAGAAGTTTGAAATCTAAAAGTTCAGTTTATTCATACACAAAGCAAATATATGTCTAGTATAGAGACGAGGGTCTCAAAGAATTAATACTGAAAACGGGACCCTCGGTTAGAAACTGCAGCAGAACTATACACTTGTTGGCAGCATAACAGTGGATGACGTTATGATATATTAGATAAAAGAAAACCTAATGTTAATAAACAAAGAAAACCCAACAACCAAAGGTCTATTGCCATGTGGTGTAACAGAAGTAACAACAGAAGTGTAAAAGATTATGCAAATTTTACAGGTACAATACAAGGGCATAGTATAACGTCACGGAAGGCCGCTAACGTACGCTCTAAAGCTTAGTATACACCTTGGTACGGCATTTATAGTGCTTCCTGGGAGCTATAATAAGACCTGCCCGATGTGCAGTTAATTTGAACAGTATTGATTGTTACGGATGCAACATTGAAGCTCCCTCGAGCAATCTTTATAGGTCTGTAAACATTGCTCTCCACGTCCTTAATGCGGCCTCGGCAATGACGGCGAGGGTACTCGAACGCTGACGAGGTTCAGCAAGGTCAAATGCTTTCACGTGCGTGCATGTATACGTACGTAGAAACCAGGCAACCAGCCTAGCTGTGTTTGTCAACAGCCCGCGCGTATGCGCAGTGTCCCTATGTGTCATTGTGCGCCTATACCGTGCTGTGCGTACTGCGCTCCCATCCGTGGCCGACAGACTCGCGGCGGTAGGTCCTCGCCTGCTGCTTCCGCTAGCACCCACCCCTCCCTCCATCTACCCTTCTTTCAGCGCTATGGAGTTCCGCGAACGTCACGGTAAGGGTGCCACTACCGCAACCGACGTCGTAGTTTGTCGTCATCGTCGCGTCGTCGATGCACCTTCCTTTGTCAACGCAGCCACTGAACACGGGATGGTCGACGTGGCAGCGCTGCTGGAGGAAACAATCTGCCAAACGGATTTCCTATGTATTCCACCACCTCTGCCAGGGCACAGGGAAAAATATGCAAGAACATGAAAGTACTGTTGTAAGCTACACTTACAGCGGCGCCCCAGATGGCACTGTGTGTGTGCGCGTGAGCGTGCGCGTGTGCGTATATGTGTGCGTGTGTGTGTGGGAACAGTAATCGCCATGGCTAGCCGGCTGACCAATCAATTGCACACAAAACCAATTACATACATCCCGTCGTCCTACTTCCCCACCGCTTGGCCTGTGAGCGAAAATAACACGATGAGTGCCGCAAACAGGTGACAGGAAGGTGTAGGAGTTATTTAGTCGAACCTGGAAAAACAATACGGTGCGAAAAAGAATTAAACAGAAGTTAAAAAGCTTTTTGTGTGCAAGGTAATCAGTGATCTTGTGTTCGCTGGGGTGCACGAATAGTCCTAAAAAAAAAAAAAAAGGTTTTCGCGCACTTTATCTCGTATTGACGTGATGGCAGGGTTGACACTGACGATCGTGATGCACGGAAGATGGGCGTCCAGATGTTTTGTTTCGAGCGGTGGAAGTGTGCAATGAACAACCACAAGGGCGTTTACGAAGATTCATGGCAAATCGATGATTGCGTGGGCCAACACACACACACACACACACACACACACACACACACACACATATATATATATATATATATATATATATGTATATATATACTCGTGCATACACGGCTCTTTTATACAAACCAAAGAGCAAACAAAGAAAACTAAAATGGCACATCAACGCATTCCTCGCAAAAAAATAGTGCTACGTCGGTAAGTGTTTTCAAGCATATTCCTACCGAGAAGTACGTCAGACCTGCGAAAGATAGGAGGAAACACAAAATAAATATACTTTTGTCTATAGCTACGACGAATGCAGGCGGAGTTCCATTGTGTGGTAAACCATTGTGTATTGTTGCATTCGAGTACAGTAACGATAATCCTCCTGGAAACCGTCAACTTCTAGAAATACTGCACGAATTCACGAGAACAGAGCAGGTCTATTGTACGACGGTCGAACACGGGCAAACGACAAAAGAAAGCGAGAAGCGACGAACACACACGCAGAGAAATGCGCAGAGAAAACGACGCCACATACAATAGCGCTGGCTGTCACACACTTGCTTTCATCCAAAATGCAAGAAAATATGTTCGCGACTAACGCAGAAGCCTACGCAAGGACAATACGACTCGAAAGCAACAATGTTCAAGAAAACGAAAAGAAAGATAACGCGGTTCCTCGTGCATATATTGTGTGATTATATATAGTTAGTGTCGTGAGCGACCTGAATGAAAGGACATATGCGGCTGCGTTAAAATAAGTGCACGTATTCGGATTTTCATTGGCCTTCCGCTTGATTCATCGTGCCGTTTCAAGCTCAAGTGCCCTCGCATGTCCTTCTCAGCTTTTTGCTTGTGTTCCTATGGCGAACGTTCCCGGTGACTGCTTCGGACCAACCACTACGGATGGTCGAGTTAAGCTTATGTTTCGATGTTTCAAGTCCCTTGTGGAGTGAGTGCACCATCTTCCCGCGCAGCATCCTACGCATTCTTTCGCGCCAGTAAGCACGACTTAAGTGAAACGAGACACACTAAGCTGGTGCTGAAGGCTCCTTACGTAGCGATGTAATTGAGCGCGTTGTTACTCCTTAAGACGTCGCCTCTTCTCTGCCTATAGGCCCCTCTCTGCTGTTTGCCAAGCTCCAAACCACTGGGCCAACGCTGTCTCTGAGGTCCAGGGCGACCGTTCCTAAAGACGCGGGATAACGACGCCATCAGCGACACGCAATTAGTGCCTGCACGTGTCCGAAGTTCTATAGTAAACGACCTAATCAGTATACTTATGAAGCAATTTCCTCAGTCCATTGGCACGTATGTAACGTGCCGACTGGACAATAATCCAAATAACTTTATTTCCTGCGCACCTGTGCTGTCATGAATTACTTAGGGCGCACTGACGTTGGGGAACGTATTTCTCATTAGCATCCCGGCCTATTTTTGAACAGCTGGCTCTTATGTCAGTCAACGTCTCTCCTGCCAAGAATATGTCACATCTGTGTGGCTGTGTCGCCAACAGCGTCTAAATGTTAGCCTGTGTGAAGGTTTCGGGAACGAAAATGACCGTAGCGTTGGCAGCGTGTTTTTTCGGGTATATCTTTTCATAACAACCTTTGCTGCGCGCGCTATTATATATTTTGCATTATATATACCTATATTGAGTTTTGATTCGGGAGTAACAAAAGCAGTGAGTATTTTTCATAACAGCTCACATACCACATGACATAACGTGTCTTTCAACACAGTTGTTATAAAAAGCATTGACACGTGCGTTTATCAAATTGGCCCTGCCCTAAGTAGACAATACTATGTAGTTCTCTCGGCGTTTAGGCTGGTACGATCTTGAAGGTGGTGCAGGAATACGCCATAAGAGAAATAAACATTCAATCACGCGTGACTACGTTCCACCAGTTCTGACATGTGCACCACTTTTTGTCGAGTTCGTTCCATCCGTGAAGCCAATAGACTTTGCCCTCGCAAAATGGGCTTAGCAGTAGCGCTGTACTTGC